>NC_082365.1:2997148-3298223 GCF_027477595.1 Haemorhous mexicanus | reverse complement strand
CCTGTCCATCCCATCCCATTATCCCATCCCATTATCCCATCCCATCCCATTATTCCATCCCATCCCACCCCTTTTCTCTCCTTCCTACCACATCCCACCCCATCCCTGTTTATCCCTGCCCACCCCATCCCTGTTTATTCCTGTCCATCCCATCATCCCATCCCATTATTCCATTCCATCCCATCCCATTATTCCATTCCATCCCATCCCATCATTCCATCCCATCCCATCCCATCCCTAGTCCCTCTTTCCCATCCCACCCCATCCCTGTTCCCTCCTTCCCATGGATCCCATCCCATCCCATCCCATCCCATCATCCCATTATCCCACCCCGCCCCGCCCCGTTCCGTTCCCGGCGCGGTTCCCGGCGCGGTTCCCGTTCCTCTCCCCGTTCCCGTTCCGTTCCCGTTCCTCTCCCCGTTCCCGTTCCGTTCCCGTTCCTCTCCCCGTTCCGCCGCCGGTGCGGCGGGCGGGCGCTGCCCTCGCGCGGGGAGCGGGCTCAGCGCACGGCGCTCGCTCGGCGCTCACCCAGCAGGCGGAAGATGAGGTGCAGCTCCTCCTTCACCGTGGAGCCGGGGAACATCGGCCGGCCCGTCACCATCTCGTAGTGGATGCAGCCGACCCCCCTGAGGGCAGGGGACACCGCGGGGTCACGGGGGACAAACCCCGCGGGTGGCGCCGCTGGAGCGGGACCGGCTCCGGGAGGTGGAACCGCTCCCAGCGGGGTGGGGATGGAACGGAGCGGACCCCGAGTGCCAGGGGATGGGGAAACGGCTCTGGGGACATGGGGACAGGGAAAATGCACTGGGAGAGCTCTGGGGACAGGGAAATCTGCACTGGGAGAGCTCTGGGGACATGGGGACAGGGAAAATGCACTGGCAGAGCTCTGGGGACATGGGGACAGGGAAATCTGCTCTGGGACAGCCTGGGGACAGGGGAATCTGCACTGGGAGAGCTCTGGGGACAGGGAAATCTGCTCCGAGAGAGCTCTGGGGACAGGGAAATCTGCACTGGGAGAGCTCTGGGGACATGGGGACAGGGAAATCTGCACTGAGAGAGCTCTGGGGACATGGGGACAGGGGAATCTGCTCTGGGAGAGCTCTGGGGACAGGGGGACAGGGAAATCTGCACTGGGAGAGCTCTGGGGACAGGGAAATCTGCACCGGGAGAGCTCTGGGGACATGGGGACAGGGAAATCTGCACTGGGAGAGCTCTGGGGACAGAGGGACAGGGAAAATGCACTGGGAGAGCTCTGGGGACAGGGAAATCTGCACTGGGAGAGCTCTGGGGACATGGGGACAGGGAAATCTGCACTGAGAGAGCTCTGGGGACAATGGGGACAGGGAAATCTGCACTGGGAGAGCTCTGGGGACAGGGGGACAGGGGAATCTGCTCTGGGAGAGCTCTGGGGACAGGGGGACAGGGGAATCTGCTCTGGGAGAGCTCTGGGGACAGGGAAAATGCACTGGGAGAGCTCTGGGGACAATGGGGACAGGGAAATCTGCATTGGGAGAGCTCTGGGGACATGGGGACAGGGAAATCTGCACTGGGAGAGCTCTGGGGACAGGGAAAATGCACCGGGAGAGCTCTGGGGACATGGGGACAGGGAAATCTGCACTGAGAGAGCTCTGGGGACAGGCAAAATGCACCAGGAGAGCTCTGGGGACAATGGGGACAGGGAAATCTGCACTGGGAGAGCTCTGGGGACAGGGAAATTGCACTGGGAGAGTTCTGGGGACATGGGGACAGGGAAATCTGCTCTGAGAGAGCTCTGGGGACAGGGAAATCTGCACTGGGAGAGCTCTGGGGACAATGGGGACAGGGAAATCTGCACTGGGAGAGCTCTGGGGACACGGAAATCTGCACTGGGAGAGCTCTGGGGACACGGAAATCTGCACTGGGAGAGCTCTGGGGACAATGGGGACAGGGAAATCTGCACAGGGAGAGCTATGGGGACAGGGGGACAGGGAAATCTGCATTGGGAGAGCTCTGGGGACAATGGGGACAGGGAAATCAGCACAGGGAGAACTCTGGGGACAGTGGAAGCAGCCCTGGGAGAGCCCCCCACCCTCTGTTGTACCCAAGGCGTGAGGATGAGGATGGAAACGCCCGACCCCTCCCGGAGAGCCCAGGGAGCTCCCGGGAAGCCCCCGGGGGAGCTCGGTGCCTCACCACATGTCGATGGGCGTGGAGTACTCGGTGGAGCCCAGCAGGACATCGGGGGGCCGGTACCAGAGCGTCACCACCTCGTTGGAATAGGTTTTTGTGGGGACCGACTTGGCCCTGGCTAACCCTGAGGGCGGCAGGGATGCACATCAAGGAGCTGCCCCCTTTTTTTCCCAATCCTGCACCGTCCCTGCAGGGCTTCACCTACCAAAATCAGCCAGCTTGAGCTCCCCTCGCTCGTTGATGAGCAGGTTCTGGGGTTTGAGGTCTCGGTGCAGGATTTTCCTGCCGTGGCAATAAGCCAGGCCACGGAGCAGCTGGAACATGAAGATCTGCAGGGAGGAGGAGTGTCACAGATGTGTTTTCTGAAAAATCCTCTCGCTAGGATGTTTCTCCTGAGGAGCTGAGAGGCCTCAGGAATGAAATGAGAACAAGGATTCTCTGCTGCTGTGGAATGCAGCAGGTGCATCTGGGATTGGTCTCATGTGGTTGTTTCTAATTAATGGCCAATCACAGTCTGGCTGTCTTGGGACTCTGAGCACTCACAAGATTTTATTATCATTCCTTCCTTTTCCAGCCTTCTGATGTCTCCTTGCTCTTTTCTTTAGTATAGTTTTAATGTATCATTTTCTTTGAATATAATATAGATCATCAAATAATCAATCAGCCTTCTGAACCGTGGAGTCAAGATTCTCATCTCTTCCTTGTCCTGGGGACCCACAAACACCACCACAGAGGAGGAGGAGGAGGAGGAGGAGGAGGATGCATTTAGGACTAAAACTCAACCTGCCTTGAGGGATCTGGATGCTGTGGGCAGGAAAGAGCCCTCGGAGCTGTGCTGGGGTAGGAAATGCTGTGGGGAAGTGTCACGGAGTGGGATGAGCAAAGTGTGAACGTGCAGGGATTTCATTTAGGGTGGAAACACTGGGGGAGCCTCAGAAGGGGCAAAGGGAGCAGGAAGTGAAGGGTGTGAGGATCTCCAGCCTCAGAAAGGGCAAAGGGGGCAGGGACTGGAGGGTGAGGGGATCTCCAGCCTAGGAAAGGGGAAAGGGAGCAGGGACTGAAGGGTGAGGGGATCTCCAGCCTGGGAAAGGGCAAAGGGAGCAGGAACTGGAGGGTGAAGGGAGCAGGGACTGGAGGGTGAAGGGATCTCCAGCCTCATAAAAGGGCAAAGGGAGCAGGGACTGAAGAGTGAGGGGATCTCCAGCTTAGGAAAGGGCAAAGGGAGCAGGGACTGGAGGGTGAGGGGAGCAGGGACTGGAGGGTGAAGGGATCTCCAGCCTAGGAAAGGGCAAAGGGAGCAGGGACTGGAGGGTGAAGGGATCTCCAGCCTCAGGAAGGCCAAAGGGAGCAGGGACTGGGGGGTGAGGGGATCTCCAGCCTCTCCCAGCCCCAAACCCCCCCACCCAGGACGAGGGGCAGGGCAGGGTCCCTGCACACCCCTCACCTTCACATTGTGCACGCTCATCAGGTTCCCGCAGTTCTCCAGGTACTGCTTGAGGTCGTTGTCCTGCAGAGGGACAGGACACGTCAGTCTGTCCTTCCCTGGTCCCCCCAGCCCCCAGAGAAGCCCCCAGACCCACCAGGTACTCGAAGACGAGGGTGAGGGAGCGCTCGGTGTGGATGATGTCGTGCAGGGTGACGATGTTGGCGTGTTTGAGGTTCTTGAGCAGTGACACTGTGAGGACAGCAGGACCCGGGGCTGAGCGGGGGCACGGCCACCCCAAACCCCCCTGGGAGCCCGGGGCCAGCCCCTGCCGGCCTCACCTTCCCGGATGGCCGTGCAGGGAGCGCCCTCCTCGTGCTCCAGGCGGATTTCCTTGAGCGCCACCAGGTTCTCTGTCAGCTTGCTGCGGCCCTTGAACACCGTGGCGTAGGTGCCCTGGCAGGGACAGGGGACAGGGGACATTCCCAGGGAGAGGAAAGGTGGATTTGTCTTTACAAACAAGCTGTGGGTTAATTCAGCCCGACCGAATCTTTTTGGGCTTCCTCGTTTCCTGAGCAAATTTGAATCAAGGGAAGCAAAGGACAGTGAAGGTCTGGCTGAATGGAGGCTGACCAGGCTGCTGGAAATGATATTTTGGGTGAATTTGTGCTGGGTCCCACAGGTGAGACAAAACCAAAGCTGGGTAAAAGGGGCAGCCTGCAAACCAGCAGCTCTGAGAGCAGCGATCAGAGACAAACTCTTTGTCATGTTTGGTGTGAAATCAGAGGAAATCCACAACCTGGACACTCCAGTGTGAGAGGAATGGGGGATTTGTCTTTCCAAACCAGCTGTGGGGCTGCTGGTGGATAAAACCAGCACTGGGAGAGAAAAGAAACAACGGGGAGGATTCCACTGATTGGTGAATGGAAAAAGATATTTGATTTTACAAATAAACTTTAGGTTTGCTGATAAACAAAATTAGACGTTGAGAGATGAAAGAAACAATGGGGAAGAAAAACCCCTGAATTCTGTAAGAATTAAAAATGAAAAGGGAGGGTTATACAGTAGAGGGGAATCACTGGGACCAGGGGTTCTGGAAAGTCTGAACCTCTCAAGTACCTCAGAAATGGGGAAAGAGAGAAGGGAAATGTGGCTGGGAAATTGGGATAAAAAGGAGGCTGCATCCTCCAAAAGTGTGAGAGACCCCAGGGCAATGCCCCATGGCCTCTGCCTTTATTGGAATAAAGCCAAAGGACTCCTCTGTTTCCTTTTTGCACATAAACCTCTGGGGTTTGTGGACTGATTTTCCTAAGAGCAGGGTGGCACAGCACTGGTGTGCCCAAACATTTGGAGGAAGGACTGTTCGAGGTGACAGCAGCAGAGCTGAGCTCCCCGAGAAAGACCTGCTCTGGAAATTTCTGGATATTGAAGATTTTTGCCCTTTGTGCCTCGAGCTGCCCTTTGAGCTCCATTGAATTCCTCTCAGGGTGTCACAGAGCACTCACCTCTCCCAGTTTGTCCAGTTTAATGTAGGTTTCCAGCTTCCCAAAGCCAATATCTGACTGTGAGAGAGAAAGGAAAACATCACTGGGGAGGAGGGAACCTCCTCCAGGCGTGGCTTCACCTCCAGAAGGGATTCCAGGGACACTGGGCAGTGACAATTGGGATTTCTACTCCACGTGCTGCCCAAACCCTCCGTGTATCCTGGGAAAAGTGCCCTGAGCAGGGGACTGAAGGCGCTGGAACACAACCCCCAGAGCCACATTCCTTATTCATGAGGGGCTCATGAATATTAATGACACATCGCCCTGGCTGTGTTTGATTATCAGACAGCACAGGCAGGTAAATTCCAGCTCTCCTTCCCTCCTCCTCCTCCTGCACGGGTCCCAAAATGCCTCCTGAGGCCTGGCTGTGGTACCTGGGCACACCTGGGCACACCTGGGGTCTGCACAGGGAGATTTTTCACTCCTGTTTTGTTGCACACAGAGTTTTTGTTCCAATTTCTGCTGCTGCAGCAAAGGAAGGGAAATGCCACTGCTGGAGCTGGTTCATTATTTATCCACATTTGCATTTGGGCTGAGCTGCAGGAGGGTTTCCCTCTGCTGCTCTGGGAAGGAGCCAGGCTGAGAGGGCAGCCAGGTGTGCACAGGGGAGGGAGGGAGGTGGGAATGGCCCAGCAGGTGCAGGAGGGGAAGGGAGAATCATGGAATTAGTGAGGCTAGAAAATCCCTGTGGGATCATTGAGTCCAGGCTGTGCCCAATCCCCACCCTGAGCACTCAGTGCCACCTCCAGGGATGGGCACTCCAAACCCCCCTGGGCAGCCCCTTCCAGCCCTTTCCATGAGGAAATTCCTGCTGATGTCCAACCTGAGCCTCCCCAGCCCAGCCTGAGCCCGTTCCCTCTCCTCCTGTCCCCGTTCCCTGGGAGAAGATCCCAAATCCCCCCGGCTGTCCCCTCCTGGCAGGGAGTTGTGCAGAGCCAGCAATTCCCCCTGAGCCTCCTTTGCTCCAGGCTGAGCCCCTTCCCAGCTCCCTCAGGACTCTCCAAACCCTTCCCAGCTCCCTCAGGACTCTCCAAACCCTTCCCAGCTCCCTCAGGACTCTCCAAACCCTTCCCATCTCCCTCAGCTGTGTAGGAAGGGCTGGCAGTGGGCAGGTGACGTGAGGTGACCTCAGTGACAGCCGGGGGAGCTGGCCCAGCAGGACAGGGGACGCCGGGGTGCCCTGCCTGGCACTGCCCCTGCCCGGTGCCACTCACGAGGGAGGCGCGGCGGGACATCCTGCTCAGGGGCTTGGGCAGCTCCAGGCTCTCCATCTGCAGCTTCTGCAGGAACTCCGGGGGCAGCCGGATGTCCACGGGCAGCGAGAGGCGCCTGCTGACGTCCTGAGCGAGGGCACAGAGAGGGGACAGGGCGGTGACACCGGCACTTCCAAGGGGACGAGCTCTGCCATCGCCACGCCACCATGGTATTTCTGGAAAAATCCTTTTTGCCCGGGAATCTTCTCCTGGGGAGCTGAGAAGGCTCAGAGGGAAATGGAAACAGGGATTGTCTGCTGCTTTGGGATGGGGGGGAGATTGTTTATCCAACAGGAATTGTGTGATTGGCTCCGTGGGAATTGTTTTGACTTAAGGACCAGTCGCAGCCAGCTGGGTCCGACTCGCTGCTCAGGCACGGCATCCACCATTCATTTCTTTCTGGCCTTCTGTGGTGTCTTTTCACCATAGTTTAGTGTGGTTCTGGTGTATGATTTCTTATAATGAAATGTAATATAATACAGTATAATGTAATGTAATGTAATGTAATATATAATGTAATGTAATATGTAATATAATGTAATATAATACATTGCATTATATATAATATAATATAATATAATATAATATAATATAATATAATATAATATAATATAATATAATATAATATAATATAATATAATATAATATAAATTATAATATATGATATATAATATATAATATATCATATTATATTCATATTATAATAATATAATATAATATAATACAATACAATACAATATAAATTATATTATATAATATATATAATATATTATCTATATTATATATTATCTATATTAAATTAATATTAATATAATATCATATAAATTATATTTATATAATATAATATAATACATAATATAATATATATATTAAGATAATATAATATAATATGGTATAATATAATATATAATATTGTATTATATAATACATAATATATAATATATAATATATTTTATTTATATTATTATAATATAATATAATATTATACAATACAATATAAATTATATTTATATAATATATATAATATAATATTATCTATATTATATTTATATCAATATAATATAATATAATATAATATAATATAATATAATATAATATAATATAATATAATATAATATAATATAATATTATATTATATTATATTATATTATATTATATTATATTATATTATATTATATTATATTATATATAATGCAATGTATTATATTACATTATATTACATTACATTACACATTACATTTTATATTATATTATATTATATTATATCATTGTAAATAATATAATACATTACAAATATCATCAGATAATAAAGGAGCCTTTGGGAACACGGACTCGGATCCATCATTTCCCTCCTCCCACGGGGCACCCCCAGTCCCACCCGGCCGCGCCTCTCAAGGGAAGGGGGGCGGTGGCAGTGGGAGCCCCAGCCGAGGATGTCCGGGCTCCTGTGTGACACTGCCACGTCCCAGGGCGCGCCCAGCCGGCGGGAGGTGTCCCCCAGGTGTCCCCATGTCCCCCCGCCCGCAGCACTTGCCTCGGTGGAGAAGCGGCGCTGGTTGCGGTAGCGCACGGCGGCCACCGGGGACTGGCGCTGCCCCTCCGGCGGGGACACGGGGCTGCCGTCAGCCGCCACCTCCCTGCCCAGCTGTGCCAGCTGCAGGTGTCCCTGCGCCAGGTCTGGGGACGAAAGGAAAGCGCGGTGAGCTGCTGGAGGGGCGGCAGGAGCGACAAGGGGTGAGGGCGGGGCAGGGATGCTCGGGGGAATCTCTTCTTCCTTCCCCATGGCCAGAGGGAATTCTGCATTTGGCTCCGGATTCCCGGGGCTGGGACACCCTCAGCACAGCCAGAGCACAGCCTGCCTGTCACCAGGGGCTGGGACAGGGATCCCAAATCCACCCCGGGGGCTGTGACACCCTGAGCACAGCCAGAGCACAGCCTGCCTGTCACCAGGGCTGGGACAGGGATCCCAAACCCACCCCGGGGCTGTGACACCCTCAACACGGCCAGAGCACAGCCTGCCTGTCACCAGGGCTGGGACAGGGATCCCAAATCCACCCCGGGGGCTGTGACACCCTGAGCACGGCCAGAGCACAGCCTGCCTGTCACCAGGGGCTGGGACAGGGATCCCAAACCCACCCCAGGGCTGGGACACCCTGAGCACGGCCAGAGCACAGCCTGCCTGTCACCAGGGCTGGGACAGGGATCCCAAATCCACCCCGGGGCTGTGACACCCTCAGCACTGCCAGAGCACATCCTGCCTGTCACCAGGGCTGGGACAGGGATCCCAAATCCACCCCGGGGCTGTGACACCCTCAGCACAGCCAGAGCACAGCCTGCCTGTCACCAGGGGCTGGGACAGGGATCCCAAACCCACCCCGGGGGCTGTGACACCCTCAGCACGGCCAGAGCACAGCCTGCCTGTCACCAGGGCTGGGACAGGGATCCCAAATCCACCCCGGGGCTGTGACACCCTCAGCACTGCCAGAGCACAGCCTGCCTGTCACCAGGGGCTGGGACAGGGATCCCAAATCCACCCCGGGGCTGTGACACTCTGAGCACTGCCAGAGCACAGCCTGCCTGTCACCAGGGGCTGGGACAGGGATCCCAAACCCAACCCAGGGCTGTGACACCCTGAGCACTGCCAGAGCACAGCCTGCCTGTCACCAGGGCTGGGACAGGGATCCCAAATCCAGCCCGGGGGCTGTGACACCCTGAGCACGGCCAGAGCACAGCCTGCCTGTCACCAGGGCTGGGACAGGAATCCCAAATCCACCCCGGGGCTGTGACACCCTCAGCACTGCCAGAGCACAGCCTGCCTGTCACCAGGGCTGGGACAGGGATCCCAAACCCACCCCGGGGCTGTGACACTCTGAGCACGGCCAGAGCACAGCCTGCCTGTCACCAGGGGCTGGGACAGGGATCCCAAACCCAACCCAGGGCTGTGACACCCTGAGCACTGCCAGAGCACAGCCTGCCTGTCACCAGGGGCTGGGACAGGGATCCCAAACACAGCCCGGGGCTGTGACACCCTGAGCACGGCCAGAGCACAGCCTGCCTGTCACCAGGGGCTGGGACAGGGATCCCAAACCCAGGCCGGGGCTGTGACACCCTCAGCACGGCCAGAGCACAGCCTGCCTGTCACCAGGGCTGGGACAGGGATCCCAACCCAGCCCAGGTTTGTGACACCCTGAGCACGGCCAGAGCACAGCCTGCCTGTCACCAGGGCTGGGACACAAATCCCAAATCCACCCCGGGGGCTGTGACACTTTTAGTACCCCTTGCTTTGGGCCTTTCTTTTTTATAATAAATGCTGAAATCACTTTCACTAAATGAAATAAATAAATAAATGCTGAAATCACTTTTCGTACCCCTCACTTTAGTTCTTTTCATTGTAATAGATGCTGAAATCGCTTTCACTAAATGAAATAAATAAATAAATGCTGAAATCACTTTTACTAAATGAAATAAATAAATAAATGCTGAAATCGCTTTCACTAAATGAAATAAATATATAAATGCTGAAATCACTTTTACTAAATGAAATAAATAAATAAATGCTGAAATCGCTTTCACTAAATGAAATAAATATATAAATGCTGAAATGGCTTTTACTAAATGAAATAAATAAATAAATGCTGAAATCACTTTTACTAAATGAAATAAATAAATAACGGCTGAAATCAATTTACTAAATGGAATAAATAAATAACGTCTGAAATCACTTCAGCACAGGGAGTCTGGTCCCGTTTTGACCGGGGTGATTCCCGGGGCTGCTCCCGAGGAGGCAGCACCAGGCTGGGCGTGCTGGGAGCCAGGGTGATGCACTGGGGTGGAGAAAAGGTCAAGCAGGACGGAGCAGCCCATCCCTCCCTCCTCCCATGCTCCAAAAACCCCCAAAAAACCCCAAAATCCCTGCAGACAAGGGGAGCTCTCCTTCCCAGAGCGAGGGGAGCAGTGCCGGTGCCCCGGGGGTGCCCCAGGCTGAGCCCTGCCCTGTCCCTGCCCTGTCCCCGGGGCTCGGGGACAATCCCGGCTGCCGGGATGATCTCATGGCTGAGCAGGGAGGGAGGGAGGGAGGCAGGGCTGGGTTTTCACAGGGCTGGGACCTGGCTGCAGTTTGCTGGGCTGATGGATGAGAGGTGGCAGGCAAGTGACCTGGCAAGGGCCGTGGGTTTGTGCCATGGGGGCTCCGGCGTGCCCAGCCCTCACCTCCCCCAGTGCCAGGGGGCTTGAGAGGGGCTGGGGCAGAGCCAGGGGTTCTGTCAAACCCCTCCTCTGCTCCCTGTCCCTTTGGCTCCCTCTGTTTTTACAGCAACAATCAGGAAACGTCCCCTGAGTTAACCACAGGTATGAAAATAATGTGGATTAATTCAACCCGACCGAATCTTTTTGAGCTTCCTCGTTTCCTGAGCAAATTTTAATCAAGGGAAGCAAAGGACAGTGAAGGTCTGGCTGAACGGAGGCTGACCAGGCTGCTGGAAATGATATTTTGGGTGAATTTGTGCTGGGTCCCACAGGTGAGACAAAACCAAAGCTGGGTAAAAGGGGCAGCCTGCAAACCAGCAGCTCTGAGAGCAGCGATCAGAGACAAACTCTTTGTCATGTTTGGTGTGAAATCAGAGGTAAATCCACAACCTGGACACTCCAGTGTGAGAGGAATGGGGGATTTGTCTTTCCAAACCAGCTGTGGGGCTGCTGGATAAAACCAGCACTGGGAGAGAAAGAGACAATGGGGAGGATTCCACTGATTGGAGAATGGAAAAGATATTTGATTTTACAAATAAACTTTAGGTTTGCTGAGAAATGAAATTGGACATTGAGAGATGAAAGAAACAATGGGGAAGAAAAACCCCTAAATTCTGTAAGAATTAAAAATGAAAAGGGCGGGTTGTACAGTAGAGGGGAATCTTTGGGATCAGGTGTTCTGGGAAGTCTGAACCTCTCAAGTACCTCAGAAATGGGGAAAGAGAGAAGGGAAATGTGGGAAATTGGGATAAAAAGGAGGCTGCAGCCTCCAAAAGTGTGAGAGACCCCAGGGCAATGCCCCATGGCCTCTGCCTTTCCTGGAATAAATAAAAGGGCTCCTGTCTCCTTTTTGCACATAAACCTCTGGTGTTTGTGGGTTGATTCTCCTAAAAAGTGGCTCCACAAGGATGGGGAAAGGAGCTAAAAACTCACAGCAGGCTGGCAGAGGTGAGGGGAGAGGGGTCTGGGCTGCCCTGGGGCGGGATGTGCCAGCCCAGCCCTCCCTGCCCTGCTCTGCCACCGGGAAATTCCCAATCCCGAAGGGCTGGAGCTGCCCCCGGGGCCTGCAGGACCCTGCAGGGAGCTCAGGGTGAAGCTGTGAGCTTGCAGGACCTTGCAGGGAGCTCAGGGTGAAGCTATGAGCTTGCAGGACCTTGCAGGGAGCTCAGGGTGAAGCTGTGAGCTTGCAGGACCTTGTAGGACCTTGCAGGGAGCTGAGGGTGAAGCTCTGGCCTTGCAAGACCCTGCAGGGAGCTCAGTGTGAAGCTGTGAGCTTGCAGGACCTTTCACGGAGCTTAGGGTGAGGCTGTGATCTTGCAGGACCTTGCAGGGTGAAGCTGTGGGCTTGCAGGACTTTGCAGGGAGCTCAGTGTGAAGCTGTGGGCTTGCAGGACCTTGCAGGACCTTGCAGGACCTTAGTGTGAAGCTGTGAGCTTGCAGGACCTTGCAGGACCTTGCAGGGAGCTCAGTGTGAAGCTGTGGGCTTGCAGGACCTTGCAGGACCTTGCAGGACCTTGCAGGGGGAAGCTGTGGGCTTGCAGGACCTTGCAGGGAGCTCAGTGTGAAGCTGTTAGCTTGCAGGACCTTGCAGGACCTTGCAGGACCTCGCAGGGAGCTCAGTGTGAAGCTGTGAGCTTGCAGGACCTTGCAGGACCTTGCAGGGTGAAGCTGTGGGCTTGCAGGACCTTGCAGGGAGCTCAGTGTGAAGCTGTGGGCTTGCAGGACCTTGCAGGACCTTGCAGGGGGAAGCTGTGGCTTCCAGGATCCTGCAGGGAGCTCAGTGTGAAGTTGTGAGCTTGCAGGACCTTGCAGGACCTTGCAGGACCTCGCAGGGAGCTCAGTGTGAAGCTGTGGGCTTGCAGGACCTTGCAGGACCTTGCAGGGTGAAGCTGTGGGCTTGCAGGACCTTGCAGGGAGCTCAGTGTGAAGCTGTGGGCTTGCAGGACCTTGCAGGACCTTGCAGGACCTTGCAGGGAGCTCAGTGTGAAGCTGTGGGCTTGCAGGACCTTGCAGGACCTTGCAGGGGGAAGCTGTGGCTTCCAGGCTCCTGCAGGGAGCTCAGTGTGAAGTTGTGAGCTTGCAGGACCTTGCAGGGAGCTCAGGGTGAAGCTGTGACCTTGCAGGACCTTGCAGGACCTTGCAGGACCTTGCAGGGAGCTCAGTATGAAGCTGTGAGCTTGCAGGACCTTGCAGGACCTTGCAGGGTGAAGCTGTGGGCTTGCAGGACCTTGCAGGGAGCTCAGTGTGTAGCTGTGAGCTTGCAGGACCTTGCAGGGAGCTCAGTGTGAAGCTGTGAGCTTGCAGGACCTTGCAGGACCTTGCAGGACCTTGCAGGGGGAAGCTGTGGGCGGGCAGAATTCCCTGCCAGGGCAAGGAGGAGGCTGCTGCCGTATCAAAGGAAGGAGAGCAGACACAGGCAGCCCTTTTCACAAACATATTTCTGTATTCCAGCTCCTCCTCCGCCCAAACAAGCTTTGATCTCCCAAGGAGAGGGGCCAGGACCCTCCTCTGCCTGCCTTAGAGCTGGGAATTCCTTTGGAGTGTGAGCTCTCCTCTCCAGGCTCTGAGCTCAGCTTCCTCATCCTCCTTCCTCCCCCTCATCCTCATTTCTTCAGGGCCTGCTGCTCCCGAGGTCAGAGCTGCCTCTGCTTTGTCCTTTCCAGCCCAAACACTGAATTTTGGGAGGGCAGAGCAGGCTGTGGGTGTTTGGGGGCTGCTGCTGGATGCCCCCAGCTCTTATCAAAGCCACCAAGCCCTGATCCCTCTGTAAAACCGACTCAGGTTCCACAAGGTGACATTGCTGGTGACAGGATGTGTCCAGGCTGGAAAGCTGTTTGATTTTCCAGCCTGGAAAAAACCACCAAACCTGTTTTTCCTCCTTTTATCAGCATCTGTGGGGGTGAGGTGGTGAGAGGGATGGGATGGGGAGGACAGGGCTGGGATTTCTCACCAGATGGGGCAGCTCTGTCCCCTGGCTGTCCCCTGACAGGAGCCAGAGCAGCTCTGCAGCAGCCTGGGGGGGTGGAAGTGGAATGGGAGGAGCTTTGGGGTCCCTCCAAGCCAAATCTTCCCTGATTTTGTGATTCTGCTGCCCAAGGATGTCAGAGCCACCAAGGTTTGGGATTTGCCTGGGAACACCAGGGATTTCTGGGGCTGGAGGGAAACCAAGCTCCAGGCAATTCCCTGAGGAGCCACAGGAGGAGAGGAGAGCTCAGGTGTTGATCCCTGCTGGGACCACCTGAGCTGTCCCTGGCTGTCACCGGGGTGGGCTCTGGATCATGGGGACACAGAGAGCCCGGGGACAGCCCCGAGGTCCTGCCAGGAAGGGAAAAGCTGCAGCAGAGCTGTGTGGTGGGGCAGAGGAGCAGCACAGGAGCTGCTGCCGTGGCTGCAGCCTCAGCTCTGCTCCCCTCAGCTGCACCAAAGCCACTTTTCCCCTCTGCTCTTTGGGTCTCCAGCTGGAGAACGGGCACCAAGCCCTCAGAGAGACCCAAACCCAGCTCCAAGCTGCCCACAAGCCCTGTGAGAGGCTGGGGCACACCTCGGGTCGTGGAGCCACCCCTGCTCCTGGCCACGGGCTCACTCTTGGCTCCTGTTCTCTCCTGGCTACCTCAGCATCGAGCCCAAAAGCCCAGCAGGGTCCTGGCAGATGCTGCTCGCCCTTTTTGCCCCCAAGGGCAAAGGAAGACCTTGAGGTGTCTCACTGAAGCAGAACAAGAGGGAAATCACCTCTGGGTGGGGTTTTTTTTGAGCAGGGCTGTGCCCACTCAGTCACAGGCTGTGCCTTATGGCATCCTTGGAAACTCCAGGAGCGCCTGGACAGGGGGGAAAGCAGGGTGAAAACAGAAGGAAAGCAAGAAAAAGAGGAAATGAATCACCTCTCCCAGAGGAGATAAGGAGCCCAGATCCACATCCCACAGCAGGAGCAGGGCTCAGGACTTCCTCAGCCTTGCTCCACGTTATCCCCACAGCTCCTGCAGGGCTAATTAAGGGCTCAGGCCTAATTACAGCCCTTGCTGAGGGCTGTGGGTGTGTGGGAGATGGGCAAGAGCCCTGGGTGCTGCTCGGGTGTCTGCAGAGATGGGGAAGAGCCCGGGCAGCCCCAGGAGGGAGGGAGGGAGGGAAGGCAGCCCTGAAGCATCCTGGGCAGCCTGGCTGGCACTGCCAGGCCCTCCCTGCTGGGCAGTGCTGGTGCCAGGCGCTGCCATCAGGGCTCAGTCCCTTCAGAGAGGGAGCTGGGGGCACGGGAAGGGCCGGGCTGTGGCACAGCTGGCAGGAGGCAGCGTGGCACGGCCGGGATTTACCCCAGGCATGAGCCCAGCCCAGCTCTGCCTGGCTCCCTGAGCCCAGCCCGGCTCTGCCCAGCCCTGCCTGGCTCCCTGAGCCCAGCCCAGCTCTGCCAGGTTCCCCAGGCTCCGCCTGGCTCTGCCCAGCTTTGCCAGGCTCTGCCCAGCTCCCCAAGCCCAGCCCAGCTCTGCCCAAGCCTTGCCCAGCTCTGCCCCAGCCCAGCCCAGCTCTGCCCAGCTCCCCGAGCCCAGCCCAGCTCCCCCAGCTCTGCCCAAGCCTTGCCCAGCTCTGCCCCAGCCCAGCCCAGCTCTGCCCAAGCCCAGCCCAGCTCTGCCCAAGCCCTGCCCAGGCTCTGCCCAAGCCCAGCCCAGCTCTGCCCAGCTCCCCCAGCTCTGCCCAAGCCCAGCCCAGGCTCTGCCCAAGCCCAGCCCAGGCTCTGCCCAAGCCCAGCCCAGCTCTGCCCAAGCCCTGCCCAGGCTCTGCCCAAGCCCAGCCCAGCTCTGCCCAGCTCCCCCAGCTCTGCCCAAGCCCAGCCCAGGCTCTGCCCAAGCCCAGCCCAGGCTCTGCCCAAGCCCAGCCCAGGCTCTGCCCAAGCCCAGCCCAGCTCTGCCCAAGCCTTGCCCAGCTCTGCCCAGCTCCCCGAGCCCAGCCCAGCTCCCCCAGCTCTGCCCAAGCCCTGCCCAGCTCTGCCCAGCTCCCCCAGCTCTGCCCAAGCCCTGCCCAGCTCTGCCCAGCTCCCCCAGCTCTGCCCCAGCCCAGCCCAGGCTCTGCCCCAGCCCTGCCCAGGCTCTGCCCAAGCCCAGCCCAGCTCTGCCCAAGCCCAGCCCAGCTCTGCCCCAGCCCTGCCCAGGCTCTGCCCAAGCCCAGCCCAGGCTCTGCCCAAGCCTTGCCCAGCTCTGCCCAAGCCCTGCCCAGCTCTGCCCAAGCCTTGCCCAGCTCTGCCCAAGCCTTGCCCAGCTCTGCCCAAGCCTTGCCCAGCTCTGCCCAGCTCCCCGAGCCCAGCTTCCCCAGCTCTGCCCCAGCCCAGCCCAGCTCTGCCCCAGCCCAGCCCAGCTCTGCCCAAGCCCTGCCCAGCTCTGCCCAAGCCTTGCCCAGCTCTGCCCAAGCCCAGCCCAGCTCTGCCCAAGCCCTGCCCAGGCTCTGCCCAAGCCTTGCCCAGCTCTGCCCAGCTCCCCCAGCTCTGCCCAAGCCCTGCCCAGGCTCTGCCCCAGCCCAGCCCAGCTCTGCCCAAGCCCAGCCCAGCTCTGCCCCAGCCCAGCCCAGCTCTGCCCAAGCCCAGCCCAGCTCTGCCCAAGCCCTGCCCAGCTCTGCCCAAGCCTTGCCCAGCTCTGCCCAAGCCCTGCCCAGGCTCTGCCCAAGCCTTGCCCAGCTCTGCCCAGCTCCCCCAGCTCTGCCCAAGCCCTGCCCAGGCTCTGCCCCAGCACGGCTGCCCAGGCTGGGCTGCTCCCAGCACCTGCAGCATGCCCAGCCTGCCCCAGCCTGTCCCGGGGGCTGTTTTGGCTCAGGGGCTGTGCCCCGGTTTGGATTTAACCCCTCATCTCCCTGTGCGCTCAAAACCAACGCACAGGGAGGGGCAAAGGCTGCTCCAGCGAGCCCTGGGTGCTGCCCAGGACAGAACAGCCCCTTTGGCTTTGGGAACATCAGCCTGGAGCCCCCAGAGGGGTCACCCCCCTCTTCTGGGGAGGCAGGGGGAGATCCCACACTTCCCCACTCTCCACCTTAACCACAGCTCCCCGTTTTGGGCAAATTCCTTTCCCTCCCATCCGGCTTTGCTGGTGGAGGATAAATCTCTCTGCAGCTTTAATGCCGAGGTGGGGAAAGCAGCACAGAACAAGGGGCAGACACTTCCACACACCCCGAGGGTGCCTGGGGAGGGCTGGAGAGGTTCTCACCCACCCCAGGGGCTCCTCACCTTCGTTCCTCTGGTTGTTGAGCTGGTTGAACTGCTCTGTGAACTCTGTCAGGGACTCCTCGATGGTCTCCGTGCGCGGCACCGAGAGTGAAAATCTCCTCTTGAAGTTTTTCATCTTGTTCATCTTCCCTTGTGCTGCCAGGGATGGCAGAGCCCTGCAGGGGAAGGGGACAGCAGGTTCAGAGGGATGGACAACACCAGGATGGGCCCCCAGCCCCACAACTGATGTTCTTCGGGGTTGGCAGCATCCCCACCCCGATTTCCACCCCACAGCTGCTCCTTTTTGGGGTTGGCAATGTCCTGAACTGAATCTCCAGCCCACAGCTGCTGCTCTTTGGGGTTGGCAGAACCCTGACCCCAATTTCCACCCCACAACTGCTGCTCTTATGGGTTGGCAGAACTCTGACCTGAATTTCCACCCCACAATTGCTGCTCTTTTTGGGGTTGGCAGAATCCTGACCCCAATTTCCACCCCACAGCTGCTGTTCTTTGGGGTTGGCAGTGTCCTGACCCCACTTTCTACCCCACAGCTGCTGCTCTTTTCGGGCTTGGCAGAACCCTGACCTGAATTTCCACCCCACAACTGCTCTTTGGGGATGGCAATGTCCTGACCCCAATTTCTACCCCACAGCTGCTGCTCTTTGGGCTTGGCAGAACCCTGACCTGAATCTCCACCCCACAGCTGCTGTTCTTTGGGGTTGGCAATGTCCTGACATGAATTTCCCCCACAGGGGTCCCTGGGGATGCCCCTTCTCTGGGTCAGAGCAGAAGAGGAACCACAGAAATTGGGTTCTTCGTGGTTTTGAGAGCTGGCTCTGGTCAGGAGGTGCAGGGAGGGTGGTTTTATTTTGAGCCCAGAGCAGAGCTGTGCACACTCAGTCACAGGCTGTGCCTTTATGGCATCCTTGGAAACTCCAGGAACGCCTGGACAGGGGGGAAAGCAGGGTGAAAACAGAAGGAAAGCAAGAAAAAGACAAAACCCTGATGGGAAAGACTCAGTCCCACATTTCTCACTGGCAAAGGAGATTCCTCTCCCCTGGCAGCGTGGCCTCGGCTTTGCCCTTGCAACAAAGACTTCCTGAGCCAGCAGCGAAGGGCTGAGTGGGGCAGCACGGGCAGGGGGGATCCCCCGAGTCCCAGCCCCGGGAGATGCTCCCAGCTCGATCCCAGCTCGATCCCAGCTCGATCCCAGCTCGATCCCAGCTCCCGGTGCCTCCTCCCGCTGGGCGTCAGAATCGCCTTAACCGCAGATCAGATTAAGGCAATAAAACCCTGAAAGAAGCAAACCCTCGGGGCACGGGGCGGGCGGGCTGGGGCTGAGCAGCCACGGCAGCACTCGGGGAGCTCGCCCGGAACGCGGCTTTGCCTTTCCTGCTCTGGCTCTTGCCAGGATCAGGCTGGAAGTGCTGCCTGTGTGGGGTTTGGGCTCCAGCCCCGCTGCAATTCTTCCTGCCCAGCACGGATCCAGACACGAAATCCCAGAATCCCAGAGAGGTTTGAGTTGGAGGGACTTTGGGAATCATCCCATGCCATCCCCTGTCCCAGGCTGCCCCTTCCACTGTCCCAGGTTGCTCCAGTCCCCATCAAACCTGGCCTTGGACACTGCCAGGGATGGGACATCAGTGTCCCACCCCCAACCAGCCACAGCTCTGCCCCTTCCAGCCTCAGGCCTGGGGAGGTTTGGGTCTGTCCCTCTCTTCCCAATCCCAGGAGTGTGGGGATGCTCCTCCTGCATCCCTCATCCTCTGGACACTCCAACCTCCCCGCCAGGGACAGCCCTGGGCTCCAACACTGCTCTCAGCCCCCAGCTGAGATCTCAGCCCCCAATCTGAAGAGCTCAATCACCCCTTGGTACCAAACAGACCCCAGAACTTCCCAGGGATGTTTTTATTTTCCCCACAGGGCGCGGCTCTTTCCTGCACATCCCAGATGCCTGGAGCAGCTCGGCCTCTTCCTCCTGGGTGTCTCCTCTTCCTCCTGGGTGTCCCCACTGCTGCTCTTCCCTGGCTGTCCCCAGGTTTACCAGCACCACCCTGGGCTCCAACACCGCTCTCACCGCCCAACCCAGTCTGAAGAGCTCAATCACCCCTTGATACCAGACCCCAAAACTTCTCAGGGATGGTTTTATTTTCCCCACAGGGAGCAGCTCTTTCCTGCACATCCCGAACTCCCGGAGCAGCTCAGCCTCTTCCTCCTGGGTGTCCCCATTCCTGCTCTTCCCTGGTTGTCCCCAGAGCCCTCCCAGGTTTACCAGCACCACCCTGGGCCCTAACAATGTTCTCACCCCCCAACCCAGTCTGAAGAGCTCAATCACCCCGTGGTACCAAACCCCAAAACTTCTCAGGGATGGTTTTATTTTCCCCACAGGGAGCAGCTCTTTCCTGCACATCCTGAATTCCCGGAGCAGCTCGGCCTCTTCCACCTGGGTGTCCCCACTCCTGCTCTTCCCTGGTTGTCCCCAGAGCCCTCCCAGGTTTACCAGCACCACCCTGGGCCCTAACAATGTTCTCACCCCCCAACCCAGTCTGAAGAGCTCAATCACCCCGTGGTACCAAACCCCAAAACTTCTCAGGGATGGTTTTATTTTCCCCACAGGGAGCAGCTCTTTCCTGCACATCCCGAATTCCCGGAGCAGCTCAGCCTCTTCCTCCTGGGTGTCCCCATTCCTGCTCTCCCTGGCTGTCCCCAGAGCCCCCCCAGCCCCCTCCCAGCCTTATCAGCACCGCCCAAGGGCGATCGCAGCGTTCCAGACTGATCACACACCGCATCCCCGTCGCCAGGGCAACGGCACCACCCGGCCCGGCGTGCCTGAGCTGAAAGCTGTAAAAGATGATCCCTCAGTAATACAAACACCCCGCCTGGGCGCCTGCCAGGCTCTGCGGTGAGGCACGGCGCCCTGCAGTGGGTGAATCCCCTGAAAATCCCGGGAATTCACCTGAATCCCGGCAATTCCCTGCCCCCGCTCAGCTCCCACCTTCCACGCCGCCAATTCCTGAGGCTGAAGGCTCGGCCGTGCCTGGAGTGGGAGCTGGGGGGGTTTGCCGGGGGTGGGAAGGGAGGCAGGAGGGTTGGAGACACCTCCACTCCGGCTTCAGACATTGGAATGTTTTCCCAGCACGGCAGGAAGGTGCTGGGACACAATGAGGAGGTGGCACCGGGGACGCTCCGGGTTCCAAAGGAGATTTGGGAGATCCAGAAGTGAATCCAGCTCCTGGTCCTGCACTGGGGACAAAGCCCCAGCCTGGCAGGGACTGGAATGGGATAAGCAGGACATCAAGCAGGATTTTGGGATCTTGGGAAGGTGCTGGCTGAGCAATTCCTGCTTTGAGCATCCCCCACCGAGCCGATCCACAACCTCCTTGGATCCTTTGATCAGGATCAAATCTGGGTCAGGAAAGATGCAGGGAACAGGAAAAACACTCAGGTGAATGAGGGAGATGAGGAGAAGTGGCGTCTCCATCTCCCTTCCCCTCCCCAAAAAGCTGTGGATGGTTTACAGGGAATCATCTTCTCCCTGCCACAAAACTGCTCCACAAATCCAAATCCTTCCCCCCTTGGCTTCCTGCAGGAATGCCAGCAGCTCCAGGCTGCTAAATATAAACCTGGGCGAGGAGAGCAACTGAGAGAGGGGTAAAAATAGCCCCGGGCTCTGCAGCCTCTCCTGCCACGCCCCAGCTGCTCCTGCTCATGGTCCCGCATCCCCGGGCTCCTCATTTTTCCAGCTACACCTGGACCTGCTCAGAGTTCCCATTAAAACTGGGATTTATGGGATTGTGAGCTGGGATTTATGGGATTGTGCTTGTCCTCAGCCCTCAGCTCCTTCCCCGACAGGAATTCACCCTGTCCCATATGGATACAGGATCCCAAAGCAGGGATTTATGGGATTGTGAGCTGGGATTTATGGGATTTATGGGATTGTGCTTGTCCTCAGCCCTCAGCTCCTTCCCCGACAGGAATTCACCCTGTCCCATATGGATACAGGATCCCAAAGCTGGGATTTATGGGATTTATAGGATTGTGCTTGTCCTCAGCCCTCAGCTCCTCACTGACAGGAATTCACCCTGTCCCATATGGATACAGGATCCCAAAGCTGGGATTTATGGGATTGTGCTTGTCCTCAGCCCTCAGCTCCTCACTGACAGGAATTCACCCTGTCCCATATGGATACAGGATCCCAAAGCTGGGATTTATGGGACTGTGAGCTGGGATTTATGGGATTGTCCTTGTCCTCAGCCCTCAGCTCCTCACTGACAGGAATTCTCCTTCCCCAACAGGAATTCACTCTGTCCCATATGGGATCCATACAGGATCCCAAAGCTGGGATTTGCTGCAAAGAACCCACAACCTTGGTGCCAGAGGGAATTTAGGGTCAGGATGGGGCAGGAAATGTGGGGTTCCAGGGGGAATTTAGGGTTGGGATGGGGCAGGAAATGTGGGGTGCCAGGGGGAATTTAGGGTTGGGATGGGGCAGGAAATGTGGGGTTCCAGGGGGAATTTAGGGTCGGGATGGGGCAGGAAATGTGGGGTTCCAGGGGGAATTTAGGGTCAGGCTGGGCAATGTAGGGTGCCCCTCAGCCCCCCAGGATTTCAGGAACTTCACCCACCCTCCAGCCACATTCCTTGTGGGAGAAAGAAATCCCTTTTCACAGCTGCTCTCCCCAGCACAGATTTCAAAGGAAGAACCCCTAGCGACCGCCTCTTGTTTTGTTTAATTTTGTTAAATTTTGTTTGGTTTTGTTTAGTTTTGCTGGGTTTTTTTCCCCCCCAGGGTCCTAAAGAAGCGGTGGCATTTATTGAGTGTCCGAGGGCAAGTGACACTTGTTAAGCAAAGCGATGCCGTCACTTTCGGTTTCAGAGCCTGGCAGGAACGGCAGCAATCCCTGGATGCTGCCGGGGATGGAGAGCGAGCAGGATCAGTAACAGCAGGCAGGAACACGACACCACGGGAAGGAGCAGTTTCACACGGCCGTGAGGAATTCAGGCATCAACGGGCAAAAAAATGAAATCACCCTGCTCGGAACCCGGCCAAAAACCGGGATTAAATCCAGCAGGGCGAGTGATCTGCATTTACTGGAACTGGGGTGGAGGGTAAATTCCCGGCTGGAACACTTCAAAGAGCCCCAGAAGGTGAATCCCAGCAGGACAGCTCCTCACAGGAGCCAGACAAGGAGTAAAGGATGATTTAAAGGCAGCTGCCCTCAAGGCTGTGTCCGGAAATCACCTCTGCAGCTCCTCTGTTCCACCTGGGAATGGATCTCTCCTGCTCTGGAATTCCTGAGCCAGGTATTTTAGGCATCACCAGAGTATGGAACTGTCCCCTCCCTCCTCCAGCAGGGTTTGGAAGCAAAGCTTTCCAGCACTAATTATTGCCTCTCAAAAATGATCAGTTCTCTGGTTTTTTTTCTTTACCATTTCACCAGATTCCTGCCCCCATTTCCCAGCTGAAAGAGAGGAAGGCTCGGAGGGAAAAGTTTGCTTGTTTTAAACCGTTTTTTGTTTATTTCTTTCTTAATTTTTTAATCCCCGGAGAGATTACCAGTTGTGTTTACAAGGCAAACTGAAAAGCCCTATTCAGCACTTGGTGCTCCCGGCTGTGAGGGGGCATCGATTCACTGGAGAAATGGGGAATTCTGCTCCTCCTCGTGGAGCTTTTATTTGCTCAGCAAACACGGCAATCCTGCAACCCCGTGTGTGGCTGCAGGGCCCAACCAACCCCGCTGGAATTCACAGAATTCACAGAATCACCAGGTTGGAAGAGACCTTAAAGATCATCGAGTCCAACCCAGCCCCAACACCTCAACTCACCCCTGGCACCCAGTGCCACATCCAGGCTCTGTTAAACACCCCCAGGCATGGGGACTCCACCACCTCCCCAGGCAGAACATTCCAGAACTTTATCATTCTTTCTGTAAAAAACCTTTTCCTGATATCCAGCCTTCTCTGTTAAAATCCCTTCGCCCAGGATTTCTCTCCTGGGAAGCTGAGAAGCCTCCGAGAAAAAGAAAACAATTCTTATCTCATTTCCTTGGGCTCTCTTGGAATGCCACAGGGATAAATCAGGAATGATGGCAAGGCATCCTCCCCCCTCCCTCCCTCCCTCCCTGTCAGCTGGTTTGAATTCCCCTGGGAGGTGAGACCCTGGGCTCACAGCGTTCCCATCCCCCCCTGCAGAATTCCAGTCGGGAATTCCTTGTTAAGAGACGATGAGGCAGGCAAAGCCACCTTCTGAGAGTCAGGAGAACTGGGGTGGATCCATGGAAACTTCCTGCAGGTCATTACAGACTCATGGAAGCACAGAATGGATTGGGCTGGGAGAGACTAGAGCCCATCCCATCCCCATGGGCAGGGATTTTGGAGCTCATCCCATTCCCATAAACAGGGATCTTGGGGCTCATCCCATTCCCATAAACAGGGATCTTAGAGCTCATCCCATTCCCATAAACAGGGATCTTAGAGCTCATCCCATTCCCATAAACAGGGATCTTAGAGCTCATCCCATTCCCATAAACAGGGATCTTGGGGCTCATCCCATTCCCATCAGCAGGGATCTTAGAGCCCATCCCATTCCCATAAACAGGGATCTTAGAGCCCATCCCATTCCCATAAACAGGGATCTTAGAGCCCATCCCATTCCCATCAGCAGGGATCTTGAGGCTCATCCCATTTCCATAAACAGGGATCTTAGAGCTCATCCCATTCCCATAAACAGGGATCTTAGAGCTCATCCCATCTCCATGGACAGGGATCTTAGAGCTCATCCCATTCCCATGGACAGGGACCTTAGAGCCCATCCCATTTCCATAAACAGGGATCTTAGAGTTCATCCCATTCCCATAAACAGGGATCTTAGAGCCCATCCCATTCCTATAAACAGGGATCTTAGAGTTCATCCCACTCCCATCAGCAGGGATCTTAGAGCTCCTCCCAATTCCATGAACAGGGATCTTAGAGCTCATCCCATTCCTATAAACAGGGATCTTAGAGCCCATCCCATTCCCATCAGCAGGGATCTTAGAGCCCATCCCATTTCCATGAACAGGGATCTTAGAGCCCATCCCATTCCCATAAACAGGGATCTTAGAGCCCATCCCATTCCCATAAACAGGGATCTTAGAGCCTATCCCATTCCCATCAGCAGGGATCTTAGAGCCCATCCCATTCCCATAAACAGGGATCTTAGAGCCCATCCCATTCCCATAAACAGGGATCTTAGAGCCTATCCCATTCCCATCAGCAGGGATCTTAGAGCCCATCCCATTTCCATGAACAGGGATCTTAGAGCCCATCCCATTCCCATAAACAGGGATCTTAGAGCCCATCCCATTTCCATGGACAGGGATCTTAGAGCCCATCCCATTTCCATGGACAGGGATCTTAGAGCTCATCCCATTCCCATAAACAGGGATCTTAGAGCCCATCCCATTTCCATGGACAGGGATCTTAGAGCCCATCCCATTCCCATCAGCAGGGACATCTCCCACCACGCCAGGTTGCTCCAAGCTGCCCTTGGCCTCTCCCAGGGATGGGATTCCAACCTGTGCTGGCTGCAGGGTGGGAGGGAAGGGCAGCCCTTGCTGGATGCACATTCCCACCCGGGCTGGGAGCTGACAAGGAGCCCAGTAACGGGAGCACACAAAGGACCTTTGTTCTGCCCCGGGATATTTTGCCTTTCTCTGTGCCCTCAGCTCTCCCTCAGCTCCTGGTGAGCTCAGGGCAGCTCTGAGCGAGCCATCCCAATGCCAGCCATTATTCCAGCAGCTCAGAACACTGGGCACTTATTCCCTAACCTGGGAGAAGTGGCCAGGGCTCAGCTGCAGCAACAATGGGGCCACTGCTGGCCACTTGGGCCAGCCCAGTGCTGGGGCAGCTCAGGGCTGGCACTGTCCCCACCCTGCCGGGGTCGTGTCAGTGCTTCCCTGGTACTGCAGCATCCCCGGGGTGGGAGCAGCCTGGATTCTGAGGGTTCTGAGGATCCCTGCACTCAGGGACTCACAGCCCCTGGATCAGCAGGTGCCCTGCCCTGCTGGTTTGCTCAGAAGGGCTGGAAGTGGGAAATGCCAGCAAAACTTTGAGCAGGAATTTCTCCCTCAGACACAATTCTGAGGGTTCTGAGGATTCTGAGGGTTGTGAGGGTTCTGAGGATTCTGAGGGCTCAGAGGATTCAGAGGATTCCTGCACTCAGAGATTCACAGCCCCTGGATCAGCAGGTGCCCTGCCCTGCTGGTTTGCTCAGAAAGGCTGGAAGTGGGAAATGCCAGCAAAACTCTGAGCAGGAATTTCTCCCTTGGACACAATTCTGAGGGTTCTGAGGATTCTGAGGATTATGAGGGTTCTGAGGGTTCTGAGGATTCTGAGGATTGTGAGGGTTCTGAGGATTCTGAGGGCTCAGAGGATCCCTGCACTCAGGGACTCACAGCCCCTGGATCAGCAGGTGCCCTGCCCTGCTGGCTCACTCCAGAAAGGCTGGAAGTGGGAAATGCCAGCAAAACTTTGAGCAGGAATTTCTCCCTAAGGACACAATTCTGAGGGTTGTGAGGGTTCTGAGGGTTCTGAGGATTGTGAGGGTTCTGAGGGTTCAGAGGATTCCTGCACTCAGGGACTCACAGCCCCTGGATCAGCAGGTGCCCTGCCCTGCTGGTTTGCTCAGAAAGGCTGGAAGTGGAAAAGGTTTTCCACTCTCTACTGAACAGGAATTTTCCTCCCATGCCCCAAGGCCTCTTCCTGGTACAGGAGAACAAGGCTGGAAGGAAGTCTGGGCACAAAATGAGGATATTTGGGAAAGGAATCCCTTGAGCTGCAGGGTGAGAGGGGCCCCAGGAGCTGGGTTTGACCCGGGGTGGGGGTGACACAGCTCGGCAGGGACAGCTGGGCACAGGGATTCCAGCCCAGCTCCCCTTTCCAAAAAGATATTTAAAGCAGCAGGAATGACATCCTG
Source organism: Haemorhous mexicanus (assembly GCF_027477595.1). Classification (NCBI taxonomy): domain Eukaryota; kingdom Metazoa; phylum Chordata; class Aves; order Passeriformes; family Fringillidae; genus Haemorhous; species Haemorhous mexicanus. Next base: position 3,272,455 of record NC_082365.1, on the reverse strand, counting down.
GACACCCGACAGCCCCGTGGAATTTGAGAAATGCAGCCACCTCTGGCCCACGGGAAAGGAGGGGGACAGAGAGCAGCACAGAAACAGTGAAGAAGGGGAAGCCAGATCCTTGGGAAAAGCCTTTCCAGAGAGATCCTGGCCTCGAAGGCTCTGGACAGGATTAAATTTCCCAGAAAAAAAAAAACAAAAAACAACCACAAAACAGTTGGAATCTAAACAAAACCCCAGGTTTCTGTGGAGGAGAAGCACTTGGAGCAATTAAGAGCTTGGCTCTTTGCCATGGGTTTTCGAGGAGACTGGAAATGTTTTGTCTTGACAAAAGGACTTGGAAAACCCTGAAATCTCTGCCTGTTTCACTCCACAGACTGGAGACACCTGGATTTCCACATCCTAAGGAAGAGCTGGAGAGCCTTCAGTGGGATTAATCCTTCCTCCTCATCCCAGCTCTGCTCCAGCAGCTCCTCGGAGCTGCCACTGCACCTGAACCAGCCCCAAACCTCCCTGGGGCAGATCTCCCTGCAGAGCAGGGATGGAATGAGAGGGGAAAGTGGAAATCCAGGTGAAAAAACCCTGAAATCTCTGCCTGTTTCTCCACAGCCTGGATTTCCACATCCTAAGGAAGATCTGGAGAGCCTTCAGTGGGATTAAAGCTCCCTCCTCTCCCAGCAGGATCCCAGCTCTGCTCCAGCAGCTCCTCAGCTCCTGAACCAGCCCCAAACCTCCCTGGGGCAGATCTTCCTGCAGAGGAGGGAAGGAATGAGAGGGGAAAGTGGAAATACAGGTGAAAAAAACCTGAAATCTCTGAGGCCTGTTTGCTCCACAGCCTGGATTTCCACATCCTGAGGAAGATCTGGAGAGCCTTCAGTGGGATTAAAGCTCCCTCCTCTCCCAGCAGGATCCCAGCTCTGCTCCACGTCCTCGGAGCTGCCACTGCTCCTGAACCAGCCCCAAACCTCCCTGGGGCAGATCTTCCTGCAGAGCAGGGATGGAATGAGAGGGGAAGGTGCTGCTGAAAAAAACCCTGAAATCTCTGAGGCCTGTTTTGCTCCACAGCCTGGATTTCCACATCCTGAGGAAGAGCTGGAGAGCCTTCAGTGGGATTAAAGCTCCCTCCTCTCCCAGCAGGATCCCAGCTCTGCTCCAGCAGCTCCTCAGCTCCTGAACCAGCCCAAACCTCCCTGGGGCAGATCTTCCTGCAGAGCAGGGATGGAATGAGAGGGGAAGGTGCTGCTGACCTCCTGTCCCTGCTCCAGTCACTCCCAGCCATGGCCTGGCCTTCCCCCAGGACAAAGTTCCGGAGCAGCAGTGCCACAGTTTGGCATTAAAGGCACAAAACCCCCTGGGCTGAAGGGTTGGAAATCTGATTTATTTAAAGCCCTGCGAGGGACACGTGGTTGGGAGGGAGGGAGCAAACCCTGCCAGGCTCCTGCCCGGGCTGCACTAAGCTGGGATTAAACCTTAAACCAGCCCTGCACCCATCCTTGGAGGGCCCTGTGTGTGAGGAATATCCCATATTTACACCTGGGATGGGAAGGAAAAGCAGCCACAGGGAGGGGGTGAGGAGGAGCCGATTTTTGAGGGACCAGAGGGTTTCAAAGCACAGCAGGGGCTGTGAGCAGTATTATTGTTATTTAAATAAATATATAAATATAATTATTTATAACTATATAAATATATTTATAACGAGATACATATATTTATAACTAGATACATATATTTATATAGTTATAAATATATAAAGAATTATATTTATAATTATAGAAAATGAATGAATGTTTAAATATAAATATATAAAAATTATATAAATATTATTTATATCTAAATTATAAAAATAAAAATAAATATATTGATATATATAATATAATATAATATAATATAATATAATATAATATAATATAATATAATATATATAAAAATTTATTTTATATATTTTTATAATTTATAAAATATAAATATAAAAATATAAAAATATAAAACTATAAAAATATATTAATATAAGTGTTTATAAATAATATTAATAAAGTATATAAATATAAATATAAATATATACTTTTTTTTTTATCCCTTTCTCCTAGAAAGAGAAATCCTGCAGCACCTTTCATCCTGATGATCTCAGAGCCCCAGCTGGGTGAGATGTGGGGTCTGTGGGGTCTGTGGGGTCAGTGGGGTCTGTGGGATCTATGGGGTCTGTGGGGTCTGTAGGGTCTTAGGGGTCTGTGGGGTCTGTGGGGTCTGTGAGACCCTCCTGGCCTGGCTCTGCTTCCCAGGTAAGGGAAGGGATCATCCCAGTCCTTGCTTTTCCCCTAAAAAATGAAACTTTTCCATAACTGCCCCTGAAAAACCTTCCCACAAAAATCCAGTTTTATGTTACCTCCTTATTAAAATGATCTCCAATTTCACTTTTTTCAAGTTAAGAAAAAAGCAACAGAACAGAGAGCTCCCAAGTGCAATAAACAGATTATTCCTGCCTCAGTGCAAGCTCTGATCCCTTTCCTGGGGAGGAAACCTCTCAGGCCAGTCTGGGAGCCCGGGTGAGCACGGAGTGTTTGGATAAACCTTGCTCCTCGTTAAACTGTAAATGCCATCTGTGCCACCCAGCCAAGGCCAGCCCCGTGTCCTCAAAGCTGTGGTGTCACTCGTAGACAAAGCAAATACATTGGTGGGGCTGAAAAGCATGAATTTTCCTTTTCATATTTGAATATTTGAATAAATAGAAATGTTAAAATATTCTAATATTAAATAACATGGATATTTAATTTTAATATTATTAAATAACATATTTAATGTAATTTATTTAATAATAATATTTTAATTTTAATTTTTTTTTTTCCGCTTCACTCCAAACCCAGCTTCTCTCTGCTGTAAAAGCATCACTGGGGGAGGGAGCCCCGATGCCCTTGACAAGCCAGGCTGGTTCCTGCACAAGCCTTGGAGAGATAACAGAGCCCAGAGTGAGATAACAGAGGGAAAGAGAGGGATCTCCCCCAGGAAAAGTCATGGCTGGGCCCCCAGGCCTTGGACACTGCAGCCTGCTGGGCATAAAAAAGGCATCAGAAGCAGAAAATAATGGAAATAAATTAATATATTGTGCTTTTCCCCCACTCCAAACCAAAATATAGAGGAATTTCCATGTGGTTTTCACAGGAAAATAAAGGAAATAAATTCAAATATTGTGCTCCCCCTGCCCCTCCAAATGGAAACATGGAGGAATTCCCATGTGGTTTTCATGGAAATGGAGGAAAATCCAGACTAAAAAAGGGATGACACTGAGCAGGGCCTTGGGCACTGTCAGGGAGAGAGGCACTGGCCTGCAGCCTGCTGGGCATTAAATAGAGATCAAAAATGTAAAAATAATGGAAATAAACTCCTATATTGTGCTTTCCTCCCTAGTCCAAATGAAAATATAGAAGAATTCCCATGTGGTTTTCACAGGAGTGGAGGAAAATCCACCCTAAAAAAGGGATGACACCGAGCAGGGCCTTGGGCACTGTCAGAGAGAGGAGAGGCCTTGAACACTGCAGCCTGCTGTGTGTAAAAGAGGCATCAGAAACGTAAAAATAACAGAAATAAATTCAAATATTGTGCTTTCCCCCTGCTTCCAAATGAAAACATAGAAGAATTCCCATGTGGTTTTCAGAGGAGTGAGGAAAATCTATGTTAAAAAAGGGATGACACTGAGCAGGGCCTTGGGCACTGTCAGGGAGAGAGGCCTTGGACACTGCAGCCTGCTGTGTGTAAATGAGGCATTAGAAGTAGAAAATAATGAAAATAAATTCATATATTGTGCTTTCCCCCCCAGTCCAAATCAAAACAGAGGAATTTACATGTGATTTTCACAGGAGTGGAGGAAAATCCAGACTAAAAAAGGGATGACACTGAGCAGGGCCTTGGGCACTGTCAGGGAGAGAGGCACTGGCCTGCAGCCTGCTGTGCATTAAATGGTGATCAAAAATATAAAAAATAATGGAAATAAACTCATATATTGTGCTTTCCTCCCTACTGCAAATGAAAATATAGATGAATTCCCATGTGGTTTTCAGAGGAGTGGAGGAAAATCCATGTTAAAAAAGGGATGACACCGAGCAGGGCCTTGGGCACTGTCAGGGAGAGAGAGGCCTTGAACACTGCAGCCTGCTGCGTGTAAAAGAGGCATCAGAAATGTAAAAATAACAGAAATAAATTCAAATATTGTGCTTTCCCCCTGCCTCCAACTCAAAACATAGAAGAATTTCCATGTGGTTTTCACAGGAGTGGAGGAAAATCCATGTTAAAAAAGGGACGACACTGAGCAGGGCCTTGGGCACTGTCAGGGAGAGAGGCCTTGGACACTGCAGCCTGCTGTGTGTAAATGAGGCATTAGAAGTAGAAAATAATGAAAATAAATTCATATATTGTGCTTTTCCCCCCAGTCCAAATCAAAACAGAGGAATTTACATGTGATTTTCACAGGAGTGGAGGAAAATCCAGACTAAAAAAGGGATGACACCGAGCAGGGCCTTGGGCACTGTCAGGGAGAGAGGCACTGGCCTGCAGCCTGCTGTGCATTAAATGGGGATCAAAAATGTAAAAATAATGGAAATAAACTCCTATATTGTGCTTTCCTCCCTACTCCAAATGAAAATATAGATGAATTCCCATGTGGTTTTCACAGGAGTGGAGGAAAATCCATGTTAAAAAAGGGATGACACTGAGCAGGGCCTTGGGCACTGTCAGGGAGAGAGGCCTTGGACACTGCAGCCATCAGAAGCAGAAAATATTGAAAATAAATTCAAATATTGTTCTTTCCCCCTGCTTCCAAATGAAAACATAGAAGAATTCCCATGTGGTTTTCACAGGAGTGGAGGAAAATCCATGTTAAAAAAGGGATGACACCGAGCAAGGCTGTTCCAAGTGCATCCAATGCTCCTCTCCTGCCTCCCAGCTGATAAGGAAACGCTGGAGATAAGGCAGGATTAAAACCCTGAGGTTTGAACAGAGGAGGGATTTTGGCCCAGGCCCTCTCAGCAGGGTCTCCCAGTGCTCCCAGCTGTGGTTCAGCACTGGTGTGGCTGCCTGTGCCAGCTGCAGGCTGGGCCTGCCATGCTATGATAGCGCAATTAGTGGCACAATTAATCGTTAATCAGGGGGGATTGGGAGGGATTAAGTGCTTAAACAGCACCCGTGCTGCTAATGGTGATTTATGAAAATGCTCCTTCCCCCTCGGATGCTCTGCTGTGTTTGCCTGGAATTAAAATGCCCCAATTGGGCCTTTTCCAGGCACTTTTCTGAGGAAATGGCTCTGCCCATCCCCCTGTGGGGAATTTGGGGGAATCCAGAAGATCCCAGCCAGGCTCTGCAGGGACAGGACACCCACGGGAGGGAGGGGACAGCATGGGACAGAAATGGGATAACAACGGGACAGTGATGGAGCAGTGATGGGAGAGCATGGGACAGTGAGGGGACAGAGATGGGACAGTGAGGGGACAGAGATGGGACAGTGATGGGATAACAATTATGGGGCAGTGATGGGACTGTGACAGGATAATGAAGGGACAGTGATGGGACAGTGAGAGGACAGTGATGGGGCAGTGATAGGATAACAATGGGACAGTGATGGGACAGAGATGGATAACAATTATGGGGCAGATGGGTGGTGATGGGACAGTGAGGGACAGCATGGGACAATATGGGACAGAGATGGGGCAGTGATGGGATAACAATAGGATAATGATGGGACAGCAGTGGGACAGTGATGGGACTGTGATGGGGCAGAGATGGGACAATGATGGGACAATGATGGGACAGCAGTGGGACAATGATGGGACAGCAGTGGGACAGTGATGGGACAGCAGTGGGACAGTGATGGGACTGTGATGGGGCAGAGATGGGACAATGATGGGACAGCAGTGGGGCAGCTCCTGCTGCTCCTGCTCTCCCCAGGGCCTTTGGGAGCCCCTGCCCAGCAGAGGCTGTGGCGGGCACAGTGTGGGGCACACAGAGACTCTCCTTGCATTTTAATTTGTACCAGACACAAACCAGTCTGGGTATAACCAAACCCTCCGGTTCTGCCTCCTCCTCCTCCTCAGAGTCCCCAGGCACACCAAGACCATTTCCTTGGTTCTGTGGTTTATGGATCATGGATCCACTGGATCAGGGCTGCATCCTCAATTCCTGAGATCTCCTGAGGATCCCTCTGGATCTACATTTGCTCCAGCACAGGCTTGGCCCTTAAACCACCATCCTAAAAGGTTTTCCACCCAATAATTCCAGTCATAGATGGCATGAATCCAAGCTCCAGGTGATGTTCCATGCTGGAATGCAGGAAAAAAAGCCCCAAAGTGCTGAATTTATATTCCTGTGCATGTTCCCGAGTGCAGAATCGAGGCTCCTGCTCACAAACCTTGTCAGATTTAACAACTAAAAAAAGCCACGGCTCCGAGAGTGGGAAGTGCTGGGAGCAACAGGAGAGAGGGAAAAGCTGGGGGGTGTTTTGAGGATAAATCCCCCCAGGATCAGGAATCCCAACCCCTGAGTGACCAGCACATTAATGCTGCCCGAATAATTAAATAGAAAATAAACCATTAAAATCAAAATGGAGAAAGAGCAGAAATAGAAGGAACGCTGGGAATGTTTCCCTGCTTCCCAAAAAAGGCACATTTTGATTTCTTTGGGGGTTTTGGTGTTTATGGTTGCCTTCAGCAGCCTCTCCTATTAAATGGAACGATTCAAGGCAAAATCACCACAAAAAAACTGCTCAAAGCCAGTGCCCTGCCCCACTCCAGCTGGGAAAATTTGGGTTGTTTTAAAGGAAATGGCTGAGGATTTCAGGGATTGGGGAAGAAGAGGGAGAGGGTTCATGGAGAGGGTTCAATAATAAAACCACTGAAAAGCTGCCCAAAAGATGAATTAAATTCATAAAACCCAGAGCACAGCGAGACAGGAGCTGTTTGATTCACACCAACACATCCTGGAGAGAGTTTTAGGTCTCAGGTTTGAGATCCAGAGCTGCCAGTGATGGGATTTTCCCAACCCCAGGAATAAACTCCGTGCCTCAGTTTCCCAGCTGATAAATGAAGATGACAAGGGCGGTGCAAGGTTTGGGTGTCGCCAATAAAATTAATCAGGGAAAAACTTTAAAACTAACAAAATAATGAACTAAAAATGCCATTAATGGGAGTGTCCTCATTAGCAGCGTCCTTCCAGCTGCCCACAGGAGCTCTCCCTTCCCAGGCACTCAGGAAAGGGCAGAGATTCCAACCCCACTCCCTCCTCTTTTCCCCCTCTCTGCATCTCAGCAGCAGCTCAGGTGATCCAGGTGTCCCAGCAGAGGTGACAGGGACCGAGCTCTGACAGCTCTGAGCTGGGAATTCACCACTCAATTTATGATTTTTGTTGTGGCAGTGCCTGCAGGCCCCAGGGATGGAGGGGTCACGGTGACAAACGAGGAATTGTCCCTGCTTTGAACCCACACAGGGAGAGGAAAGGGAAGCAAACCCAGCTGAGATCCCTGCAATGTCCCATCTGAGCTGCTCCTGGATCCCAAAAAGCAGCAATCCTTGCCAACAGCAGCTCAAACAGCCCTCTCTGAACACCTCCCAAGTTATTTCTGCCCCCAGCACCCCCGGGGGTGGCAGGGACTGCAGAAAATGGGAACAAAAGCCACAACCAAAGGGGGAATTGCTGGTGCTGGCAGCGGGATCCAGCTCACTGGAGAGAGTGCCTGGAGCATTCTCCTGCTTCCTGAGCTGCATCCCCACAGTCCTGATTCCTTCTGGAGCATCCTCCTGCTTCCTGAGCTGCATCCTGCAGGTCCTGCCTGCCCCTGGAGCATCCTCCTGCTTCCTGAGCTGCATCCCCACAGTCCTGCCTGCACCTGGAGCATTCTCCTGCTTCCTGAGCTGCATCCCCGCAGTCCTGCCTCCACCTGGAGCATTCTCCTGCTTCCTGAGCTGCATCCCCACAGTCCTGCCTGCACCTGGAACATCCTCCTGCTTCCTGAGCTGCATCCCTGCAGTCCTGATTCCTTCTGGAGCATCCTCCTGCTTCCTGAGCTGCATCCCTGCAGGTCCTGCCTGCCCCTGGAGCATCCTCCTGCTTCCTGAGCTGCATCCCTGCAGTCCTGCCTGCACCTGGAGCATTCTCCTGCTTCCTGAGCTGCATCCCCACAGTCCTGCCTGCCCCTGGAGCATCCTCCTGCTTCCTGAGCTGCATCCCCACAGTCCTGCCTGCCCCTGGAGCATCCTCCTGCTTCCTGAGCTGCATCCCTGGAGCTGCACTCCCCCTGGAGCTGCACTCTGCACCCAGAGCTGCTGCTCAGGGTTGGGAAGGAATGTCCAGGTTCCCAGCAGGGATCAGGAAGAGATGTGGGCAATTCCTGGTGAAGAATGCAGCTGGGAAAATCCTGTGGTGGCCTGGAGCTCATCCCTAAAAGAGCAGGGAAAGGCAGGAGGAAAGGGAAAGCTCTGAGAATGGGGTTGGCAGGAGCTGTGTGGAGGGAGGGAGGTGACGGACGAGCAGACAGATGAGAGGTGGCAGCGGTGGCAGCAGCACAGATGAACCCCAGCCCTCTGCCAGGGCTTCCCGTGCTGCTCCCTGCCTCCAAAATCATCCTGCAGCAGTTTCCAGTTTCTCTTCCAGCCAGACAAGAGATAGGAGGCAGAGATTGGGAGCGACTGAGCAAACAAGCAGCAGATGAGCAGCACTGGCTGCGGGCAAAACGCTGCTGCCTTGGAAGGAGAGCTGGGCTGGGAGACTGGGAGAGGGCAAAAGATGCTCGGGCTGATTACAGAGCACTCTGCAAAGTTAATTGTTCACCAGATTGGGATCTGGGCCACATCCATCAACAGGCTGCTTCCTGCCATCAGGTTTCCTGGACAAACAGCAGGAGCCAGTGGATTTAGCGGAGAGCAAAGCCAGCAGGGCAAAGCTCTGCCTGGACAGGGTTCACTGCCAGCAAAGTCCCTTCTCCAAGAGAGCCCTCTCAGCGCTTCCCTGCCTGCACAGAGGCAAACCCAGCCCAGCTGAGCTGAGCTTTCGGGGTGTCAGCACATGAATTACACAGCAGAACTCACTCCAGGCTTGGGATCTCCTCGGAGCTGAGCCAAGCTCCCCCGTCCTGCTGCCTGAAGGAGCTGCCTCAATTTCCCTGAGGACAGAAGGAGAATCTGGGAGGCTCCTACTGAGCCTGAGCCCTTTTGGAAACTCTTACTCTTCTTGGACATGACTCCAAACAAACAGATCCCAGCTTTTCTGGAGATTCTCAGCCCTCCTGGCCCAAACCCCAGCTTGGTGGAAGCCAGAGGAATGTCCCAGGGTTTACAGGCATTGACCAAACATTCATTTCTCTCCAGAAGGCCAGACCAAGGGGATGATGGTCTCAGTAGAAACTGCAACGTGGATATTTTAATTCACATGGTGACTGGACACCCAGGGTTCTGCCTGACCAGGTGGTGGGACAGGGAGAACGGAAGGATTCTCCTGGATTTGGGAGATCTAAACTCAGCAGAGCTCCCTGCAGCACCTTGAGCCATTTTGCCTCTGTGTTTTACCCTCTGCAAAATGCAGCTGCTCTCATCTGCCTGCTCTGGGTCCAGTGCCAGTGAGGGAAGGCAAAAACTGTCCCCTCTGCAGCCCAGCCTGTCCCTAGGGGACAAGTGACACTGTCCCCTGCAGCACCCTCTGCACCCCAGCCTGTCCCCAGGGCACAAGTGACACTGACTGTCCCCTTCAGCACCCTCTGCACCCCAGCCTGTCCCCAGGGCACAAGTGACACTGGCAAGGAATGCAGATGGGAGGCAGCAGCTCAAGATTTAAAGCAGCTCGTTTGGAAGCCAATAAAAAGCAGCCAGCTGCACTTCAGCCACCTGTAACTAGCAATGTGTGACACCATCCCTTCTCTCTGTCACTCTGTCACCAGCACAGCCTCTCTGAAGGGTCCATTCAGGGCTCCACAAAGAGCTGCCTCAGTGAAAGGGCTCTCCACGGCATGGAGATGAGGATTCAGTGCTTCCCATCCCTGCCAGCATCCCAGGGCTCTGCAGAGCTCAGGGAGCAAAGCCCTGAGAACAAAGCAAGGTCAGGAGTTAGCAGAAGGGGGAACTCAGACGTGGGGACACGGCGGTGACGTGGCCAAGGCCAGGCAGAATCCCTGGCAAGGCCATGGACAGGGGGAGATCTCCAGAGCCCTGATTAGTTGTAATTTTTTCTCTCTTCCTCTCTATCCCAGCAGGATGAGAGAGAGGAGGAACTCCCAGGATTTCTGGCGAGGTTGTTCCACTACTCATTTATTAACTGCTCCCATTTGGACGTGGTACTGATATTTTCCAGTGTGAGTGAGTAAGCCTGGGAACTTGGGAACAGATCTGTGAGCCCTGCCTGGAGCACGGGCACCAAAACTTGCTCAGAAATCTTCTGGCAGAGAGAGATTGAGACAGAGAGCCTGAGAATCAGCAAACTCTGAGCTGGGTGCCTCACACACCGAGGAAGTTCCATGGATGGGGTGAGCCAGGTGCCCTCCTGTTCCTTCCTCTTCCTTCTGGGACTCTTGGACATCCCGTCCCACCTTTTCCCAGGGAGGAAAGGATGCTCCACACCACAAACGCACTGAGATTTCTGTGCCACCCGTGTGTGCCTGCTGACACCATGTCCATTACCCAATGGCCAGATTCCTGGAGGGAATCTCTTCAGGATCATGGGAACTGCTTCTCCCGACCTCTCCCTGCTGTCACAGCCTCGTGAGGCTGGAGAACAGGACTCTGCTTGCACTGACCACATCTCAGCCCCACGTGTTGGCACATCCCAGCTCCACACCCCAAATCTGCCCCACACCACCGAGGAGGGAATTAATTAATCCCAGTCCCTCACAGGGCCCTGTTTGACGGCTCTTGCCCTTTCACAAACCTCATCCAGAGGCTGCAACTTTCTGCCTGATGCTTGCTCAAAGCTTTCCCCCCTTCAGGCACCATCTCCAAGCCCAGCACACATCACATTTCACCGCTGCTTTCCTTGATGCACAGCACAAAACCCAGCGCCAGCAGCCCCAGGCCTGACCCTGATTCTTTCTTCCTTTCAGAGCTGATGCCACCATTGTGCCAACACGCTCGGCCCAGGTTGTTTTCACCGAGAGACGAGGCTGTTAAAGCTTTTCAGGCTGGCCTGGCACGGAGGGCAGCTCTCAAGGGGCTGTCTGGGGACAAAGAGGGGGGGACACATTCTGGGGCACACCCCCGGGAACTTGTCACAGCAACAGGCAGCGCTGGAGAGATGCAGCTGATTGTGACAGCCTCCAAAAACTGCAGCGCCAGGGGAATGCCGAGCTGCCAGCCCGGGGCAGGGCTCCCTCCCACCGGACAGACCCTGGGTGTCACCCCCGGGCACTTCCACGCTCAAAGAATCCCCCCAGGCCCCTCACAGCGGGACCCAGGGATGCCCATCAAAATTCAATACTGGGCTTGACCGGGGCTCCCTGAAACAGATTTAGGACCAAACACGCACAGGAATCTCCCTCACCAGGGAGCACCAAGGTCCAAACCCGTACCGAGCTGAACCCTGCCTCTCCGTACCTCCAACTCTCCCCTCCCCTCGCACTTCGTGCCCCGCCAGTCCCAAAAACAGCGGCGGTGGACCCGGAGGGGCTGGGGGGGCGAGCAGGACTCCCGGAGGGGCTGGGGGGGCGAGCAGGACTCCCGGAGGGGCTGGGGGGGCGAGCAGGGTCCCCGGCCCGGGCGGGGTCACCCCGGCACTCACCGGCCGCCGAGCAGGTCGCTCTCCCTCCTGCCGCGTCCCTTCCTCCTTCCTGCGGGGCAGAGCAGGGGCGGTGCTGCGGGAGCCGCGGGGCCTCTCCGGGAACGGGGCCGGGCTGCGAGCGGAGCGGGGCCGGCACCGGAGCGGGACCGGCACCGGAGAGCGGCTGGAGCGGGACCGGCACCGGAGCGGGGCGGATGCTGGAGCCGGTTCCGGAGCAGGAGAGGGTTGGAGCGGTCCGGAGCACGGGAGGGCTGGAGAGCTGCCGGTGCCGGTGCCGGTGCAGGAAAAGGGTTGGAGCGGTGCCGGTGCTGGTGGAGTGGGAGCGGTGCCGGTGCCGAGCGGGGGGGAGTTGGAGCGGAGCCGGTGCCGGTATCGAGGAGGGCGAATGGGAGAGGAGTCCGTGCCGGTGCCGAGGAATTGGAGCGGTGCCGGTGCCGGGGAATTGGAGCGGTGCCGATGCCGGTGCCGGGGAATTGGAGCGGTGCCGGTGCCGGTACCGGGGAATTGGAGCGGTGCCGGTGCCGGGGAATTGGAGCGGTGCCGGTGCCAGGGAATTGGAGCGGTGCCGGTGCCGGGGAACTGGAGCGGTGCCGGGGAACTGGAGCGGTGCCGGTGCGGTAGCGGAGCCCGGGCAGCCGGAGCGCAGCCGGGCGCGGTGCGGGCGCGGTGCGGGACCCGGCGCGGTGCGGGAGCGCTGCCGGCGCTCGGCTCCGTGCGGCGCTGGCTCCTCCCCGCCGCAGCCCCGCGAGCAGGAGCCCGCTCGGCCCCGCCGGCCCGGGCAGGAGCCGCGCACGGAGAGCACAAACACACAAACACACACAGCGATCCCCGCCTCGCACTCCGGTCCAGCTCCCTCCTGCGGCTCCTCCTGCTCCTCCTTGAGGCTCCTGGCAGAGCTGGGGCAGCCCGAGACACCGGGACCGGCAGCCGTGGGGGTTTCAGCCTCTCGGGGCTGTGGATTTAGCAGCGGCTTCCCCACCCATTCCAGCTCCTTGTTGTCTTATATTTAGTCAAACATTCTGGGTTGGCCAAAAATAGAGCAGCCGTGGAAATAAATCAGGCTGACTGGAGGTGCCAACATTGTCTGCCTGAAGGTAATTAATTTCTTATATCCTCGGCTATATTAATCCTCGCCTTCCCTGCACACGCCGCCCTGTCTGTCAGCAGAGTTGTTGTAATTAGTGCCGAAATCTGGGGGATGTGCAGGAGGTTTAAGGTGGTGGGGAAGGGCAGGGGGAAACCGAGGCAGGGAAGGCACAAAATCCATCTCCGCAGAGTGTGGGGAGTGGGAGCACAGAGGGCACAGCAGGGCTGGCGAGGAGGATGGAAGGGGACACACGTTCTGTGGGGGAAAATCCAACATTTGGGGTCTTCTTTCCAGACGTGGATATTCCACCAAAAAAAAAAAACAAAACTGCCCAGGAGACACAAATTTGGGCTTCCTCAGTTCTGCTGCTGCCAGAACTCCTTTTCCCCGTGTTCCTGTCAAACGTGGGAGTCTCGCTGGACTTGCTGACTCTTATTTCTCATCTCAGAACCACCAGGCTGGCTGGGAGACACCTCGAGGAGCGGGGAAGTGCTTCCCAGATGGTGCAGCAGGAGCATCAAATCCGAGCCCCTCTGGAGGGAAGGGATGTTCTAGAAGGATCCATCTCCCTTGGTCACCTCAGCCTGTGCCAGGGCAGCACCCCTGAGGCCTTCAGCAATGTTTGGGTGCCCTGGGAGTGGGGTGGAACCTTCAGCAGCAGCTCTTCAGTGGAGCAGGAGCTGAACCAGCCCCTCTGAACTGGGGCTGCCCCTCTAGGAGCAGGTGGGGGGTTCAAAACTGAGCCCCAGGGACGCAGTGGGGACGTGGTGGCCTTGCAGCAGGGGTGAGAGGCCATCCTTGGTGACACAGGGTGAGCAGCTCGTCTGTCACCTGGGTCTGATGGGGATTGGCATCCTTGGCTCTGAGGGCTCAGGGAGGAGGAGCCAAGGTGGGACCAGGGGTGATGTGGGTGCAGGGTGTGATGTGACACCCAGGGCTGTGTGTGACACCCAGGGCTGGGTGTGACATCCAGGGTTATGTGTGACATCCAGGGCTGGGTGTGACACGCAGGGCTGGGTGTGACATGCACAGTTATGGTGTGACACCCAGGGCTGTGTGTGACATCCAGGGCTGTGTGTGATATGCACAGTTATGGTGTGACATGCAAGGTTACATGTGACATCCAGAGTTATGTGTGACGTCCAGGCTGTGTGTGTGACATTCAGGATTATGTGTGACATGCAGGGCTGTGTGTGACACCCAGGGCTGTGTGTGACACCCAGGGCTGTGTGTGACATGCAGGGCTGGGTGTGACACCCATGACTGTGTGTGACACCCAGGACTGTGTGTGACACCCAGGGCTGTGTGTGACATGCAGGGCTGTGTGTGACATCCATGACTGTGTGTGACACCCAGGGCTGTGTGTGACACCCATGACTGTGTGTGACACCCATGGCAGTGTGTGACACCCAGGGCTGGGTGTGACACCCAGGGCTGTGTGTGACACCCATGACTGTGTGTGACACCCAGGGCTGTGTGTGACACCCAGGGCTGGGTGTGACACCCAGGGCTGTGTGTGACACCCATGACTGTGTGTGACACCCAGGGCTGGGTGTGACACCCAGGGCTGTGTGTGACACGCAGGGCTGTGTGTGACACCCAGGGCAGTGTGTGACACCCAGGGCAGTGTGTGACATCCAGGCTGGCTCCTGGCTCCTGTGGCCGCCTGCCCTCCCCTCACCCCTGGTCAATGAGTACCCGCTCATGTGGGTGCTCACTCAGCGCCCTGTGAGTGCCCATCCCGCTCCCTTCCTGCTGCTGGGCACTCTGGGGGGGTTTTCCCACATCCCAGCCTCTGCCATGGCTCTGACTTCCACATTCACCCTTCTCCTCTGTGTAGAGGGGAGATGTCACCCTGGGGGAGATGTCTCAGGCACTTCTGGGCCATTCCCAACATCTGCTGCCACCCCTCCCGTGCCACGGCTCCGAGACCACCTGGCACCTTAAATCCAGTTTGAAACTGAAAGCAAAAGAGATTCCCAGGAAAAACTCCAGCAAATTAAGCTGAAGGCCCCAAACTGGAACTTCAGAGAAACCAGGAAGAGAAAGCACCGTGCAAAGGGCAGGAATGTGACAGTAATTAGGGGACAGAGCCATGAGCTCGGTGCTTGTGCCACACCAGCTGCTCGTTGGTGCAGAACATTCCTCATAAACACGAATTACAGCCCTGGGCATGCCAGGGATTGCTGCGAGAGCCTGAGGGAGGAGGATGAGCCCAGGGAGAGCGCCCAGCTGCTGCAGCCGGCGGGGAGGAGGGGAGGGATGGGGTGGGGTGGGGTGGGTGGTCCCGGCACGGCTGGGGGGGCTCGGCTGGGGGGGATAACGAGGCTGCTCTTAGGAAAATCAGTCCACAAACACCAGAGGTTTCTGTCCAAAAAGGAGACAGAGGAGTCCTTTGGCTTTATTCCAATAAAGGGAGAGCCATGGGGCATTGCCCTGGGATCTCTCAGAGTTTTGGAGGATGCAGCCTCCTTTTATCCCAATTTCCCACATTTCCCTTCTCTCTTTCCCCATTTCTGAGGCACTTGAGAGGTTCAGACTTCCCAGAACACCTGATACCAGAGATTCCCCTCTACTGTACAGCCCTCCCTTTTCATTTTTAATTCTTATGGAATTTAGGGGTTTTTCTTCCCCATTGTTTCTTTCATCTCTTAATGTCTAATTCCATTTCTCAGCAAACCTAAAGTTTATTTGTAAATTCAAATACCTTTTCCCATTCACCAATCAGTGGAATCCTTCCCATTGTTTCTTTTCTCTCCCAGTGCTGGTTTTATCCACCAGCAGCCCCACAGCTGGTTTGGAGAGACAAATCCCCCATTCCTCTCACTGCTAATGGGGCTGGGGCCACTCCACCTGTATGAGCCCGAAGCAAAGTGTCCCCTGAGCCCAAAGCAGTGTCCCTCGAGCCCAAAGCAGTGTCCCCTGAGCCCAAAGCAGTGTCCCTCGAGCCCAAAGCAGTGTCCCCTGAGCCCAAAGCAAAGTGTCCCTTGAGCCTAAAGCAGTGTCCCCTGAGCCCGAAGCAAAGTGTCCCTTGAGCCCAAAGCAGTGTCCCCTGAGCCCAAAGCAGTGTCCCTTGAGCCCAAAGCAGTGTCCCTTGAGCCCGTAGCAGTGTCCCTTGAGCCCGAAGCAAAGTGTCCCTTGAGCCCAAAGCAGTGTCCCCTGAGCCCGAAGCAGTGTCCCCTGAGCCCAAAGCAGTGTCCCTTGAGCCCGAAGCAGTGTCCCTCGAGCCCAAAGCAGTGTCCCCTGAGCCCAAAGCAGTGTCCCTTGATCCCAAAGCAGTGTCCCTCGAGCCCAAAGCAGTGTCCCTTGAGCCTAAAGCAGTGTCCCTCGAGCCCAAAGCAGTGTCCCCTGAGCCCAAAGCAGTGTCCCTCGAGCCCAAAGCAGTGTCCCCTGAGCCCAAAGCAGTGTCCCTTGATCCCAAAGCAGTGTCCCTCGAGCCCAAAGCAGTGTCCCCTGAGCCCGAAGCAGTGTCCCTCGAGCCCAAAGCAGTGTCCCCTGAGCCCAAAGCAGTGTCCCCTGAGCCCAAAGCAGTGTCCCTTGAGCCCAAAGCAGTGTCCCTTGAGCCCGTAGCAGTGTCCCTTGAGCCCGAAGCAGTGTCCCTTGAGCCCAAAGCAGTGTCCCTTGAGCCCGAAGCAGTGTCCCCTGAGCCCAAAGCAGTGTCCCTCGAGCCCAAAGCAGTGTCCCTTGATCCCAAAGCAGTGTCCCCTGAGCCCAAAGCAGTGTCCCCTGAGCCTGAAGCAGTGTCCCCTGAGCCCAAAGCAGTGTCCCCTGAGCCCAAAGCAGTGTCCGTCGAGCCCAAAGCACTGTCCCCTGAGCCCAAAGCAGTGTCTCTCGAGCCCAAAGCACTGTCCCCTGAGCCCAAAGCAGTGTCTCTCGAGCCCAAAGCAGTGTCCCTCGAGCCCAAAGCAGTTTCCCCTGAGCCCAAAGCAGTGTCCCCTGAGCCCGAAGCAGTGTCCCTTGGCACTCCTGTGTGCTCTGAGGTCGCTGGGGCTGAACTCGGTGCCCACCTGCGGCACCGCTGCGATCCCCGGGTGAATTCGCTCAGCGGAGCCTCGGGGCATTTTCCGACCGTGCCAGCGGAATGGCTGAGCTCGGGGCAGACAAAACTGCTGCGGGTTTTGGGAGTTTTTTCCAGAATTACTTTGATTTCTGTCCTTTCTCCTTTTTCTGTGACCACAGACCCTCATGGAGATCTCCCCCATATAAAACTGCTGCGGGTTTTGGGAGTTTTTTCCAGAATTACTTTGATTTCTGTTCTTTCTCTATTTTTTGTGATCACAGACCCTCCTGGAGATCTCCCCCATACAAAACTGCTGCGGGTTTTTTTGGGAATTTTTTCTAGAATTACTTTGCTTTCTACCTTTTGTTTTTTCTCCCTTTTTTTTTTTTTTTTTTTTGGGATCACAGACGCTCAGGGAGATGTGGGGGGAATCAAGGGTGAAGATGGGCTGGTTGTAGGTGGGAGTGTCCCCAAAAAAATGGGTCTGGCTGGGCAACTCCAACACTTTGTGTCATGGCTGTGATCACCTCAGCTCGTGCTGGGGGAGACTTCAAATCCTCCTCCTCCTTCCTCCTCCTTCCTCCTCCTCCTCCTCCTCCTCCCGATGTATTCCACACCGGGAATGGTCACACAGCTCCCGGTCTGTCCCTGCCTGGGGCAGCCAGAGGAATGTGGGTCTCAGCCCACATTAAAATCCAATTTTAATGTAAATTGAATTTTTTTTAGGGATACTCGTGCTGTGTTTCCTCACAGCAGGAGGGAGCAGCCCTGCTACAGCTATGCCAAGCATCCTTTGGTGTAAAACCACCGAATTTTTGGTGTAAGAACACCCAGTTTTGGCTGCCAGCGGAATACTTGTCCCCAGAGCACGCAGAGGAGCTCACCTGCACCGTGCCCAGGCTGCGGGGGAGATCAAACACACCCAGCAGGAACCAGCCAGGAGAGATCCGAGCTCCAGAGCGAGCTGTACCCAGCAGGCACAGCTGTGTCCCTGGGGACAGCTCCAGAGCTTCGATCTGCAGCCCAGAAGAGCCCTGGCCATGGCCAGGAGTTGCAGAAAGTCGATTAAACCTGACAGCTCAGGCTGAGGCTGTGGAGAAACAGCGACAGGAATGGGCCTGACTCCTGCAGGAAGAGCAGGGCAGCTCTGGGGGGGTCACATCTGAGAAAAATGGGAGCAAGCTCCCGGTACTGGAGTGATTTCAGCTTTTATTATGATAATGGAAAGGCCCAAAGCAAGGGGTGCTAAAAGTGATTTCGGCATTTATTCTAATAAAAAGAAAGGTCCAAAGCAAGGGGTACTAAAAATGATTTTGGCATTTATTCTAATAAAAAGAAAGGTCCAAAGCCAGGGGTGCTAAAAGTGATTTTGGCATTTATTCTAATAAAAAGAAAGGTCCAAAGCACGGGGTGCTAAAAGTGATTTTGGCATTTATTATAATTAAAAGAAAGGCTCAAAGCAAGGGGTACTAAAAGTGATTTCAGCATTTATTTATTTATTTTATTTACTAAAAGTGATTTCAGCATTTATTATAATTAAAAGAAAGGCCCAAAGCAAGGGGTACTGAAGTGATTTCAGCATTTATTATAAAAAAGAGAAAGGCCCAAAGCAAGGGGTGCTAAAAGTGATTTGAGCATTTATTTGTTTATTTTATTTATTAAAAGTGATTTCAGCATTTATTACAATAAAAGAAAGGCCCAAAGCAAGGGGTACTAAAGTGATTCCAGCATTTATTACAATAAAAGAAAGACCCAAAGCAGGGGTACTGAAGTGATTCCAGCATTTTTTCCAACTAAAGAAAGGCCCAAAGAGGGCCCGGGCCGGGCAGGAGCGCTCCCGCCGAGGGTGGAGCAGCGCCGGCGCTGGGGCTGCTCAGCAGCGATGGCCCCGAGGATGTCCCCGATGGCCCCGAGGATGTCCCCGATGGCCCCGAGGATGTCCCCGAGGTCCCAGGGGCACGGCGCAGCTTCCCCGGCTCAGATGCCCCTTTTTATCCTGTTCTGTGTCCCTTGGATTGGTTTCTGTTTGGATCCTTCATTTGCACGGAGGTTTAAGGGGCTGGATTGGCCGTGACAGCTCTGGCCAGGCTGGCTCCTTTCACTTGGGGGTGGGTGCATGTGCTTGGGTGAAATTTCTTATAACCACCCTTTAACCCCTTTTACAATATAATAACCCAGCTGACAGCACATGCTTAACGATCTATTAACCATTTTACAGCAGTTTCTAACCTGTTTTTAACAACATTCACCTGTTTTCCTGCTGCAGGGCTCTCACCCAGGATGCAGAGCCCTCAGCTGCTCTGTTTCCCCCAGAGCTCAGCTCACATGGCCTCACATGTGTGCAGCTCCCGAGGAGAGCTCCGGGGCTCTGCAGGGAACATTTCACAGTCACTGCATCCTTTCCCCACTGCCCTGCCACTCGATAGGAGCGTGGGCAGCGAGTCATGGAAAGAAAAATGTGTTCAGTGCCTCCTCCTCCTCCTCCTCCTCCTGCTGCTGCTGCTGCCCTGGCCTGGCTGCTGCCCCCAGGCACATGCAGGCATGTGGAAATCATTGCCTGGAGAGCAGCGCTGTGTTTCAGCAGCAATCCCAGGGCTGGGGTGAAAGCTGGCTGCTAAATCCAGGAGAGCTGGGAAATGGGGCCATGCTCCAGTGCCCAGCCTGCCTCAGCAGGAGCTGCTCACTGGAGAGGGCAAACGAGCCCAGGGTCACAGCCCAGCCCGGGCTGTGGCTCTGCAGGTGCTCAGGGACAGCCTGAGTTAACAACAACCCCCCAGCTACTCCTCTGCTGGGTTCACGGACCGGGGAAATGTCAATCGCAAAATGGTTTGGGTTGGGAAGAACCTTAAAGATCATCTCCTCTAAAATTCCACCTCCCACTATCCCAGGCTGTGCCAAGCCCTGTCCAGCCTGGCCTTGGACACTTCCAGGGATGGGGCAGCCCCTGCCAGCACCTCCCCAGCCTCCCAGGGAAGGATTTTTCCCATTTATCCAACCTAAACTTCCCCCTTTTCAGTCTGAACCCATTCCCCACTGTGTGTCACTCCCAGAAGGGGCAGGGCAGAAGGAATATTGTCACTCCTGTTTTAAAAGCGGGTGAATTGAGGAGCAGGAGACATGGGGATGTTTGGGTGTCCCTGTGCCTGTCCCAGAGCTGAGGGAGCTCCTCAGGGTCTCCCTGAAATCTCCAAGCCCAGATCACTGCAGGCTGCTCCTGTCCCATGCTGGAATCGGGACAGGCACAGGGAAGCCACAGCTCCCCTGGGAATTCCTGCCCAGCCTCTCACCTCCCTCCCAGCCAGGAATTCCTTCCTGATGTCCATCTAAATCTACACTCTTCCAGCCTAAAACCATTCCCTGTGTCCTGCTCATTCCAGCCAGGAATTCCTTCCCAACATCCAACCTAAATCCCCCCTTTTCCAGCTTTAACCATCCCCTGTGTCCTGTCCCTCCATCCCTTGTCCCCAGTCCCTCTCCAGCTCTCCTGGAGCTCTCTGTGAGCCCTGAACTGCCCTGAAACCACTGGAAATCACTGAATTGACATTTTCAGGACACAAAATCCTGTCCCCAAGGTGCCCAGCACTGCTGACCACGGCAACCACGAGGCCGATGCAAACCCCTGAATGCAGCAGCACCTCCTCTGAATTTTGCCCGTGGAGCATCACCATAACAACAGCTCCACCAATCCACACCAGAGATCCAGGCCCTTAGCAACCAGGAGCTCCCAAATTGCAAAACAAAGTACAAAAAAAAAAAAAACCACAAAAAATAATCTGCACCAAGTCCTTCCTGCAAGGTCCTGCTGTGGGTGGGCAGGGCTGCGGGGGGCAAAGGCAGGAAAATGCACAGAGCACCACAGATTCCCAAAGTTCTGCCCCAGGAGGTGCCAAAACCTCTCTCGTGGTGCCACCGGAGGGTTTGGCTGCTGTTTTTGGTGTTTCCCCTCCCACAGAGGGGAAGCTCAGCACACACAGAACCTGAGCTGCCCCCCCTGATTGTCACCCAGCCCTGGCACCTGCAGGATCTGCTGTGCCTGTGTGTTTCCAGGTGTTTCCAGCAGCTGTTTCCCAGGGGTTAAACCACCTCAGCAGTTTCAAAAGAGCCAGAGTTTGCTCCTGTGAGTGAACCTTGTCCCCTGTCACCCTGCTTGAAGCACGGGGAGGAGATAAGCTGGTTTTTTTTCAGGGAACCATCCATCTCTCCCGCTGAGTCACTGCCAAACTTCCCCTGCCCAGGCAGGTCACGGGGTGAGCTGGAGCTGAACACTCTGGGGCAGGGCTGAGGGAGCACACCCAGAGCTCTCAGCTGCTCCCAGCGGGCACTGAGGCCAAAGTCCTGCAGGGAAATGTGTCTGAGCAAACCCAGCAGATCCTTCTCCCTGCCAGGACACTCCAAACACACCAACAAAGGGCCTGGTGCTTTCCTGCTGCCACAAACTGGGAGTCCCTGCTTGGACTGGGACCAGCAACACCCAGGGGTTGAGAACAGAGCCCAAAGTGGGGATTTCCAGCCCAAAGCAGCAAGCCCTGTTAGCAGGAGGCAGTGCTGTGGTGGAGGAGGTCTGGCTGGGGGATAATTTGGATTTTCCGAGCCTTTGTCCGCAGGGATGTGTGGGTGGGGGGGTGGATGGAGCTGGAGGAGCTGTGGCAGCAGCTGGCACTGCACAGCAGGAACAGCTTGGGTGGCACCGGGAAGGGACTCCCTCACTGCTGGCTGGCACAGCCTCGGGATGCTCAGCCAGCATTTGCAGCTTGACTCACAGCCTGCTCAGCTATTTTCAGCCCAAAGGAGGAATCCAGCCCGGCTCTGGCTTCCCAAAACATTGGGGCAGGCATAAACTTCAGCAGGCATTAGAGGGATGATGGATGTGGTTTGTGTTTCCAAACCAGAGAGCCAAGGACGGGCTGGGCCAGCAGGGCTGGACACGGGAATGGAGGAGCACCGAGGAGAAATCCCTGCAAGGGCAGGGATGGGTTTGGGAAAGACTCTGGGCTGAGCTGGGAGCAGGGTGGGCACTGTGCCATCCTCACTCCCGTGCCAGCCCAGCTGTGGTGTCTGCAACGTTCGGAATTTTGGGAGGCAGAAGGACACGGGGCGGGGCACAGGCCCCTGAACAGGAACAGGGGCTCTTTTCCCTGGAAACCAAACCTCACCCCCAGGGTGCTGATGTCAGTTCAGAGGAGGCACTGGGCACTGCCAGGGCAGCCTGAGCTCCTGGGGGTGGCAGCTTGGGGCTGGGAGACATCCTGTGTTTGGAATCTTAGGAGGCAGAGGCCACATGGGGCCACAGAGCCCTGGACATGAACACTTTTCCATGGGAAATGAAACTCTCCCCACCAGATTCCTGATGCCAGTTTGCAGGGGGTGCTGGGCACTGCCAGGGCAGCCTGAGCTGGAAGTGGTGGCAGCTTGGGACTGAAACACATCCTGAATTTGGAATTTTAGGAGGCAGAGGCCACACAGGGCCACAGACCCCTGGACATGAACACCAGCCCTTTTCCATGGGAAATGAAACTCTCCTCCACCAGATTCCTGATGCCAGTTTGCAGGAGGCACTGGCATCACGTGCACTGCCAGGGCAGCCTGAGTTGGAGGTGCTGCCATCTTGGGACTGGGACACATCCTGCATTTGGAATTTTAGGAGGCAGAGGCCACACAGGGCCACAGGGTCTTGAGTGAGGCACAGGCTCGTAGACATGAACCCTGACCCTTTTCCATGGGAAACCAAAGCCCAGATTCCTGATGCCAGTTTTCAGGAGGCACTGGGCACTGCCAGGGCAGCCTGAGCTGGAAGTGGTGGCAGGTTGGGACTGAAACACATCCTGCATTTGGAATTTTAGGAGGCAGAGGCCACACAGGGCCACAGACCCCTGGACACAAACGCTGACCCTTTTCCATGGAAAACCAAACCAGTTTCCAGATGCCAGTTTGCAGGAGTTGCTGGGCACTGCCAGGGCAGCCTGAGCTGGAAGTGGTGGCAGGTTGGGACTGAAACACATCCTGCATTTGGAATTTTAGGAGGCAGAGGCCACACAGGGCCACAGACCCCTGGACACAAATGCCAGCCCTTTTCCATGGGAAACCAAACCAGTTTCCTGATGCCAGTTTGCAGGAGGTTCTGGGCACTGCCAGGGCAGCCCCAGCTGGAGGCGTTGGCAGCTGGGGCTGGGACACACCCTGCTCCGTGTGGGATTTTAGGGTGCTGCAGCCCCCTGGGGCTGTTGAGGCTGCTGGAGCTGCTGTTCCCCACCCACACCTCCCACCCCGGGTGACACCTCCAGCTCTGCTGGGAGAACTGGGGAACTGGAGCAGACGGAGGGAAAATCTCTCCTGCTGGAGCTGCTCTCTGTGTGTGCTGTGCCCTTCCCTCTGGGAGGGACAGGGACACTGCTGGGGCTGGGGCAGCCACAGCAACCCCAAAACGCTCCCAGCTGGGAGAGGTGACACAAACACCCACGGTGGGTGACCCACGGTGGGCTCAAAGGGGAGCTTGCGGTTCCTCTTCCCCGAGCTCCTGGGGGTTTGTGCGCCTCGGGGTCGCTCCTGTCCTCGTCCCAGCCGGATTTAGGGGAACTCAAACGCTGCTCCAGCCTTTTCCCTCCCCAAGGAACCCTCACAGGCAGCTCTGGGCTGGTTGTTCCCTCAAGAAACCAGCAACCAAACGGGCTGGAGCAGGCAGGGTGGACAAGGACCTTGCTCCCTCCTCTCTGTGAGCCAGGCAGCGTGGCAGCGGCCAAGGGCACAGGAATTCCTGCTGCAGGGAGCTGGCACAGCCTGGCAGGGCTGGCAGCTGCCCAGGGAAAAGCCTCGGCATCCCAGGGACAGCACAAGGCTCGGGGGCTGCTCGGGCTGGGCAGGGAGGGAAACGAGATCTCAGGGTGGCCAGAGCTGGTTTGAACTGGTGCTGAGGGACAGGGGACGTGGGACATGGGACATGGGGACATGGGGACATGGGGACATGGGACCTGGGGACATGGGACACAGGAACACAGGCACACAGGACATAGGGAGACACAGGGACACAGGGACATGGGGACACAGGGACATGGGGACACAGGGACAGGGACGCAGGGACATGGGGACATGGGACACAGGACATGGGGACATGGGACATGGGGACACAGGGACACAGGACATGGGGACAAAGGGACATGGCGCACAGGACACAGGGATATGGGACACAGGACATGGGGAGACACAGGAACACAGGGACACAGGGACATGGGACATGGGGACATGGGGACATGGGGACACAGGAACACAGGAACACAGGGACATGGGACGTGGGGACATGAGACATGGGACACAGGACAAAGGGATATGGGACACAGGGACACAGGACACAGGACACATGACACAGGACACGGGACACAGGGACACAGGGACATGGGACATGGGGACACAGGGACAGGGACACAGGACACAGGACACAGGGACATGGGGACACAGGGACACAAGGACACAGGGACACAAGGACACAGGGACACAGGACACAGGAACACAGGACACAGGGACAAGGGACACAGGACATTTTTCCCTGGATCCCGGGCAGTTCCCATCACGGACAGCTGCAGCAGCCTTTCCCCGGAGCTTTCTCCTCCTGGAGTTTTTTCCCCGCGTCCCTCCCCAGCTCCTTCCCCCTCCCACGGCCACCCCCTCCTGCCCTGTCCCCTGCTCCCGCCTTGTCCCCAGCCCCGCGGAGATGGCGGCAGTTTCTGGAAAATGCTTCCACCTCGTGGCCCTCCGCAGAAACGCCGGCCTGGGAGAGGCCGAAAAACCCAGCCGGGCACAAACTCGGCCGTGCCACCCCCTCGGCTGGCCCGGCTGCCCTCGCCCGGGGCTGCCCGTGCCCCCGCTCGGCTCCGGGGGCTGCGGTCCCGCCGGACAAGCGCGGGCTGTCCCCAGGGCTGGGCAGGAGCTGGAGGAGCCCGTGGTCAGTCCAAACCCAGTCCAAACCCAGTCCAAACCTAGTCCTCCCAGTCCTCCCAGTCCTCCCAGTCCATACTCAGTCCAAACTCAGTCCAAACCCAGTCCAAACCCAGTCCTCCCAGTCCAAAATCAGTCCAAACCCAGTCCAAACCCAGTCCTCCCAGTCCAAATTCAGTCCAAACCCAGTCCAAACCCAGTCCTCCCAGTCCAAACCCAGTCCAAACCCAGTCCTCCCAGTCCAAACCCAGTCCTCCCAGTCCAAATTCAGTCCAAACCCAGTCCAAACCCAGTCCTCCCAGTCCAAACCCAGTCCAAACCCAGTCCTCCCAGTCCAAACCCAGTCCAAACCCAGTCCAAACCCAGTCCAAACCCAGTCCAAACCCAGTCCACCCAGTCCAAACCCAGTCCAAACCCAGTCCTCCCAGTCCAAACCCAGTCCACCCAGTCCAAACCCAGTCCAAACCCAGTCCTCCCAGTCCAAACCCAGTCCAAACCCAGTCCAAACCCAGTCCAAACCCAGTCCAAACCCAGTCCTCCCAGTCCAAACCCAGTCCAAACCCAGTCCACCCAGTCCAAACCCAGTCCAAACCCAGTCCACCCAGTCCTCCCAGTCCAAACCCAGTCCAAATCCAGTGCTCCCAGTGCTCCCAGCACGCGAGGGCTGGCAGAGCTCAGCCGGAGCTGCCCGGGGACAGCACCCCCTCTCCCGTGGCCCCTCCAAAATCCCCCTGTGTGGGAGCTGGGGTGGGCACAGAGGGAGAAGCCTGGGCACACCTTGGTGGCACCTGGTGGCATTCAGGGCTTCACTCATCCCGTGGAGATGCTGCAGGAGGGGGATCACAGCCCTGTGAGGGTCCCAGTCCCCATTGTGCCCCCAGCACAGTCAGAACTGCAGGGAGAGGCTCCTCTGCTCCACTGGGGGAGATTCCTGGTCTCCAGTGACCCAGGAAAACACCGTGGGCTCTCCACAGGTCTCATGGGATCCCAGAACTCCAGGGTGGTTTGGGATGGAAGGGCCATTGAAGCCCATCCAGGGCCAAGGCAGGGACACCTTCCAGTGCCCCAGGGTGCCCCAAGCCCCGTCCAGCCTGGCCTGGGACACTGCCAGGGATCCAGGGCAGCCGCACAACACTCACAGAAGGAATTCCCTGATGGAATCTGCTGTCCTAAGGAACGGGCTTGGCTGGGCACGAGCAAGATTCAGCTTTATTTTGTCACATAAACCAATTGCATTTTTAGCAGTTTTTGCTCCTGTTGGAAACCAAGGCCCATGAGGATGACAAACCAGTTTGCCAGGCTCCTTTTTTTTTTTGCAGAAACCCAGCGGGATTGTTCCCTCTGATGCCAGGGGGAGGAGCAGAGAGCCCTGAGGGTGCTGCAGGGGGGGACCCGAGCTGGGGTCACCCCACATCCTCCCGAGGAGCAGCTGCTCCCCACAACCCACCCGAGGATCCCGCACTGAAGTGACATCCCGGCTGTCACAGCCACATCGGAATCCTTCCAGGGGACGCCACCAG
This sequence comes from Haemorhous mexicanus, assembly GCF_027477595.1. Taxonomy (NCBI): domain Eukaryota; kingdom Metazoa; phylum Chordata; class Aves; order Passeriformes; family Fringillidae; genus Haemorhous; species Haemorhous mexicanus. The sequence goes on along the minus strand of NC_082365.1, from coordinate 3,246,198 downwards.
GCTGTTGTGTCCGTGCGGAATGAAGGGAATTCCCCAGAGGAATCGGGAATTAAGGGCGGAGGATGAGCAGCCCTGCAGCTCGGGAATGGCGGTGCCTTGGAATCACCCAGGGAACTGTCAGAGGGGTGCGCTAATTTAAAAAATGTTAACAAAGCCTGGATGTGGCACTCGGTGCCAGGGTTTAGTTGAGGTGTTGGGGCTGGGTTGGACTCGAGGATCTTTAGGGTCTCTTCCAACCTGGTGATTCTGTGAATTCTGTCATTTCCCATGGAATAAAGGACCTCAAATTTCACAGGAAAAGTGGGTTTGGCTGCCGTGGAAGCTTTCCCAGTGGAATTCCACTCGTGTTTACAGGGAGCCATGCAGAGAAAACCTGGATTCTCCCGTGGCTGCTTCTTGAATCATTTCACGTGGCAAATCCTGACAGGTAACACGTAGGCAGGGCTTGAAAAGAGGCACAGCCAGACTCCTCTTCCCGGGATCTCGCCTCACAAGGCGGGGAGAGGCAGCTTTAAAAGCGGGCAGGACGCAGCTCCCGCTCTCCTGGCCGGGGCTCAAGCGGAGCGCTCCCCGTTAATGAGCAGGAAATGGGGAGCGGAGGGATGGGAAGCGCTTTGTCCAGCCCATACGGACACTTGGCACGCCACGACCTGCCGGGGGTTAATCAGAGGCCTGCTGGAGCGCCGTGAGGAACCTGCCAGTCGCCACACGAGCCGCCAGTGCCGAGGAAATTAAAACTCAGGCACCATATGCCGCGCGTCCCCGGGAGGGAGCGGAGCGTCGGGAGCGGCGTCCGCATCTGCCCGGGGCAGGTGCGAGCTGCGGGGGGGTCAGAGCCGGGGTAAAGGGAGAGATGAATTATCCCACCGGGAGAAAGGGAGAGATGAGTTATCCCACCGGGGTAAAGGGAGAGATGAATTATCCCACCGGGATAAAGGGAGAGATGAGTTATCCCACCGGGGTAAGGGGAGAGATGAGTTATCCCACCGGGGTAAAGGGAGAGCTTCTCGTGAATTATCCCACCGGGGTAAAGGGAGAGCTTCCCGTGAGTTATCCCAGTGGGATAAAGGGAGAGATGAGTTATCCCACCGGGAGAAAGGGAGAGATGAATTATCCCACCGGGATGAAGGGAGAGCTTCCTGTGAGTTATCCCACCAGGATAAAGGGAGAGTTTCCTGTGAGTTATCCCACCAGGATAAAGGGAGAGCTTCCTGTGAGTTATTCCACCGGGATGAAGGGAGAACTTCCTGTGAGTTATCCCACCGGGATAAAGGGAGATCTTCCCGTGAGTTATCCCAACGGGATAAAGGGAGAGATGAATTATCCCACCGGGATGAAGGGAGAGCTTCCTGTGAGTTATTCCACCGGGATGAAGGGAGAACTTCCTGTGAGTTATCCCACCAGGATAAAGGGAGATCTTCCCGTGAGTTATCCCAGTGGGATAAAGGGAGAGCTTCCTGTGAGTTATCCCAGTGGGATAAAGGGAGAGCTTCCCGTGAGTTATCCCACCGGGATGAAGGGAGAGCTTCCCGTGAGTTATCCCACCGAGTCCTTTCCCCGGAGTTCATCCCCCCAGGATAACTCACTTCTTTTCCCGAGGGTTCATCCCCCCTGGGATAAGGCCCTCCTTCCCCAAGGTTTAGCACCCATCAATAAACCCCCTCCTCCCCAGGGTCATCCTCCCGGGATAACGCCTCTCCTTCCCAGGGTTATCCTCCCGGGATAACGCCTCTCCTCCCCAGGGTCATCCTCCCGGGATAACGCCTCTCCTTCCCAGGGTCATCCTCCCGGGATAACGCCTCTCCTTCCCAGGGTTATCCCCCTCAATAACCTCAACAACGCCCCTCTTTTCCCAGGGCTCTCCCCCTCAATAATGCCCCTCTTTCCCAGGATTTATCCCCCTCAATCATGCCCTCCTTCTCCCGGGTTAACCCCATCAACCCCTCGCCTCCTTCTCCCGGGTTAACCCTCGCAACCCTGCCCTCCTCCCGGGTTAACCCTCTCAACCCTGCCCTTCTTCTCCTGGGTTAACCCTCTCAATCCTGCCCTTCTTCTCCCGGGTTAACCCTCTCAACCCTGCCCTCCTTCTCCCGGGTTAACCCTCTCAACCCTGCCGTTCTTCTCCCGGGTTAACCCTCTCAACCCTGCCCTCCTTCTCCGGGGTTAACCCTCTCAACCCCGCTCCTCTTTCTCCCGGGTTAACCCCCTCAACCCTGCCCTCCTTCTCCCGGGTTGAGCCCCGGGCGGGCCGGGCCGTGCCGTGCCGGGGAGCCGAGGGGAGCCGAGGGGAAGGATGACACACGCTCAGCCCAGCCCAGCGGCAGAGCAGCCGGCGAGGCAGAGCCAATGGCTGCTTTTCATGCTCAGCGAGCGCGTCCATCTCCCCGCACACCCTCGAGTCCTTAAGTTGCAGCTTTGAACTCCCTCGCTGAGCCGAGCCGAGCAGAGCAGAGCAGAGCAGAGCAGAGCAGAGCAGAGATGCTGCTCAGCGGGAACAGAAGGCACAGCCCGCTGACAGGTAGCCAGCATGGACCCTGAGCCCGCCAGGGCCGGCTGCTGAGACAGGTACGTGCCTTCCGAGGCAGGGAGCCGAGAGCAATCACATTTGGGATGCAAACTTTAATTTTCCAGCAGGGGGAATATGGAAATCTGGCTCTCTCGGAATGATTCCTCCCCCCCGCTTCCCCAGCGCCGCCACCTCCCCTCCCCCTGCGTGCTCTCCCCGTCCCTCCCAGCACCGACACTGCTGCAGTGTTTCCATCCCTTCCTTTGGGGGGGATTTGGTGCTCCCCGAGCCTGGCAAAATCGGGAGAGAGGAGAACAGCAGGACAGGGTGGTCCCTGCGGGCTGGGTGGGCTCCGGAGCAGGGCACGGCCAAGGTGGCTCATTCCAGGGATCCCGGCTGGTGAATCCATCCCTGGGGACAGGCATGGCCAGGGTGGCTCATTCCAGGGATCCCGGCTGGTGAATCCATCCCTGGGGACAGGCACGGCCAGGGTGGCTCATTCCAGGGATCCCGACTGGTGAATCCATCCTGGGGGAGCCAGGCACCGCCAGGGTGGCTCATTCCAGGGATCCCGACTGGTGAATCCATCCCTGGGGACAGGCACCGCCAGGGTGGCTCATTCCAGGGATCCCGACTGGTGAATCCATCCTTGGGGACAGGCACGGCCAGGGTGGCTCATTCCAGGGATCCCGGCTGGTGAATCCATCCCTGGGGACAGGCACAGCCAGGGTGGCTCATTCCAGGGATCCCGACTGGTGAATCCATCCTGGGGGAGCCAGGCACCGCCAGGGTGGCTCATTCCAGGGATCCCGGCTGGTGAATCCATCCCTGGGGACAGGCACAGCCAGGGTGGCTCATTCCAGGGATCCCGACTGGTGAATCCATCCTGGGGGAGCCAGGCACGGCCAGGGTGGCTCATTCCAGGGATCCTGGCTGTCCCAGCTCAGCTCACGGGAGGATCCAGGGGCTCTCCCAGCCCGGACCCTCTGCCCTGTCTGGCACCGGGAGGATCCAGGGGCTCTCCCAGCCCGGACCCTCTGCCCTGTCTGGCACCGGGAGGATCCAGGGGCTCTCCCATCCCGGACCCCCTGCCCTGTCTGGCACTCCCCGGGGAGGGGCAGCGGTGAAACGGGGCCGTGGCAGAGTTAAACTCCCCTCTCCACGGGTTTTTCGCTGGAAGAGGAGCCTGACCCAGCGCTGGTTGCTGTCACCTGTGTCCCCTGCCCTTTGGGGACAGGGGAGGGGGAGGCCTGGCTGTGCTCCTGGTTGTGCACAGCTCTGCTGCGGGACATCCTCCCTCCCCTCCGGCTGGAGACACCCAACCTCCTGCTCGGAGAGTCCCCACACGGGCTGGGAGGCACCGGAGGGACTCGGAGGTGACACTGGTGTGGCAGTCCCCTTATCTGGTGGCTTCTCTCGCGTTTCTCCCTGGGAGCTGTCCTTGCTGCTCCCTGGATTTCGGTGTTTTCTCAGCTCTGTCGGGGAATTAAACCCAGGGGAGCTGTGGGGGGATCCTCCAGGCGGGGACAGCAGGATCTGCTCCCCCTGCGGAGCTGGGAAAGACTCTTGTGGTGCTGGGAAGAAGAGAAGAGCTGGCTGTGCTCTCTTTAGGCTCGGCTTTGTTCCAGCTGGGCGCGGGGCAGGGGCTGGGCCAGGGCTGCTCTCGGGGTCCCCATTTCCCATTTCCAGCCTCGGAGCTGATTCCTGGGTCTGTGGCTCGGGAATGTTGTCCAACAAATCCTTCCTGGAGCTGGTGCCATCAGGTGGCGCCTGGGAATAGGCAGCGCCGCCGCGGGAGTTGGGAGAGGGATCACTTGTTGCTGTGAGCAGCGCAGGGCACGGGAACGGGGACAGGGGACACCCAGAGATCCTGTGAGACAGGGACAGGGGACACCCAGAGATCCTGTGACACTGGGGACAGGGACACCCAGAGCCCCTGTGACACAGGGAACGGGGACAGGGACACCCAGAGATCCTGTGACACAGGGAACGGGGACAGGGGACACCCAGAGCCCTTGTGACACTGGGGACAGGGACACCCAGAGATCCTGTAACACAGGGAACGGGGAATGGGGACACCCAGAGCCCCTGTGACACAGGGAATGGTGGACAGGGACACCCAGAGCCCCTGTGGCACAGGGAATGGGGTCACCTAAAGCCCCTGGTCACCCCACCTCACACATCTAAAGGTGACACCGAGAGGCTTTGGTGGCACTGGGGGGGATGTGTGGCACAGGCAGAGTGTGAACATGGCAGGAGAAGTGTGGAAACCTTTCCCTCTCTGCTTTGGCACCAAAATCACATTTTAATTCCAGCCCCTTTCAGACTGAGCCTTGCCTGGCGCGTGGCTCCAGCCCTGTCACCTCCCTGGCGGGCTCTGGGGGGGTGGCTCCGTGTGACACAGGTCCCCGGAGCAGGGACTGCGCTTTCTGTGCAGTCTGCAGAGCTTTTGTCCCCTGGGGAGCCCTTCTGTGGCCAGCCAGGGGTGCAGAGCAGAACGTTCCTGTCTTGAGTCATGAGCCTCGTGTGGGGCTGCCCCAAGCCCGGGGAAACCATCGCTGGGAACCACCTGTGCCAGGTGTGGCACTGGGGGACATTCGCTGGGAGAATCCAGGCACAGCAAAGCCACAGCCAGGCCAGGAGGGCAGTGGGGACATGGAGAGAGGCACAGGTGGTGTCCAGAGTCACCTGCTCCATCCCAAATCCCACCTGTGTCCCACATCCCACCTGTGTCCCACATCCCGGCTCCATCCCAACAGGGATCCCAGCTCCATCCCAAATCCCACCTCCATCCCACATCCCACCTGTATCCCAAATCCCACCTGTATCCCAAATCCCACCTGTATCCCACATCCCGGCTCCATCCCACAGGGATCCCACATCCATCCCACATCCCACCTGTATCCCACATCCCACCTCCACCCCAAATCCCACCTGTGTCCCACATCCCACCTGTGTCCCACATCCTGGCTCCATCCCAAATCCCACCTCTGTCCCACATACCAGCTCCACCCCAAATCCCACCTGTATCCCACATCCCACCTCCACCCCAAATCCCACCTGTGTCCCAAATCCCACCTGTGTCCCAAATCCCACCTCCACCCCAAATCCCACCTGTATCCCAAATCCCACCTGTGTCCCAAATCCCACCTCCACCCCAAATCCCACCTGTATCCCATATGTCACCCCTATCCCAAATCCCTCATGTGTTCCAAATCCCACCTCCATCCCACATCCCGGCTCCATCCCACATCTCACCTGTATCCCATATGCCACCCCTATCCCAAATCCCACCTGTACCCAAATCCCACCTGTATCCCAAATCCCAGCTCCATCCCAAATCCCACCTGTACCCAAATCCCACATCCATCCCAAAACCCACCTCCACCCCAAATCCCACCTGTCTCCCACATCCCACCTGTGTCCCACATCCCACCTCCACCCCAAATCCCACCTGTGTCCCACATCCCGGCTCCATCCCAAATCCCACCTGTCTCCCAAATCCCACCTGTCTCCCACATCCCAGCTGTGTCCCACATCCCGGCTCCATCCCAAATCCCACCTGTCTCCCACATCCCAAAATGACCACAGAATGGGGGTCATGACCCCAACTCATGATCACGGGGTCTCTCACTTTTACAAGTTCTGCTCCATTTGCATGTTGGAGCTAATTGTCCCATCCCAGCTTTAACCCATCCAGTCCCATCCTTGTTTTCCTCTCTCCAGCCCACGGGGTTTGTGCTCCTGGGCTGAGATTTGGATCATTTGTCCTCGGTCCCAGCTGGAGCAGGAATTGTTTTGTCTCCCCGCTCTGTGAACAGAGCTCACCATCCCCTGATACAAAGCCCAGACCCACCCACTAAAGCAGCACAGAACCTGAAAAATAGAAAATGCAAACCCTGAGGCATCACTCGGGCGTGCCCAGAGCCCGTCCCGGGGGGGGCAGAGCTGCCGGGCTCTCCGTGGAGCCGGGATTTGCAGCAGCAGCAGCCCCGGCGCAGGGGAGCACGTCCCCTGTTAATCAGCATTTAATTAAAGGACATGCTGACATTTGGAAATCAGAAACAAGTCTCCTGTGTGGGCTGCCTCTCTCTGCCGCTCGCCTCTTCTCTGAATCACTCCCTGACATTTTGCCAGATTAGGATGTGACTCCCTCCCTCCCTCCCTCCCTCCCTCTCTCTCTCTCTCTTTTTCTGCTTCCTTATAAAAATAAATTGAAAAGGAGACGCCAAGGCACCGCCGCTCCTCAGGGAGACTCCGGAAGGGACGGGGGAGATCTCCCATGCTTCCCGGGGCTACCACGCGTCCGACAGAGCCCCGATGTGGGGCACGGGCCTGGGGTGGCAGGGGGTGCAACGGCTCCTGCCTGTCCGAAAGCACGCCGAGAGCCGGGTGGCCACCTCGGGGCTGGCACCAGCCCGGGATGGGGCTCAGCCAGTCCCGAGCCGGCCGTGGGGATCCCGGCAGGGAGATGGGGAGTCCCGGCAGCGGCTGGAGCCGTGGGGACCCCCGGCTGGAGGGACCCTCGGAGCGTCGCTCCAGGCTGGGGACAGGAGGGCTGAGCCCTGGCTGGGGGGGGACACACGACACCCCCAACCCCGCAGCTGGGGCACCCCCAGGTGGGGTCCCTCTTTTCCCCTCACCTTTAGACTCATCGGCCACCCACGTGCAGCCCCCCCGTGTCCCCTCCGTGTCCCCCACATGTCCCTCCGTGTCTCTCACGTTCCTGTGTGTCCCCCCCGTGTTCCTGTGTGTCGCCCCTCTGTCCCTGGGTGTGTCCCACGTGTCCCTCCGTGTCCCCCCGTGTCCACTCCGTGTCCCCCAAATGTCCCTCCGTGTCCCCCATGTTCCTGTGTGTCGCCCTCGTGTCCCTGGGTGTGTCCCCCGTGTCCCCCCCGTGTCCCCTCCGTGTCTCCCGTGTTCCTGTGTATCCCCCCATATCCCCTCCCCCGTGTCCCCGCCATGTCCCCCACATGTCCCTCCGTGTCCCCCATGTTCCTGTGCGTCCCCCCGTGTTCCTGTGTGTCGCCCCCCGTGTCCCTGGGTGTGTCCCCCGTGTCCCCACCATGTCCCCCCCGTGTCCCTGGGTGTGTCCCCCGTGTTCCTGTATGTCGCCCCCCTGTCCCTGGGTGTGTCCCCCGTGTCCCTGGGTGTCCCCTCCGTGTCTTCTCCGTGTCCTCTCCGTGTCCCTCCGTGTCCCCCATGTTCCTGTGTGTCGCCCCCCGTGTCCCTGGGTGTGTCCCCCGTGTCCCCCCCCGGGCCCCCTTTCCCCCGGTGCCTCTGAGCGGGGCCGGGCACCGCGGGCCCGGGGGTCCCTTCCCCGTCAGGCCCGGGGTCCGGGGGTCCCCCGGCTTGTCCCCCCTCCCATCCCCGCATCCCCCCCGCCTCCCGCACCTTCTGCCGCGCTGAAACGGGGCCAGCGAGTCTGCTCAGCTGCTGGCCCATCCCCGAGCTGGGAAATGCGAACAGCAGCGAGCTCCGGGGGAGGGGGCACTGGGGGGAGCCCTCCGCGCTCGCTTCCCCTCGGCTGCTCATTTCAAACCTTCTCTCAAGCAGAAATCGCTCTGGAGCGGGAGGGGGCTCGCAGCCCCGCGGGATGGAATTCCGTCCGTGGCAGCGGGAGGACGCGGTGCCAGAGCCACTGCCGGGGGAAAGTGGAGCCCGGAGCTCCCCGAAATTCATCTCCCCTTGACAAAAATGCCGGGAGATCCCTGGGACAAACTGGGGAGAACGCCCGGAGCGTCCTGTCAGGCTGGAGCTGCCCCGGGGCCGGCAGTGCAGGGACAGGGACAGGGACAGGGACACGGACAGGGACAGGCACACGGACAGGGACAGGGACAGGGACAGGGACACGGACAGGGACACGGACTGGGACAGGGACACGGACAGAGACACGGACAGGGACAGGGACAGGGACAGGCACACGGACAGGGACAGGGACAGGGACACGGACAGGGACACGGACAGGGACAGGGACACGGACAGAGACAGGGACACGGACAGGGACACGGACAGGGACACGGACAGGGACACGGACAGGGACAGGCACACGGACAGGGACAGGGACAGGGACAGGGACAGGGACACGGACAGGGACAGGGACAGGGACAGGCACACGGACAGGGATACGGACAGGGACAGGGACAGGGACAGGGACAGGCACACGGACAGGGACACGGACTGGGACACGGACACGGACAGGGACAGGGACAGGGACAGGGACAGGCACACGGACAGGGACACGGACTGGGACACGGACAGGGACACGGACAGAGACACGGACAGGGACAGGGACAGGGACAGGGACAGGGACAGGCACACGGACAGGGACAGGGACAGGGACAGGGACACGGCACCGCCAGGGTCGGGGTCCTGCGGTCACAGCTCGGCTGCTGGGGCAGTGGAGAGGAGCAGAGCTCGAACAGATCGTTCATTAAAGCTGACAGGAAGGAGAGCTGGGAGTGTTGTCCCAAATTGGGGTTTCCACCCCCAGAAGTTGATCCACTCTCAGGGTTGGGGTGTTGGAGGTATTTGCTGTCACTGGGTCACCCCAAACCCATCACCACAGAATCCCAGGCTGGTTTGGGTTGGAAGGGACCTTACAGCCCATCCAATTCCACCTCCCACATCTCCCCCTGTCCCAGGCTGTCCCCAACGTGGCCTTGGGCACCCTCAGGGATCCAGGGACAGCCACAGCTTCTCCAGTCACCTGTGCCAGGGCCTGCCACCCTCCCAGGGGAACAATCCCTTCCCAGTATCCCACCTGCACTCCCCCTCTGCCTGAAGAGCCCCTCAGAGCTGTCACCTCCCCCTGGCAGCGCTCTCAGAGGTGCCAGGGGACAGCCAGGAGCAGCAGGGAGCAGCAGAGCCGGGGCTGGGGGGCAGCAGCTGGCGCTGTCACTGCTGTCACCGCTGTCACAGAGGGGCAGGGGGGCTCTGGGGCTGTGCCCTGCCACAGACTGGGCACAGGTGCTGCAGCTGCTGCAGCTCTCTCTGCTGGAATTGCACTGCTGCTGCTGCTGCTGCTGCTGCTGCCTCACTGAGGTGATTTCTCCTTTATTTACTGATTTTTAGTTGTGTGGCCACGCTGGGAGCGAGATGGATGGGGCTTGTCTGGCCTGCTGGGAGACTTTGGTTGCAGCAGGAGGTGTGGAAATGGCTGTGGAGGAGCTTCCCATGGCAGGGGGCATCACCAGAGCCCCGTTCCTGCCCCAGGAGGGTCTGGAGGGTGGGCATGGAGGGGTCGTGCCCAGGGCAGTTGCTCCAATGAGGGACCCACAGTTGTCCCTTCCAGCAACTCCTGGTAAAACCCAAAGAGGCAAAATTCAAACTCCAAATCCAGAGGTGCCAGGGACCTGCGTGACCCGAGGGTCTCCCATGCCAGGGTCTGTCCTCTCCTGGTGTTTCTCGGGAGCAGCTGGACAGCAGGAATGCTGCTGAGCCCATCCTCAGCTGCTGATCCCTGGAGGTGCCTCTGATCTGAGCTGGCTTTGCAGTCTGAGAGGGATTTGGTGCTTGCAGCTGGGCAAAGCAGGTGATTTTTGCTCCCTGAACAATTCCTTCCTTCCTTCCTTCCTTCCTTCCTTCCTTCCTTCCTTCCTTCCTTCCTTCCTTCCTTCCTTCCTTCCTTCCTTCCTTCCTTCCTTCCTTCCTTCCTTCCTTCCTTCCTTCCTTCCTTCCTTCCTTCCTTCCTTCCTTCCTTCCTTCCTCCCTCCCTCCCTCCCTCCCTCCTTTTCCTCCTCCTTTTCCTCCTCCTTTTCCTCCTCCTTTTCCTCCTTTTCCTCCCTCCTTTTCCTCCCTCCTTTTCCTCCCTTTCCTCCCAGTTTTTGTGGCAGATTTCTTCTGTTTCTTTCTGTTTCTTCTACACATTTTATGGCAAAGGGAAACCCCCGGGGAGCTGGATGAGAAAAACCCCAGAATTCCTTAAAACCCCCAAAGCGTGTGGCACTAATCGGGTCTCTCTGTGTGCCCCCAGCCCCGTGGGGACCCTGGCATGTCCCGGTGCCCACCCTGGCTGTGCAGCTCCTGCTGGGAGCCGTGGGCAGCCAGGCCGAGGGAATATTGATTGGTTTTACAGCAGAACCTGACAGAGCCTATTCCGGGCGTGTAATGAAGACTGATGATCCCATCCTCTCGCCCTGGTGCTGTGGGGAAAAGGGAAATTATTCTCTGCATCCTGGAGGGAGACTCCACAGCCAGCCAGCCCTTGCCTCCTCTCATTCCCGCTGGTTTTCCCTTCCTCCCGTGCTCATGGATCCTCCCAGAGCTCCCTTCTCCCATCCCAGCACACGGATCTGCTGCTGGCCCACACCATGGCGGTGAAGATTTCACCATCAGGATCAGCTGGGGGAGGATTGGTTGTGGATGGAATTTCTTTTCCCGGCATGGAGAGATCTCCCACTCCAGAGCCAGCCATAAAAATGAGTTGAAATGGGTCAGGGTTTAAAAGAAAAATAAGCAACCTCGCCTGTTATCAGGTTTTTATTTCTCTTGTGGCTTTCACCCTTTAGGGTTGGTGTTTTCAGGCTTTTCTCAGCAAAAACGCTGAAGTGTTCTTAGGTCAGGGCTGAGAATCCTCCAGGATCACAAGGCTGGGGGGGAAAAGGGGAAAAGCCCCAGTGCTGGAATGCACGAGGTGTGAAACGCCGAGGGATTTCAAAGGACCCATCCCTTCTTCACCTCCGGGAATCTGAGGGCTCTCCCTGCTCCCTCAGACCCAAATGTCTTCACATTCCAGGGGTCCTCTGCATTCCAGGGATCTTCCAGCTGCCCTCGAGCTCCATCCTGGGAAAACACCCAGAAAAATTTATTTTAAAATCGTGTTTTGGCACCTGGAACCTGCTTTGATCGCTTTGGGGTGGGATCTCTGCTGTTCCCATCAATACCCCGAGCTCCATCCAGCCCATTTCTTGGAAGGGGACAAATCAATTCTTGTCGAAGCGAGGGGGAAATCCTCCTGCAGCATTTCCTGAGCCCACTCGGATATTCATGGCACAGCAATTGCTCCTTTTCCTCAGCTCGGGGAACGAATTTCATCAGTAATTCAACACCGCCGTGAGAGGGGAGCCGGGCAAGGCTCTGGGGAGGCGTGGAAATCACAGAGCTCCGGAATTCGGAATTAAACCCTCCAAAAATAAAACACCTCAGCCACCTGCCTGCCCATCACGGGACTCAGAACCACAACAAGGAACCTTCGGCTGGGCTGGGGGATATTTTTGGCGTGGGGTGATTTGGGGGAAGAGCTTTGGGAGCAATCCCCGGGCTGCCAGGAGCGCATCCCGGCGTTCCGCAGCTGCCTTTTCCCGCTGCTCGCGGCCGAGTTGGGCTGAAAACATCTGGCGAAGTTGAGCGCCAGGGGCGAGGGGAAGTCGCTGCTCGTGGCAGGCCGGGCTGACAGCTCCTGTGAGATCAACGCCGCCAGCGTCATTGCCGGCTGAAAGCTCCCTCACAAAGGCAAGGGATGGAAGCAAATCTTACATGACACGTTTATTTTTGTCGTCTATTTATTAGCTCAGAGCAAAAGTCCTGCTGCGCTGCATTATGGGGGATTATGCAAATGAGGGACATCAAGACAATTTAAAAAAAAAAAAAAAAAAAAAAAAGGCCCAAGTGAGCACAATGTCAGAGCGGAGCAGATGCTGGAGAGGGCTCAGCCCTCCCTGCCTGCTCCTGGCCCTCCTGCTCCGGCAATCCGACATTGTCACCCCATCCCAGCGCTCCTGGCTCCTTGGACAACCCCAGCAGCTCATTAGGCCCGGCGGTTAATGAGCTGCCCAGCGCATCAGGGGATTCATCCATTATCCCACCCTTATTTCAGGGGAGGAGGCGCAGGATGGACCCTGCTCCATCCTCGCCCCATCCCGCCTCTCTCCACAACCCTGCAGCCGAAACGAACCGCGGAAATTCGGATTTTTGGAGTTATTTAGAGGGTCCTTGCCCACCTCCAGGGACCTGCCGTGTGCCCAGGGCAGAGCAGCCCCGCAGCCGCTGGCATTGCCCGGGGTGAGGATCAGGCTCCCGAGCCCGGCTCAATCCCCACCGACCCCCCGATGTTCCTCTGCCAGCCGGGATTTGGGAGAGCTGAGGTGCAGGGACAGCAACGAGCCGCGGAAAGGAGAAAAAAACAAACCAAAACAAAACAAAGTCCCAAATCCGACTTGTCTTTGCTTTGCCAAGCCCCGGAGGAGTCGGGATGGGTTCGGGATTTAATCCTGTCTGAACCCCGCTGGTTGGAGGCTGAGGTGACCCAGGGACAGCTCCTGGAAGTGGGAAAACGCCGTTTTCCCCCCAAAAGCCCCTGGAAGAGCTCGGGCAGCCGGGGGAAGCCGCGGGGGAAGCCGCTTCCACCCTCACCCCGCTAATTGCACTCATTAGGGCAGCAATGCAGCCTCCGAGCCCGAGCTAGCCCAGCTATTTTTAATTCCCCTGCCTGCTCAAGGCGCGCACCGGGGAGCTCGGGTGGGCTTTTTTCCCTTGGAAAAGGGAATTTCTCCTCCCAGGTCAGAGGCTCTTTTGTGTCTGCTCGGCTGCGAGACGGGGTCTGAGACAAAGCAGGAAGGGGGAAAGCGGGAGAAAAGCGAGCAGGGAGAGCCTGGAAAAGCCGGGAAGAGCCGCGGAGAGGCGGCATCGGTGCCCGGGGCGGGGGGCAGAGGGGGCCGTGCCCTGGGTACCGCATCCGCCGTGCGGGGAATGGGAAAACTGCCGGGGATGCGCGGCTCGGGCGGCCAGAGATGGAGAGCCGGGAGATAATTTATGCACCAGCTCGGCTCGGGGTTGCGGGCGGCCCGGCCCCAGCCGGGTGGGAGGGAGGGAGGCCTCTCCCCATCGCCCCTTCACCCGCCCCCTCCCGCCCCGCAGCCACACACAGCCTCACAATCCCCTTTACAATTAGGAAGGCACCTATTCAGCACCGCTCGGGCAGCGCCGGGGCTTTTGTTCCTTCTCTTCTCCGCCGGCCGAGCCCTCCCCGGTGTCTCCTGTGAGCTCCGAGCAGCGCCCGGCACCTCCTGAAGTTGCTTTGCAGGATCCCCCCACCCCCACAAAAAAAAAAAAAAAAAGAATCGCTGGAGTCCCGCGGGTGAAGCTGCGGGACGAGAGAGGAGAGGGAAAGAAAAGCAGGAAAAAAACAAAAAAAGGAGGAGGAAAGGAAAAAAAAAAAAGTAAGACGGCGTTTTTCTCTCGCTTTCTTTGTCTGGAGCGTTGCCTGCAGGAGTTGCGTGCGTGAGGGCGAGCGGGGGCACCGGGGGAACGCTCGGCCCGCGGTGGGATGGGCGCTGAGCATCGCCCCGCTCCCCGCTGCCCCAGCTGGGCAGCATCCCCGGGAATGCCAGCCCCGAGCATCCCAAAAAAATGTGGGAATGTGCGCGTTTAATTCCCGTGGAGGTGTTGTGGCTGTGGCTTGCTGTGGTTCTGTTCTTGTGGAGGGAGCTGGTGAGCTTGGGGGAAAAAAAAAAAAAAAGAAACTGGCTTTGTTTTGGGTGAAAATAATCCTGAACTGGCCAAAATTCGTCTCTGTATGAATATTTGGGAGGTGTGTGGGTATATTCGTGTTGAATTCCCTTTATTTATGTTGACAGAGAATTACATGCAACACATGCTAGCGTAGTTATCAGTTAATTACACGTGAGCTCGTTAACCCTTGCATTCCAGGCCTGGAATGGGGGTTCCGGACCAATTTAAGTTTTTTATCTCGCCCAGGCCAAGCGGGACCGGGCTGTGCGTGCGTGTGCCAGCACTTGGGCATTGTTTGCGGTGGGAATAAACCCCGCGGAGGGCGCGGGAGGTGCGGGTCGGTTTCCGAAGGGCACGGGGCAGGTCTGGCGCTGCCCGTGCCCGCCTGGATCCCCCTGGATGCTGGAAGGATGCGGGAGGAAGCGGCAGGGCTGGAACAGCATCCAGCCGCTCCTTCCTCCTCCGGCTGCAAACTTGCAGCTCCGAGCTGGGAGAGGAGGAAGAGGGAGAGAGAGGAAGGCTCTGCGAGTCCTCTCCGATGAGGTAATCCCAAAGAAAGATAAGGGAAGCGGTGCGTGTATCAACCTGAGCGGTGATGTCAGCCGGGGAAAAGCAGATTAAGGGCTCGGGGAGGGGGGAATTGCCGCGGTTTTGGCGTCACCTGGTTAATTCAGGTGTGTGGTGGTACCGAACCGAGGGTCCTCAGGGGGTTTGGGCAGCGCGGGTGGCTCGTGCGGGGATTTGGGGGCAGCTCCGGGGTCTCTGGGGCTCTCACGTGTCTGGGCTGCTCAGGAAAATTGAGGATTTTTCGCTGCCAGAAGGGAAAATTCCCTCTGAGGAGAGGGGAGGGCGAGCCCAGCCCTGGGCCCTTCTCCGAGGAGGGGGCGGGGAGTGCTCAGAGGGGCTGAAAAAAATGTCCCCTGCCGGTGTCTGTGTGTCCCCAGGGAGCGGTGGCAGAGCTGCGGCAGGGCTGGGCTGGCCCCTGGCAGGGACAGCAGCTCAGGGACACGTTTGGGACACGTTTGGGTGTCCCCTGCAGGTGCGGCTGTCCTGGGAGGGGACAGTGGCACTCGGGGCCCTGCCCAGGTGGGGGGAGCAGGGCTGGGGACAGCTCGGGGTGGCAAAGGGACAGTGGGTGCAGGTGAGTTCCTGCAGGGGATGGGAGGTGCCAGGCTGTGCCATGGGGCACAGAACGGGAGCGGGCCCTGGGGACAGGGGACAACTGGGGAAAATGGGGAATAGCAGGGAGAAATGGGGAATAACGGGGGAAAATGGGGAATAACAGGGGATAACAGGAAAAATGGGGAATAATTGGGAAAAAATGGGGAATAACAGGGGAAAAATGGGGAATAACGGGAAAAATGGGGAATAACAGGGGATAACAGGTGAGAACAGGGAAAAATGGATAAAAACAGGGGAAAAATGGGGAATAACAGGGGATAACAGGTGAGAACAGAAAAATGGGGACAAACAGGGGATAACAGGAAAAAGTGGGGAATAATTGGGAAAAAATGGGGAATAACAGGGGGAAAATGGGGAATAACAGGAGATAACAGGTGAGAACAGGGAAAAATGGGGGAAAAATGGGGAATAACAGGAAAAAGTGGGGAATAATTGGGGAAAAATGGGGAATAACAGGGGGAAAATGGGGAATAGCAGGGGGAAAATGAGGAATAACGGGATAACAGGTGAGAACAGGGAAAAATGGGGAAAAACAGGGGATAACAGGAGAAAGTGGGGAATAATTGGGAAAAAATGGGGAATAACAGGGGGAAAATGGGGGAAAACAGGGGATAACAGGAAAAAGTGGGGAATAATTGGGAAAAAATGGGGATTAGCAGGGGGAAAATGGGGAATAACAGGAGATAACAGGTGAGAACAGGGAAAAATGGGGGAAAAATGGGGAATAACAGGAAAAAGTGGGGAATAATTGGGGAAAAATGGGGAATAACAGGGGGAAAATGGGGAATAGCAGGGGGAAAATGAGGAATAACGGGATAACAGGTGAGAACAGGGAAAAATGGGGAAAAACAGGGGATAACAGGAGAAAGTGGGGAATAATTGGGAAAAAATGGGGAATAACAGGGGGGAAAATGGGGAATAATGGAGAAAATGGGGAATAACAGGAAAAATGGGGAATAAGAGGGAATTACAGGGAAAAGTGGGGAATAACTGGGAAAAATGAGGAATAGCAGGGGATAACGGGATAACAGGGCAAAATGGGGAATAACAGGGAATTACTGGGAAAAATGGGGAACAACAGGGAATAAGAGGGGAAAACGGGGAATAATGGGGAATAACAGGGAAATAACAGGGAAAAACAGGGAATAACAGGGAATGATAGGGAAAAATGGGGAACAACAGGGAACAACAGGGAGTTACAGGGGAACAACAGGGAACAACAAGAAAAAACGGGGGGAAATGGGGAACAACAGGGGATAATAGAGGACATCAAGGAAAAACAGGGAATGACAGGGAATTACAGGAAACAAGAGGGAATAACAAGGAATGACTGGGAATTACAGGAAACAAGAGGGAATGACAGGGAATGACAAGAAACCACAGGGAGTAACAGGGAATTGCAGGAAGCAGCAGGGAGTGACAGGGCTGGCAGAGGCCAGAGCACAAATATCCCACACCTGCCTCTCCTCGGACTCTCAGAGTGCCCCCAGCACCCAGCGGGCTCTAGGGTGGCCCTGCTCCCTCTCCAGGGGTTAATCCATGTGTTAATCCCAGCCCCACATTCCCTACGGCCGCCCCCTGCCTGCTGTCCCTGTGATGGTCCAGGAGCTGGGCTCAGCCCCAGCGTGGCTCTCGGGTCCTTCCGTGGGCTCAGCAGGACCCTGGAACCCCAAACCCAGAGCAAACGCGGCCCCTCAGTGCCCAGGCAGGGACCCCAAACCCTGGGAGGGCAGCAGAAGCTGCGTGAGGCTTGGGCACCCTCTGCCCCTTCAGCTGCAGGAGAAATGTTCTGCAGCCTCCTTTCCCCAGGGGACATGTTCCTACAAAGCCAAAAAGTCCGAGAATTGTGGCTTGGAGAATGAGGTAAGGGCTGGGGAATGTCATTGTCAGGATGACAAACAATCTCCAAATCCCCAAAAACTGCCCCCAGGTCTGTGCTGGAGGACTCAGCCCTGATGGGTGGTGTGGCAGAAGGGTGGATCTCTTTCCTTGCCAAGTTTGTGCCCAGAGTGGTGGCCCTGGAGTCACTGGAGCCACCAAGATGGGCTTGAGCCCACAGAGGCTCTTCCCAGGGGGCTGGAGTGGCCCCTGTGGAGCTGATGGTGCCACCCTGCCTTCACTTTCACCCCTGGACAAAGCCCCGGGGGCTCCATCCTCCCCTGGCCCTGCTAATTCCTGTTCCCTCTGCTCTGCTCGCTC
This sequence comes from Haemorhous mexicanus, assembly GCF_027477595.1. Taxonomy (NCBI): domain Eukaryota; kingdom Metazoa; phylum Chordata; class Aves; order Passeriformes; family Fringillidae; genus Haemorhous; species Haemorhous mexicanus. The sequence goes on along the minus strand of NC_082365.1, from coordinate 3,228,860 downwards.
CTGAGCACTGAACCCTCAGCCCACGTCCCCCAGCCCTGAGCTCCGAGGGGAGCAGGGACCTCCTCAGCAGGGTCCAGCCCCTGCACTGCCCAGGGTGGCTCAGCTGCAGCTCCACATCCCTGAGGGAGCCAGAGCACCCACCCCTGGACCCTGATGGAGCCAGAGCATCCACCCCTGATCCCTGAGGGAGCCAGAGCATCCACCCTGATCCCTGAGGGAGGCAGGGCATCCACCCCTGGACCCTGAGGGAGCCAGAGCATCCACCCCTGATCCCTGAGGGAGCCAAACCATCCACCCCTGATCCCTGATGGAGCCAGACCATCCACCCTGATCCCTGAGGGAGCCAGAGCATCCACCCCTGGACCCTGAAGGAGGCAGAGCATCCACCCCTGATCCCTGATGGAGTCAGAGCATCCACCCCTGATCCCTGAGGGAGCCAGAGCATCCACCCCTGATCCCTGATGGAGCCAAACCATCCACCCCTGATCCCTGATGGGGGCAGAGCATCCAGCCTGATCCAGATCCAGACCACTGACCTCTCATCCCTGATGGAACCAGACAATCCCCAACCCCTGATGGAGCCAGACCATTGATCCCCCCATCCCTGCCTGATCCAGACCATCAATCCCCCATCCCTGCCTGATCCAGACCATCAATCCCCCATCCCTGAGTGATGCCCAGCTTTGATCCCCCATCCCTGCCTGATCCAGACAACTGAACCCAATCCAGATGCAGACCCAGACCATCAATCCCCCATCCCTGCCTGATCCAGACCATCCATCCCCCATCCCTGAGTGATCCCCACCTTTAATCCCCCATCTCTTGCTGATCCAGACCATTGATCCTGATCCAGATCCAGACCATCAATCCCCCATCCCTGAATGATCCAGACCACTAAACCTGATCCTGATCCAGACCATCAATCCTCCATCCCTTGGTGATCCAGACCACTAAACCTGATCCTGATCCAGACCCAGACCATCAATCCCCATCCCTGCCCCATCCAGACCATCAATCCCCCATCCCTGCCTGATCCAGACCATCAATCCCCCATCCCTGAGTGATCCCCACCACCCCTGACCCCCCATCCCTGCCCGACCCAGCCCACCCCAGCCCTGGGGCTGCCCTGGCAAATCCAGAGGAATCCCCCCTGGCTCCTGCAGCATCTCCTGCATTCAGCCCAGCCTGAATTCCAGCTGGGACAGCAGGAGCTGGAATATCTGTGAGCAGAATTGTGCTCAAAGGCCCAGGAGGATCTTGTTAGCCGGGGCCTCACCTGATTCCTGAGCTGCTGCTGCCCTCTCCTAACGGGCTCCTTGGAAAAATTGATGGCAGGAATGGAGTGAGCAGGAGCAGATCTGGGTGATTCCCTCTCCCATCCTTCCACCTGGAAATAAATCCAGAGGGATCAGTGCTCGGCAGTGAGGCCGAGCAGAGGGATTTGGGATTTGGGATTTGGGATTTGGGATTTGGGATTTGGGATTTGGGGTGGGACCTGGCGCTCTCAAGTCATGATTTCGGGATCCTGAGGCCTCTCCAAGGGTCACTTCCCTGCTCAGGATGGATTTGTTGGTTTGCAGAGCACTGAGGGGTCAAAGAGAAATGAATTTATCCTGAGTTTTCTCGGCAAGCTGAGAACAAAATCATTTAGGGTTGGAGGATATTTTTTTTCTTGGTACAAAGAAAAACCTTTTCAGCTAAAATAAGGAAGGAGGGCTGGAAGTGGTGGGAAGGAGAGGTTGCAGCTCCCTCAGGCTGGTTTTGTGCCTGAAGCTGGGTGGGACAAACAAACTGGAGATGCAAAATATAAAATATTCCTCCTTGTCCTGGGGGAACATTTCTGCAAGCTCAGGCACCGAGGAAAAGCCACTCCTGTGGGACTGCCCGGGGTGGGGACAGCGCTGTCCCCTCAGCACCTCCCCAGCCCCGCTCTCCAGACAGAATTCCTGATGTGGGGAAAGCCTGGAATTCCCACTGGAAAAGGAAAACCTCTCCTGGGCTGCCAGGGAGCAAAGTCTGTGCTCCTGGAGAGGGGTGGGCAGGAGCATCCCGAGGGGAATAAAGTGCAGGAGTAGGCAGGGATGGAAAATTGTGTGCTCTGCAGGGAGCCTGGGGCTGTGTGTGTGTGCACCTGCAAAATCAGGAGAGCTTTGGCCCTTCCCAAAGTGGATTTTCCGTGGGGAAGGGACCTGTGGTGCTGCTCTGGCTGAAAATTGGGAATCTGGGGCACTTTTCCCTGGAATGCCCTCACAAAGGTGCTGGAGATGCTTTGGTCTCACCCTGGGCTCTGCTCTGGGGGGATCTGGGGGGTTCCTCAGCTTCCCCCTTTTTATTCCTGGAAGATTTATCAGGAATTCTGCAAATATTTGGGTTCTGTTCAAGCAGCTCTCAGTAGAAAATCGAGTGGTGATGAGAAAGCTGATTAAAATCCATAAATGACCCCGGAATCACCCCGTCCATGGGATGTACAAGTGACAGACACCCAGTGCACCTTCAGCTGCACCACAAATAATTCCAGAGCTCTCTTTTCCCTGGGAGATGTTCCCACGAAACCAAAAAGTCTGGGTGTAAGGAGGGAAAGGCTGGGAAAGGACATTGTAACGATGACAAATATTCTCTAAATCCCCCATTTGGAAATGGGATTAGGAGGTCTAATCTGCCTGGGCTGGAGCCACTCAGAAATGGATCCCTGCCCAAACTCTGGCTTGAGCTGCTCCCCAAAATCTGAGGGTTAAACTTGAAAAATCCACCAGGAATTGGGGCCTGATGGGCCGGGAGCCAGCCTGGGGCTGGGGAGGGGGAGCTGCAGCTGATCCCCCAAAACTGAGGCTGCTTCCACCTCCTTGGGATGCAACTGGTGAGGATCTCAGCGGGGAACGAGGTGTTCCAGGCTCTGCTCCGGAGCGTCCATCCATCTGTCTGTCCATCTGTCCATCCCTCCTGTCCATCCCAGCTCTTGGGGGGTGGGGGTTTATTTGTGTCCACCTCTCATTTGGGTTTGTCCATCTCATGTGTCCTGGGCTCTCCCCACGCCTGGGAGCTGGGAAAAGCAGGAATGAGCCTCGGGAATGGTGCTGGGCTCTCTGCAGGATCCTCCTGAGCTCCCATTTTGGGTGGTTTGATTTGGGCACTGCCATGTGGGCACCCCAAGGCCCTCCCTGCTCCAGAGGGGATCCCCGCTGGAGCCTCTCTGGGTGCCACAGGAGCACCCAGGGATTGCTGCAAATCAACTGGAATAGAGCTCCAAAGGCACTCGAGGGCTTTTGGGGAGCTGGGAATGTTTCTGGGCAGCTTGTCAAGAGTGTCCCAAATATCCCCCGGGACTGGAAAAACCGGGATAAGCCCCCAGTGCCTCTGGATCCCCGGGGAGCGAGGCAGGGACCTGCTGAAGGCAGCAAAGCACTTTGGAAACATCGATCGGAGCGCTGGGAGCCTCCAAGGCGCGTTTGGTGCCTCCACCCGGGGTTTCCAGGCGCGTCCCGCCGGGAATGCGCTGCCAGGCTTTGTGCTGCTCAAGCGTTGGCATTTTTGGGGCAGCCTGGCCGCCTTGAGGGCTGTGGGGGTTTTGTGAGAGTCCCCAAGCTCCCCCCGCGTCGTCCCCACCTCCCAACCTGCCCAAACCTCCCCCAAAGCAGCGCCTGGGACGAGGAGCACGGGGGAGGCTTTGAGCGTATCCAAGATACAGCGGATTTGGGCACCCTGTCAAATGTTCTCATTGTCTGACCCTTGTCCAGACGCCAGTAAAACCCTTTGGGAAATTCCCCTCCGCCCAGCGCACCGGCTTTAATTACAGGAGAGGAATGCGAGGCGCACAGAGCGCGGCTCCTCCCGCCCCTGCGCTTGGCTGAGCGCGGCGCGGGTCCCCCAAAGTTTGGGATCTGCGAGGAGCGCGGGGTTTGGGGACGCGGCGAGGGCAGCAGCGGGGTGAGCGCTGGGTGCTGATGGCGCTGGGACATTGCGGGGGTTTGTCCCCCCCGCCGTGGCTCGCTGGCAGCCGTGCCCGAGCAGCAGGACATGAGTAATCTCCATCCCACCGGGGGAGGCGGATCAAAGGCACCGGAGGAGATACAAGAGGTTTCTGCTTCACAGACCAGAGCGGCTGCAGTTCAATAGCGCCTTTGTTACCGGCCCTGCCGAGCCAGGGATGGAGAAATACCTGACCCCGCTCCCTCCCTCCCTCCTTCCCTCCCTCCCTCCTCTCCCAGCCCCTCGCAGCACAACCACCTCAGCCCTGTGCCCGCGCAGCTCGGGGGTGGCAGCACGGAAAGGTCGGGGGGTGCCAAAAAGGCTGGTGAGCCCCACCCCGAGCAGCGCCGGGCACCCCCTGCCCGGGGGGCTCGGGGAGGAGAGGACGGTGAGGGCGATGGCAGCGCCGTGCCAGCCCTGGCCCCGCTGGCACCGGGCCCTTCCCGTGCCACGCTGCCAAAGGTGAGCTCAGCGCGCTCGGCCGGCGGCTCCGGGCAGCCCTGGGGTCCCCGCGGTGTGGGCAGGGCACGGTGGCACTGGCATGGACACGTGTCCTCGTGCTGGGGACAGCAGCCCGTGCCCTGCCAGGTGCCACCTCCGTGGGGAGGCCTCGGGTGCCGCCAGGGCCGCGTCCTGAAGAGATGAGGAGACGAAGTGAGGGATTTGTCACTGTCCACGCTGGGATTGGGGGTGATCTGTGGGGACTGGGCCTGATCCATAGGGACTGGGGGTGATCTGTGGGGATTGGGAGTGATCCATAGGGATTGGGAGTGATCCATAGGGATTGGGAGTGATCCATAGGGATTGGGGGTGATCCATAGGGATTGGGGGTGATCCATAGGGATTGGGCCTGATCCATAGGGATTGGGAGTGATCCATAGGGACTGGGGTTGTTCCATAGGGATTGGGGGTGATGTGAAGGGTTTGGGGCTGATCTGTAGGAACTGGGGCTGTTCCATAGGGATTGGAGCTGTTCTGTAGGGTTTGGGGCTGTTCCGCAGGGATTGGGTCTGATCCATAGGGACTGGGGCTGATCTGTAGAAATTGGGGTTGATCCATAGGGACTGGGGCTGATCCACGGGGATTTTGGCTGTTCTGTAGGGTTTCGGCTGATCTGTAATATTTGGGGCTGTTCCATAGGGACTGGGGCTGTTCTGTAGGGTTTGGGGCTGATCTGTAGGGTTTGGGGGTGTTCTGTAGGATTTGGGGATGTTCTGTAGGATTTGGGGATGTTCTGTAGGGTTTGAGGTTGTTTCGTTAGGACTGGGGATGTTCTGTAGTGTTTGGGGCTGTTCCTTGGGACTGGGGCTGATCCATAGGGACTGGGGGTGTTCTGTAGGGTTTGGGGATGTTCTGTAGGGTTTGGGGCTGATCTGTAGGGTCTGGGACTGTTCCACAGGGACTGGGGATGTTCTTTAGGGTTTGGGGCTGTTCTGTAGGGTTTGGGGCTGATCTGTAGGGTTTGGGCTGTTCTGTAGGGTTTGGGGCTGATCTGTAGGGTTTGGGGCTGTTCCATAGGGACTGCCCTGGACACTCAGGGCAGGGACCCATGTGGGGGTCCTGTTGCTCCCCCCACACCTGGGGGCCTCCCCCAGAGATCTCCCCAGCGCAGCACCCGCTCCCAAGGACAGAATTTTGGGATGTTCCAGCGCAGCCCCATGTTTTGGGATACTGGTGGGGGTGACAACACCGTCCTGGGGAGGGCCTGGAGGGTCCCGCGGCCGTGTCACAGGTGGGGCACCCCGTGACCCTTCCCCCTCTCCCTTCAGGGGAGATAAAAGAGGCAAAACCTTGGGAAAACGCCAGCTCAGAGCTGCCCTGCGCCCCAGGAGCTCTTTGTAGGTCACAGTCGTGTTCTTTGCTACTGCAAACCGCAGCAGAATCCCTCCCTGCCTCCCTCCCGGCGGCGTGAGAACCTGGAGTTCCGAGAACCTGCGTTTCGGAGAGCCTGCATTTCCCAGGGATTCCGGCCAGCCAGGGAATCTCCCACCCTGAGCTCATCAGCCCCCGGCAATTAACGAATTAACAGCCGCTGATGAACGCGGGGTCCTGGCGGGGGGAGGGAGCTTTGCCAGGGACAACCTGGGCACTCCTGGTGCCACCCCAGGAGCCTCCCCAGGTGCGGAGAGCTCTCCCAGGGACACCTGGGCACTCCTGGTGCCACCCCAGGAGCCTCCCCAGGTGCGGAGAGCTCTCCCAGGGACACCTGGGCACTCCTGGTGCCACCCCAGGAGCCTCCCCAGGTGCGGAGAGCTCTCCCAGGGACACCTGGGCACTCCTGGTGCCACCCCAGGAGCTTCCCCAGGTGCGGAGAGCTCTCCCAGGGACACCTGGGCACTCCTGGTGCCACCCCAGGAGCCTCCCCAGGTGCGGAGAGCTCTCCCAGGGACACCTGGGCACGGCTGGTGCCACCCCAGGAGCTTCCCCAGGTGCGGAGAGCTCTCCCAGGGACAACCTGGGCACTCCTGGTGCCACCCCAGGAGCTTCCCCAGGTGCGGAGAGCTCTCCCAGGGACACCTGGGCACTCCTGGTGCCACCCCAGGAGCCTCCCCGAGGTTTGCCCGCAGGATCAGCGCCGTGCCCGGCTCTCGGCGGAGCTGGAACGCGTCCCCTTGTCACCTTTTGGTGCCTCCAGAGACGGAAACTCCCCCGAAAAGGCCCGAGGAGGGGGGAAAGGACCGCGGGGGAGGAGGGTTGGCAGCCAGACCTTTCTTTGGGCCTTTGTCTGAGCCCACAAAGGCGGCTCTGTCGGGTGAACCTGGCCGAGCATCCGCCAGGTGAGCTCCGGGGGCAGCGGGGCCACCGCGGGGCTGCAGCTCCCGCTCCCGGCAGAGTCCCCTGGTGGCCCGAAAAGTCCGATTTTTCAAAAGAAAATCTGCAGGATTTTCTTCTGCTGGGCAGGGGGAGGCTGCACCCGGAGGTGAGTGTTTGCTCCTAAAAATGGCATTTAATTTTGTCCCCTAAAAATGGGGTTTATCTTTGTCCCTAAAAATGGGGTTTATCTTCGTCCCTAAAAATGGGGTTTATCTTTGTCCCTAAAAATGGGATTTATCCTTGTCCCTAAAAATGGGGTTTATTTTTGTCCCCTAAAAATGGGGTTTATCTTTATCCCCTAAAAATGCGGTTTATCCTTGTCCCTAAGAATGGGATTTATCCTTGTCCCTAAGAATGGGGTTTATCTTTGTCCCCTAAAAATGGGGTTTATCCTTGTCCCTAAGAATGGGGTTTATCTTTGTCCCCTAAAAATGGGGTTTATCCTTGTCCCTAAAAATGGGGTTTATCCTTGTCCCTAAAAATGGGGTTTATCCTGCGGGCTCCAGCGGCTCCTCCTCGGACAGGGATGCGGGATGTGCCGGCGGGGATTTGTGCAGCTCCGTTTGCAGCCAGGGCGGGCTCCAGCTGCAGCTCCGTGGGGTTTGTTGGGATTCTGGAAAGCGGCACAGGGGAAAGGATGCCGGGTGCTGCCCGGGGTGAGGCGGGGCCGTGGCCAGGACACCGGAGAGGGGAAATCGGCCGTTCCAGGGGCACGGGGACACGGATCCCGGCCGTGGCACCGCCGTTTGAAGCTGTCCCTGCAATCCTGCAGGGCACGGGGTCAGCTCCTGCTGAGGGAGGGAACATTCCAGGCTGGGATCGCTCCTCCTGACCCCTGGAGAACCCTGGAGAAGCGGCCCCGTGGGGCTGAGGGGGGTTTGGGGTGGGAGCCCAGCCTGGATTTGGGGTGGGAGCCCAGCCTGGATTTGGGATGGGAACCCAGCCTGGATTTGGGATGGGAACCCAGCCTGGATTTGGGGTGGGGACACAACCTGGATTTGGGGTGGGGACACAACCTGGATTTGGGGTGGGGACACAACCTGGCTTGAGATGGGAGCCCAGCCTGGCTTTGGGGTGACAACCCAGTCTGGCTTTGATGTGGGAGCCCAGCCTGGCTTGGGATGGGAGAACCTGGCCTGGTTTTGGGATGAGAACTCACCCTGGTTTTGGGGTGGGAGCCCAGCCTGATTTTGGGGTGGGAGCCCAGCCTGGTTTTGAGGGGGAGAACCCAGCCTGGTGTTGGGATGGGACATCACCCTGGTTTGAGATGGAAACCCACCATGGTTTTGGGATGGGAGCCCAGCCTGGATTTGTGGGGAGAACCCACTGTGGTTTTGGGATGGGAACTCACCCTGGCTTTGGGATGGGAGCCCAGCCTGGCTTTGGGATGGGAACTCACCCTGGTTTTGTGGGGGAAGCCCAGCCTGGTTTTGGGATGAGAACTCATGCTGGTTTTGTGGGGGAAGACCAGCCTGGCTTTGGGGGTAGAACCCAGCCTGGTTTTGGGAGGGGAACTCACCCTGGTTTTGGGATGGGAACTCACCCTGGCTTTGGGGTGGGAGCCCAGCCTGGCTTTGGGGTGGGAGCCCAGCCTGGCTTTGGGATGGGAGCCCAGCCTGATTTTGGGGTGGGAGCCCAGCCTGGCTTTGGGGTGGGAGCCCAGCCTGGCTTTGGGGTTGTGCTCCCAGCTGCTCACGGGGAGGGAGGACAGCTTAGCCCAAAGATTTGTTTTCCCCCCCATTCTCCTTTCCCTTTTCCCTCCCGTTTCCCCCAGACCGCTGCCTCCTCCTGCTCAGCCCTCTGCTGTGGTCTATGGCTTTTTATTCCTATGTGATTGCTCTCCCGAACTCATGTAGGGCGAAAAGCCATGGGCTACACAGGGGAGGGACTCCACCTGCCAGGCACCTCCACACCAGCTCCCGAGCCCCTTCTGAGCCTCTGGGATTGATTTGGGGTCAAGAACGAGTGAAAGGGGGCACTGAAGCCTTGCAGGGCCTTGCTAGAGGGGTGGGGACACAAAAGGCGCCCGGGGGCGGCGGGGCCGTCCCCATTCAGGGAGAGGTTTTGTGGGTTTTGGCATTTTGGAGCTTTTCCCACACGGCTCAAAGCATCCCCAGCTGCATCCCCCGGAATAAAAGCGCCAGGAAGAGGCCAAGGGCATTTCCAAGGGCATTTCCAAGGGCATTTCCAAGGGCATTTCCAAGGGCATTCCCGAGGGCATTCCCGAGGGTTGCAGCCCTGAGTGGGGGGAAAAGAGGATTCAGGGAAATTTGGGCACCCCCAGCCCAAACAGAGCTGGGGCCACCCGGTTTGTGGCAGGCAGGGGCTGTCCCCACCGCGGCCGGGAGGTGGTGGCCCGGCCGGTGTCACGAGGGTGGGGAGAGGAGGTGGTGGCCAGGAGCAGGAGAGGAGGAGGGGTTAAAATCCAGGGCAGGGCTCGGCAAATCGGGACTTGGTGAAGGTGCAAAGGCAAAGTCTGGTGGGTCTGGGGGGTGGGAGAGGAGGGGGGGGGGTTCAGATCCCACTCCACGGACCCCATTCCACAGATCCCACCCCACAGATCACATCCCATACACCCCATTCCCACAAATCCCATCCCATTCCTGCAGATCTCACCCCATGGACCCCATTACACAAACCCCATCCCACAGACCCCATTCCTGCAGATCTCATCCCACAGACCCCATTTACACAAATCCCATCCCATAGACCCCACAGACCCCACCCCACAGACCCCGTTCCTGATGATCCTATCCCACAGATGCCATCCCACAGACCCCATTTGCACAAACTCCACCCCACAGACCCCGTTCCTGCAGACCCCACCCCACTGACCCCATTAACACAACCCCCCCACACACAGATCCCATCCCATACCCCCCATTCCCACAAATCCCACCCCATTCCTGCAGATCCCACCCCACTGACCCTATTTACAAAAACCCCATCCCACAAACCCCACTCCACAGACCCCACAGATCTCATCCCTCAGACCCCATTCCTGCATATCCCAACCCCCCAGACCCATTTACACAATTCCCACCCCCCAGACCCCACAAACCCCTCTCCACAGACCCCATTTACACAATCCCCACTCCCCAGACCCCACTGATCCCACTCCACAGATCTCATCCCACAGACCCCATTCTTGCTGATCCTATCCCACAGATGCCACCCCCCAGACCCCATTTACACAATCCCCACCCCACTGACCCCACAGATCCCACCCCCCAGACCCCATTTACACAATCCCCACCCCCCCAGACCCCATTTACACAATCCCCACCCCCAGACCCCATTTACACAATCCCCACCCCACTGACCCCACAGATCCCACCCCACAGACCCATTCACACAATCCCCACCCCCCAGACCCATTCACACAATCCCCACCCCCCAGACCCCACAGATCCCACCCCACAGACCCCACAGATCCCACCCCACAGACCCAATCACACACTCCCCACCCCCCAGACCCCATTCCCACACCCCCATCCCATTCCTGCAGCCCCCCCACCACCCCACCAGCCCTGTGGGGTTTCCTCCCCCCTCACCGAGCAGGAAACGAGCAATTTCTCCCTTCTTTAGTTTCTCTTTTCTCACTTCCTGAGCTTTGACTCATTTGGGTGTCAAGCTTTCAAGTTTATTTCACCAGCCTGGAATGCATCTTTAAAAATAATAGTCCTTGGAGGGGATAAAAAAGGGAAAAAAGCTGAGGTTCAGCTGTAATCCCATGACTCAGGGAGGTGTGGAAGGAAGAAAATCATGAAATCCCATGAGTTCCAACAATGAGAGCAGGAGAGCTGGCACATAAATCATCAAAACCAAACACCATCCGTCAAAATGAAAGGAATTAAGCCAATCTTGCCTGGGCTGTTTTAATTATTTTTTAATGAGGATTTGCTCATTCAGAAAATTCACCCGTGACAATGCCTGCCCCGAGCCATTCAGGGGGACACGCTTGGCTTGGCCCCCCTGCCCCACCCCGGGGCTGCTCCAAACGGGAATGGGATCCTGGAATGAGGGTGCCAAGGTGGGGACAGTGGGGTCAGCCAACCAAAACCACCCCAGCTTTGGAAATTTTGCTTTGTTGCACCCCAAAATGTGGTGGTGGGGAAGAAAATCCTCTCAGGAATGATTTGGTGGGAAAGGACCTTAAAGCTCATCCCAGATTTCTCCAAGCTCCATCCAACCTGGCCTTGGACACTTCCAGGGATTGGGTAACCCCAAATCTCACTCTTGGCTTGGCCCCTGTGCCCCTGCCCCGGGGCTGCTCCAAACGGGAATGGGATCCTGGAATGAGGGTGCCAAGGTGGGGACAGTGGGGTCAGCCAACCAAAACCACCCCAGCTTTGGAAATTTTGCTTTGTTGCACCCCAAAATGTGGTGGTGGGGAAGAAAATCCTCTCAGGAATGATTTGGTGGGAAGAGACCTTAAAGCTCATCCCAGATTCCTCCAAGCCCTGTCCAACCCCATTTTGGACACTTCCAGGGATGGGGTAACCCCAAATCTCACTCTTGGCTTGGCCCCTCTCTCCCCTCTCAGGGCTGCTCCAAACGGGAATGGGATCCTGGAATGAGGGTGCCAAGGTGGGGCCAACCAACCAAAACCACCCCAGGTTTGGTAATTTTGCTTTGTTGCACCCCAAAATGTGGTGGTGGGGAAGAAAATCCTCTCTGGAATGATTTGGTGGGAAGAGACCTTAAAGCTCATCCCAGATTCCTCCAAGCCCCATCCAACCTGGCCTTGGACACTTCCAGGTCTGGGGTATCCCCAAATTTCCCGTTGATATTTTAGGCTCCGCTGTAGGTGAAGCAGCTCCAAGCAGTTTTGGTGATCTCTGATCCCCTGGGAATGGCTCTCGCTGCTTTTATGGATTGATGTTTCCTTTGGCGAGGCAGGGAAGGGATGGAGGGAGCTGGGAAGGGGCTGGGCACACTGGTGGGGGTGGCTGGTGGTCAGCAGCCAGGCCTGGTGACTCGGTGCCAAACCTCCTGGGGTTGGTTGCCATCCCCGTTTCCCCCGGGGCTTTTACAGAGAGATTTAGAGAGATTTAACTCAGGGGTTTCAGTCAGGGGCTCGCAGGAGCCCCACCCCACAGACCCCACCCCACAGACCCCACCCCACTGACCCCACCCCACAGACCCCACCCCACTGACCCCACCCCACTGACCCCACCCCACTGACCCCACCCCACAGACCCCATCCCACAGATCCCATCCCACAGATCCCATCCCACAGACCCCATCCCACAGACCCCATCCCACTGACCCCATCCCACAGGACCTATTCCTGCAGACCCCATCCCACTGACCCCATTGCACAGACCCCATGGCACAGACCCAATCCCACAGGTCCTATTCCTGCAGATCCCATCCCACAAACTCCATTCCTGCAGATCCTACCCCACAGATTCTATCCCACAGACCCCATTCCTGCAGACCCCATTCCTGCAAATCCCACTGCCATGGATCCTATTCTTGCAGATCCCATCCTGCAGACTCCATCCCACAGATCCCATTCCTGCAATCCCATCCTACAAACCCCATTCCTGCAGACCCTACTCCTGCAGATCCCATTCCTGCAGATCCCATTCTTGCAGATCCTATTCCTGCAGATCCCATCCCACAAACTCCACTCCTGCAGATCCCATTGCTGCAGACCCCACCCCACAGCCCCCGCTCCTGCAGACCCCACCCCACAGCCCCCATTCCTGCAGATCCCACTGCCATGGATCCCATTCCTGCAGATCCCACCCCACAGCCCTCATTCCTGCAGACCCCATTCCTGCAGATCCCACTCCTGCAGACCCCACCCCACAGCCCCCATTCCTGCAGACCCCATTCCTGCAGATCCCACTCCTGCAGACCCCACCCCACAGATCCCATTCCTGCAGACCCCATTCCTGCAGATCCCACTCCTGCAGACCCCACCCCACAGCCCCCACTCCTGCAGACCCCACCCCACAGCCCCCACTCCTGCAGATCCCACTGCCATGGATCCCATTCCTGCAGACCCCACCCCACAGCCCCCACTCCTGCAGACCCCACCCAAATTCCAGAGCATCCCAGCGCCGGGCTGGGAGGAGATGGAGCAGGAGCCGCTCCAGGGCATTCCCGGGTGTTTCTGTCCCCCCAAAACAACCGATAAAGGCAAATTCTGGAGCAGCCGGGCCCCTCCAGCAATCCCAGATCCTTCCTGAGCTGGCAGGAATGATGGAGGAGAGCGCTAATTACAGCTAATGAGCGCCGGGAGGGAGGGGGGAGGCATCCCGTCCGGGATCCGGGTTCGGAGCATCCCAAAACCGGGACAGGCTCGGGCTTGTCCCGCCAGGAGCGGGAATTGTCCCCAACGGAGCCGCCCGAGCTGCCACAGCAGCCCCTGGGGGCAGCAGCTCCCAAATTTTGGAATGTGCAGGCTCAGGGCACCAGCTCCCAAATTTGGCTGAGGAATGTGCAGGCTCAGGGCAGCAGCTCCTAAACTCAGCCCAAATTCTGGAATGTGCAGGCTCAGGGCAGCAGCTCCTAAACTCAGCCCAAATTCTGGAATGTGCAGGCTCAGGGCACCAGCTCCCAAACTCAGCCCAAATCTTGGAATGTGCAGGCGCAGAGGCAGCAACTCCTAAATTCATCCCAAATTCTGGAATGTGCAGGCACCAAGAACCAGCTCCCAAATTTAGCCCAAATTTTGGCTCAGGAATGTAAGGACAAAAGCACCGGCTCCCAAATTTTGGAATGTCCAGGCAGAGAAGCACCAGCTCCCAAATTTTGGCTCAGGAATGTGCAGGCACCGAGCACCAGCTTCCAAATTCATCCCAAATTTTGGAATGTGCTGGCACAGGGACAGCAGCTCCCAAATTTTGCTGAAATTTTGGCTCAGAAATGTGCAGGCATAGAGCATCAGCTCCCAAATTTTGGCTCAGGAATGTGCAGGCACAGGGTACCAGTTTCCAAATTCATCCCAAATTCTGGAATGTGCAGGCTCAGGGCACCAGTTCCCAAATTTTGGCTCAGGAATGGGCAGGCAGAGAGCAGCAGCTCCCAAATTCAGCCCAAATTTTGGCTCAGGAATGAGCAGGCATGGAGCACCAGCTTCCAAATTCAGCCCAAATTTTGGAATGTGCAGGCACAGGGACAGCAGCTCCCAAATTTTGCTGAAATTTTGGCTCAGAAATGTGCAGGCATAGAGCATCAGCTCCCAAATTTTGGCTCAGGAATGTGCAGGCACAGGGTACCAGTTCCCAAATTCATCCCAAATTCTGGAATGTGCAGGCTCAGGGCACCAGTTCCCAAATTTTGGCTCAGGAATGGGCAGGCAGAGAGCAGCAGCTCCCAAATTCAGCCCAAATTTTGGCTCAGGAATGTGCAAGTACAGAGGAAACAGCTCCCAAATTCAGCCCAAATTTTGGAATTTGCAGGCACAGAAGCACCAGCTCCCAAATTCATCCCAAATTCTGGAACGTGTAGGCAGAGAAGCACCAGCTCCCAAATTTTGGCTCAGGAATGAACAGGCATGGAGCACCAGCTCCCAAATTCAGCCCAAATTTTGGAATTTGCAGGCAGCTCCCAAATTCAGCCCAAATTTTGGCTCAGGAATGTATGGACACAAGCACCAGCTCCCAGATTTTGGAATGTGCAGGCACAGAAACACCAGCTCCCAAATCCAGCCCAAATTTTGGAATGTGCAGCTCCCAAATTCCCTCTGGGATTGGGACAGGCAGCACAGGGAAGCAGCAGCACCTCCCTGCTGGGTCACCCAGCCCCCCTGCTCCCGGTGCCAGGGGATAATTTGGGTGCCAATTATGAATATTTTAATTACAGCCAGATGATAATGAGCAGAAAGCAGAGTTGTTCAATCAAAGCTGCGCCCCGTGGGACACCCAGCCCCTCTGGGAGGGGTGGTGCTCACATGGGATTTTCCAGGGGGGAAATGGTGCTCAGGAGGAGCCTGGGGGGGTTTGGAGCTCAATCCTGGCTCAGGAGAAGAACCAGGAAATTAAAATCCACCTTAAATCCCAAATCCTCGACCCAAGCCATGCCTGGCTTTGATCCGTGCCTGAGTGTGAGGAGTTGTTGTTGGATTTTTTCCCTCGGAGGGTTCAGTTCCTCGAGTGCTGATCCCACCCCAAATCTGGGCTTTTGGGAAAAGCCGGGGGAGATAATTCACCAGCGGGACAATAAAAGAAAAACGAGGGGGAAAAAAGACACAAATCCGGGAATTATTTATCCAGCTCTGCCCTGGGTGGGGAATTTGGGCTGCAGCATTTGTGTCACCCTCCTCCTCCTCCTCCTCCTCCTCCTGGCTGCCTGGGAATGGATTATTTAGGAACTGGTGAGGCCACCGGTGCTGAGTCAGCCCCGAGCTAATGAACACCCCGGCTGCCCATTTGAAATTTATTGCACCTATTAATTACAACCATTAGCTGCAGCCAGTGAAATTTTTATAATGAGGACCCCGGCGACTTCGCCTCGCCAGCAGCAAATTAACCGTGCGGGGGGAAGAATCAATGGCATCAGCAGACTTTACAGCAGCGATGTTTTAATTAGCGATTCTCTGCAAACATGCCAGGCAGCATCTTCTCCCTTCATTATCTCCCCTTAAAGGGATGGCGCCGCTTTTCAGGTCGGTTTTATCCCCTCCCTCCTCTGGCTCCTCTGTTGTTGGGTTTTTAGTGCTCGGCTGCTCATTAGAGAAGCAGCTTTGAAGTGGGGTTTGGTTGTAAGCGGCGAAAAGTCTGAGGTTTTTTGAGTTTTTTTTTTTAAATTTTTGGGGGGAAATAAAAATAAAAAGGCAAGCTAGGAAATAATGGGTTTGAAAAGTTGAGAAATGGTAAATTGGGTGGATTTGGGGGCTGGGAGGAAGAGGAGGAGGAGGAGGGTGAGGAGTGTGGGAAAGGGGTTGTGTCCCAAGAGAGTTGTGAGAGGCAGGAGCTGAACTTTGGATGCTTAAAAATCAAAGGAACAAAAAAAAATCCCGGGCAAAACTGAGTGCATGGAGCATCCCCAGGAAGGCCCAGGATCCACAGAGAAGGACACCCAGCTGTGACCCTGCCACGGGGGTCCTGTCTGTGGATCTTAAAACCAGGCTGGAGATCCCAAAATCATCAGTCCCTCCTCAAATCCTTGCTGTGGGTGTGACCGTGGGTATGGATGGAGCTGTTAGCATGAAAGGCAAATTATTATTTTTTAAATTATTTTTTCATCACAAATAATTCAATTCCATCCTGCTCCCTGCCAAAAACACAGCCCGGATTTCCTTTGCAAATAATCTCACCCAGCTGTGACCCTGCCACGGGGATCCTGCCAGTGGATCTTAAAAACCAGGCTGGAGATCCCAAAATCATCAGTCCCTCCTCAAATCCTTGGTGTGGGTGTGACCGTGGGTATGGATGGAGCAGTTAGCATGAAAGGCAAATGAAATTATTATTTTTTAAATTATTTTTTCATCACAAATAATTCAATTCTATCCTGCTCCCTGCCAAAAACACAGCCCGGATTTCCTTTGCAAATAATCTTCTTTCCCAAGGAAAGGGCCCAGCAGCAAAAGGCAGCTCTGAAATCCAGAACTTGTTGTTTTTTCCAACAGATTCCCTAAAAAGTGAATTTTTTAAAAGGCGTCTCCCAGAAATAGGAAAGCTGAGGGAGAAAAACCAGCCGGGAGGAGAGGTGCTGGTGCCTGAGCGTCCCACTGGTGTCACCTGGGAGTGTCACCAGAGCCGGGCCACCCCTGCTGCCCTTCCCTCCTGCTGCCCGGAGCTGCCCGGGTGTCCGGCAAAGCCAGGGAAACGGGAATTGCTGGGTTAGGGAGCAGGCTCGGCCCAGCCGCTGCAGACAGACATTTTTCCGTGCTCGGGGACAGTGACATTCTGACAGTGAGCGTGCTGATTGCAGCCAGCTCCCCATTCCTCACCGCGACAGTGACAAACGCGGCCCGGGGTGGTGCACTTGGCCGAAAGAGAATTCTCCAGCTTTCCATTTTTAATGCTCCGCTCATTTTCTCCCAGTTTTATCCCCAGGATCTTCTGCCTTGAATGGAGAGGGCAGCCTGCAAATCAGCCGGGGCTCCTGTCAGCGCTGCCCGACCCTGCTCATTTCATTTTTTTATTTTTTTTTTTCATTATTTCTGCTCCTCCAGCATTTTTTCCCCACCTTTTCAAGGGGAACAGGAGCGTCAGCCTCAGCTGGGCTCCTCCATTCTCCGCGGCTCATTCATCATTGTCCCCGCCTGAATGGGAGCACAGGCTCAGCCTGCAAAGCCCGAGCGCTCCAAACATCTCCAAAGGTCCCTGGGGGGTCCCAGCCAGACCCCCCAGGCTCTCGGGGGGGGGGGCTGTGTCTGCAGAAGGAGCTGGGGGGGGACACGGGGACGTGGGGTGGCGCAGGCAGCCCTGGGGAGCTGCCTGGGAGGTCCGGGATTGTCTGGGGGTGATGGGCAGCGTGCTTGAATTTGGGGATTGAACAGCCCCGGAGCGAGGAGAGGCTGGGCCAGGGCCGGGGGGGCAGGGCTGGAGCGGCCCCCACACTGTCCCTGTCGCTGTCGCTGTCCCTGTCGCTGTCCCTGTCCTGCTACAGCTGCAGCCGCGCACTCCCGGTAGGGCAGGGCTGGGATGTGAGCGGCTCCCCCTTGTCCCCCTTTGTTCCCCCCTTGTCCCCCTCTGTCCCCCCTTGTCCCCCTCTGTCCCCTCCTTTCCCCTCTGTTCCCCCCTTGTCCCCCCCTCTATTCCCCCCATCACCCTCTGTCCTCCCCCTGTCCCCCTTGTCCCACCCATCCTCCTCTGTCCCCCCTCGCCCCCACTCGTCCCCCTCTGTCCCCCTCTGTCCCCCCTTGTCCCCCTCTGTCCCCTCTGTCCCCTCCGGTCCCCCCTTGTCCCCCCTTAGCCCCCTCTGTCCCCCTCTGTCCCCCCTTGTCCCCCTCTGTCCCCCTCTGTTCCCCCGTCACCCTCTGTCCTCCCCCTGTCCCCTTTGTCCCCCCCATCCTCCTCTGTCCCCCCTGTCCCCCCTCGTCCCCCTCTGTCCCCTCTTGTCCCCTCTTGTCCCCCTCGCCCCCTCTCTGTCCCCTCTGTCACCCTCTGTCCCCTCCTGTCCCCCCCATCTTCCTCTGTCCCCCCTTGTCCCCCCTTGTCCCCCCTTGTCCCCCTTGTCCCCCTCTTGTCCCCCTCTTGTCCCCCTCTGTCCCCCCTCGCCCCCCCTCTGTCCCCTCTGTCCCATCTGTCCCCATGTCCCCCTCTGTCCTCTCTGTCCCCTTTTGTCCCCCTCTGTCCCCCTCTGTCCCCCTCTGTCCCCCTCTGTCCCCCCTTGTCCCCTCTGTCCCTCCTGCCCCGCCAGCCCCGCCCTCCCCTTGACACGAACTTTTTTGCCCCCCGGTCACGAACAAGAGCAGGGCAGGGGAAGATTCTCCCTTGCAGAGGCTCTGAGAGATTGCCGGGGGCTTTCTGGCCCTTTTTCTCTGATAAATGCTCAGGTAATTTTATATATATTTATAAAAATTATAGATAACAGTTTTATATACGTATATAAATGTATACACAAATTTTATATATATATATATATATATATATAAAATAGACATAATACACAGTATATATTATATTATATATTATATATATAATCTATAATCAAGTATTATATATAATATATGAAGTATTATATATAATATATAATAGATAATATATAATATATTATATATTATATATTATGTATAATATATATTGTTTTATATTTTATGTACTACTATATACATTATATATTATATATTTCTATTAATAAATATTATATATAAATTATATATATGCTATATCTTAACATCCATATAAATACAATTTTTAAATAAATATATAAAAAATATATATTTAATATTTATATGAGAAAATAAATTTCCTCTTCCATTTATATTTACATTTATATTTACATTTATATTTATATTTATATTTATATTTATATTTATATTTATATTTATATTTATATTTATATTTATATTTATATTTATATTTATATTTATATTTATATAAATTTACCTGAGAAAATAAAAATTTCCTCTTCATTTCATATTTATTTATTTATTTACATTTATCTGAGAAAAATAAATTTCCTCTTTCCTGGAGCGATCTCTTTGCTCTCTGCGCCTCTCCCGAGCACACCAAGGAAGGGGGGCCCCCGGGTCTGGGGAGGTGAAATCATCAGGGAACTGTCCAGGGGTGAAATCCTCAGGGATCTGCCCCTTCTGGGGTGAAATAATCAGGAAACTGTCCAGGGATAAAATAATCAGGGAACTGCCCCGAGGGAAAATCATCAGGAAAGTGCCCAGGGAGCAAAATCATTAGGAAAGTGACCCAGGGTAAAATCATCAGGAAAGTGTCCAGGGGTGAAATCATCAGGGAACTGCCCCAGGGGTAAAATCATCAGGGAACTGTCCAGGGGGTAAAATCATCAGGGAACTGCCCCTTCTGGGGTAAAATCATCAGGGAACTGCCCCTTCTGGGGTGAAATCATCAGGGAACTGCCCCTTCTGGGGTAAAATCATCAGGGAACTGCCCCTTCTGGGGTAAAATCATCAGGGAACTGCCCCTTCTGGGGTAAAATCATCAGGGAACTGCCCCTTCTGGGGTAAAATCATCAGGAAACTGCCCCTTCTGGGGTAAAATCATCAGGGAACTGCCCCAGGGAGCAAAATCATCAGGGAACTGCCCCAGGGGTAAAATCATCAGGGAACTGCCCCAGGGAGCAAAATCATTAGGAAAGTGACCCAGGGTAAAATCATCAGGAAAGTGTCCAGGGGTGAAATCATCAGGGAACTGCCCCAGGGGTAAAATCATCAGGGATCTGCCCCAGGGGTGAAATCATCAGGAAACTGCCCCTTCTGGGGTGAAATCATCAGGGAACTGCCCCTTCTGGGGTAAAATCATCAGGGAACTGTCCCTTCTGGGGTAAAATCATCAGGGAACTGTCCCTTCTGGGGTAAAATCATCATGAAGTTGCCCCTTCTGGGGTGAAATCATCAGGAAAGCGCCCCGGAGGGTATCCAGGGATGCTGCCAGCCCTGGCAGTGCCCAAGGCCGGGTTGGACGGGGCTTGGAGCACCCTGGGATGGTGACAAAGGTGACCCTGCCCACGCCAGGGGTGGCACTGGGTGGGCTTTGAGGTCCCTCCCAACCCAACCCAGTCTGGGGTTCCATGATTTGGGGAAAAGCTGGGAATTCAAGCAGGGAGTGAAGGAAGCTCAGCCTTCAGCCAGCATTTCTGCCAGGGTTTGTTATTTATTTAAAACCCCCCGGCCTTGCATTTGCATAATTACATTTTGCAGCTGTTGGGCAGTGGTGTGAGCTGGGCTTTGGGGAGGTTTGTAATAAAAAAGGAAAGGAAAGGAAAGGAAAGGAAAGGAAAGGAAAGGAAAGGAAAGGAAAGGAAAGGAAAGGAAAGGAAAGGAAAGGAAAGGAAAGGAAAGGAAAGGAAAGGAAAGGAAAGGAAAGGAAAGGAAAGGAAAGGAAAGGAAAGGAAAGGAAAGGAAAGGAAAGGAAAGGAAAGGAAAGGAAAGGAAAGGAAAGGAAAGGAAAGGAAAGGAAAGGAAAGGAAAGGAAAGGAAAGGAAAGGAAAGGAAAGGAAAGGAAAGGAAAGGAAAGGAAAGGAAAGGAAAGGAAAGGAAAGGAAAGGAAAGGAAAGGAAAGGAAAGGAAAGGAAAGGAAAGGAAAGGAAAGGAAAGGAAAGGAAAGGAAAGGAAAGGGGGAAAAGGGAAAAGGAGAGTTGTGTCCCAGTCCAAGGTGATGCCCCAGTTTGGGGATTTTGGGGTGCTCCCCACCCTCCCTCCTGCCCGTGCACCCCCAGCTGCTGCCCTGCCTCCTCTCCCTGTCCCCTCCAGGTCTCCGGAGTCGCTCTCCTGCTCCCGGCGATGCCCCAGTTCACCTTCGCCTGTTTCTGCGGCCTCCACGGCTTCTGCAAGATGAAGAGGAAGAAGGAGGAGGCCGGCGGGGGGCAGGAGACGGCCGTGTGAGGGGCGGCCCCTCCGGGACCCCTCGTGTCCCCTCGGTACGCCGGGACTGCCGGGGGAACCTCGGGGGTCTCCTTCTCCCCTCTGCGAGGAGCAGCTCCCCGGAGGGGACACCTCTGCCTGCCCCACCTGGGGGTGTCTGCCGGGTTTTGGGGGGCTCGGGGGCTGAAACAAAGGGTCGGGGGTGGTGGTGGCAGGGGAAGGGAGCTGAGGGATCAGGGGATGGGGGAGCACGGGGAGAGCTGCGTGATCTGCTCAGTTAGCCCTGAGGTTCTCCATTCATCCCAGAGATTCCCCACTTATCCTACAGATCTTCCCATTTATCCCAGAGATTCCCCATTTATCCCATAGACTCTCCATTGATCCCAGAGATTCTCCATTTGTCCCACAGATTCTCCATTGGTCCCACAGATTCTCACTCATCCCACACATTCTCCATTTATCCCCCATATTTTCCCATTTATCCCCCATATTCTCCATTAATTCCCCAGATTCTCCATTTATCCCACAGATTCCCCATTTACCCCCCAGATTCTCCATTTATCCCTCATATTTTCCCATTTATCCCATTTATTCTCCATTTATCCCCCATATTTTCCCATTTATCCCCCATATTCCCCCTTTACCCCTCATATGCTCCCATTTATCCCTCAGATTCCCCATTTATCCCCCATATTCTCCCATTTATCTCCCAGATTCCCCATTTATCCCCCATATTCTCCCATTTACCCCCCAGATTCCCCATTTACCCCCCAGATTCCCCATTTACCCCCCAGATTCCCCATTTACCCCCCAGATTCCCCATTTATCCCCCACATTTTCCCATTTACCCCCCAGATTCCCCATTTATCCCCCAGATTTTCCCATTTATCCCCCATATTCTCCCATTTACCCCCCATATTCCCCATTTACCCCCAGATTCCCCATTTATCCCCCATATTCCCCATTTATCCCCCACATTTTCCCATTTACCCCCCAGATTCTCCATTTATCCCCCAGATTCCCCATTTATCCCCCAGATTTCCCCATTTACCCCCCAGATTCCCCATTTATCCCCCATATTCTCCCATTTATCCCCCAGATTCCCCCTTTATTCCCCATATTTTCCCATTTATTCCCCATATTTTCCCATTTATCCCCCAGATTTTCCCATTTACCCCCCAGATTCCCCATTTACCCCCCAGATTCCCCATTTACCCCCCAGATTTCCCCATTTACCCCCCAGATTCCTCATTTACCCCCCAGATTTTCCCATTTACCCCCCAGATTCCCCATTTACCCCCCAGATTCCCCATTTACCCCCCACATTTTCCCATTTACCCCCCAGATTCCCCATTTACCCCCCAGATTCCCCATTTACCCCCCAGATTCTCCATTTACCCCCCAGATTCCCCCTTTATTCCCCAGATTTCCCCATTTACCCCCCAGATTTCCCATTTATCCCCCATATTCCCCATTTACCCCCCAGATTCCCCATTTATCCCCCAGATTTCCCATTTATCCCCCAGATTTTCCCATTTACCCCCCAGATTCCCCATTTACCCCCCAGATTCCCCATTTACCCCCCAGATTTCCCCATTTACCCCCCATATTCCCCATTTACCCCCCAGATTCCCCATTTATCCCCCAGATTCCCCATTTATCCCCCAGATTCTCCCATTTATCCCCCAGATCCCCCATTTACCCCCCAGATTCCTCATTTACCCCCCAGATTTCCCCATTTACCCCCCAGATTTCCCCATTTACCCCCCATATTCCCCATTGACCCCCCATATTCTCCCATTTACCCCCCATATTCCCCATTTATCCCCCAGATTTCCCATTTATCCCCCACATTTCCCCATTTACCCCCCAGATTCCCCTTTCATCCCGCAGATTCTCTCACTGTTTCCTCTCCCCAGGCTCCCCGGGGCACAGCCGGACCCCGCCCTGCCCTTACCGGGGATGTCACCCAGGTGTCACCGCCACCCTGCCGGGACACCCCGCGCCTCCCTCACCCCGCGGGGAGCCACAATTCCCCCCCGACCCGCCCAGCTCCAGCAATTCCCAGCACACGGAGGCGGAAAAATCCCAAAAACCGGCTCAGAGCTGGACGCTGCAAGCGGGATCCTGCTGGAATTCCTACAAATCCCGGCTCCACGGATTCCTGGGGTTCGTGGAAGGAGCTTCCAGCTCCTCGGGAAGGCAGAAAGATGAATTTGTTCCCAGCAGCAATAATCCTTTTTTAACCTCAGCACAGCCAGGAAAGGATCCAGCTTCCCTCAGAGCTGCCCTGCTCACATTCCCACCGGGAATTTGGGAATTTGGGCAATTCCTGCATTCTGGTGGCAGCCAAGAGATAAAAAATCCCAAAACACCCCCCCAAAAAAACCCAAAAAAACCAAAAACCACTTTGAAAATATTTTCCTCACCTGGTCAAAGCTCTCTCTTCTCCCTTCCATGAGGAGGATTTTCTTCCAGGTATTCCCAGTCTTCCTAAAGGCCAGAATAAATCGGTGGCTGCCCCAAAAATTGGTGTTTTTCCAGGTGTTCTGCCAAGGACAAAGCTCCAGGTGGGCTCAGGGAAGCTCCAGTTGCTTTGGGAAATGCTGATTTTATCCTGTTCCTATTTTCCTCCCCTGTTCCACCTTTGCATCCCCAGCGCTGCCCTCGGTGAGGACTTTTGGGAGCAGCTCTGGGCCAAAAAAAACCCCCAAAATCCGAGGAAATTGGTGGAACTCCGAGGGCATTTCCTAAATGTAACTTTATTTTTGCACAAGGATTTGTGGTGGTCCCACGAGGGATGTGTGTGAGGGTTTTAACAAGCTGGGATTAATCCCTGCTCTGGAAATGATCGGGGGTGTGAAGATAAGGGTGGAATTCACAGATGTGGTAAATCCACAGATGTGCAGAAAAATATTAATTAGAGAGAAAGCAGCTTGGACTGACTCCCACCCTTCAAATTTCTCAAATTTCTCCTGTTTTTCCTATGCAAAAACACACAAAAAACCAGCAGAAACCAAGCCAGCTCAGCAGCAGGTCCTGACTCAACAAAGCCCAGCTTAAACCTTAGGCTTGGCCTCGGGGTTTTGCTCCACCCCATCGATTTTCCTGCTTCCAGCCTGGATCGATCCTGGCAGGGAGGGGAAGGCTCAGAACTCTCCTCGCAGCCCCTCCTGACCCGGATCAAAGCGCTAAATCTCTTTTTATTGTCCTTTTTTTATCCCTGCTGCCCGGATTTCTTTGGGGAAGGACTCCCAGGATGTTCCTGGCGAGTCTCCCAGCCCAGGAGCCATAGGAATCTGTACTGTACATTTCTTTTTTGGGGTATTTATTTGTATTTTTTAAATTATTTTATTATTTTTTAAATTTTATTTATGGGGGAGAAAAATAAAGGTGGCATTTGTAAATAAGCACAGGCATCTTCCACGCACAGAGCAGAGCGCTTCCCACAGAATGAATTAATGAATAAATTAATAAATAATTTTAAAAATAAATAAAAGATTTATGGTAATTTTTAGAGCGTGGGGTTCACGGTCCTTTGGAGCTGAGGGGTTTTGCTCCCTCTTGGCTGGTTCTTCAAAACCAACCCCAAAATTCACCTTTCAGGAAGGGCCTGAAATGGGAATTCTGGATTTTGGGGGTGGGATGGGCGTGGGGAAGGGCTCGGGGGGGTGTTGGAGCACAAACCAACCCCCAGCCATCCCTGGGGTGTCAGGGAAGCTCCCGCCTTTGGAAGTCAGATGGGAAAATCATCCCAGCAGGTTAATTGGAGTCGTTAATTACTGGGCTCCGTCCTAACGAGCTCCGGGATTTCTCCTTGTCCTGGAGGGTTTTCTGCCCTGGGCTGCTCCCCCTTCCCAGGGGGATTGGGGAATGTTCCTGATCTCCTCGGGGAGGGATCCAGGAAAGGATCCAGGAGCACCAGGGCGGGATCCAGGAGAACAGAGAAGGATCCAGGGATCCAGGAGAAGCCTGGAGAGGGATCCAGGGTTCCAGGAGAATCAAGAAGGGATCCAGGGACACCAGGGAAGGATCCAGGAGAATCCTGGAGAGGGACCAGAGAGGGATCCAGGAGAATAGAGAGGGATCCAGGGATCCAGGAGAATCAAGGAGGTATCCAGGGACGCCAGGGAGGGATCCAGGAGAATAGAGAGGGATCCAGGGATCCAGGAGAATCCTGGAGAGGGATCCAGGGCTCCAGGAGAATCAAAAAGGGATCCAGGGACACCAGGGAGGGATCCAGAAACATCAAGGAGAGATCCAGGAGAATTAGAGAGGCATCCAGGAGAATCAGGGAGGGATCCAGAGACATCAGGGAGGGATCCAGAAGCACCAAGGAGGGATCCAGGAATGCTGGGGATGGATCTAGGAGAATAGAGAGGGATCTAGGGACATCAAGGAGGGATCCAGGAAGGGATCCAGGGACATCAAGAAAGGATCCAGGTACTGCAGGGAGGGATCCAGGAGAATAGAGAGGGATCCAGGGCTCCAGGAGAATTAAGAAGGGATCCAGGGACACCAGAGAGGGATCAAGGAATATCAAGGAGAGATCCAGGAGAATTAGAGAGGCATCCAGGAGAATCAGGAAAGGATCCAGGAGCACCAGGGAGGGATCCAGGAATAGCAGGGAGGGATCCAGGGACATTGGGAAGGGATCCAGGGACATCAAGGAGAAATCCAGGAGAATCAGGAAAGGATCCACCACTGTCCATTTCACACACTTGGAGATTCCAGTTCATTCCAAAGACTTGGAAGCTTTCTCCATGGACAAAGGTTAAAAGCAGAGCTCCTCTGCGGGTCAGAACTCCTCAGGATAGGCAAATAAACATTTATTTTATTAATAAATAATTAATTTATTGTTTATTTTATATATAATAATTATGTACATTATATATAATATATATACAATATATAATATATACAATTATATATAATTATTCTATATAATTATATATAATACATAATACATAATACATAATATATAATATATAATATATTATATATTATATATTATATATTATATATAATTTTATATATAATGTATATTATATACAATATATAATATAGTATATATATAATATAATAATATAGTGTATATTATATATAATTATATATATTTTATACTTTGTATTTTATATGCAATGTATTATATAGGTTTTATTAAATGTTTTTATATTATATATTATTATAATTATTATTTTATCGATAATAAATTTATTATTTACTTTTAAATAAGTAAATAAATGTTGATTTATCATATAAATAATAAATAAAGCTCTGGGGTCACCGCACGTGCCGGGCCCCTCTCCTTGCGCGGCCCCTTTAAATCCCGCGCAGCCCACCGCGTGCCACGGGGGGGGGGGATTCCTCCCCCGCGCCGCTACAGCGCGCGGCTGGTGCGGCCGCGCCACCCCTCGGCCCCTCTGTGGGTGGTACAGCCCACACGTGCGGCGGAGGGCAGGGGGCGTGGCCAGCGCGGCGGGCGGGACCGGAGCCCTCAGGGCGGCAGCTCCGGGACCGTCCCGGAGGAAACCGGAGCTTCTCGGAGTGCAGAGAATTCCCGTAGTGCGGGAGATTCTCGCTGTGAGGGAGATTCCCGGTGTAGGGAAAATCACCGGGCAGCGGCGCGGTGTTGCGGTGAGGGTTTAACAGCACCGGCGGCGGTGGCGCTGCCGGGACCTCGTGGCGCAACGGTAGCGCGTCTGACTCCAGATCAGAAGGCTGCGTGTTCGAATCACGTCGGGGTCAGGGCGCCTCACGGCGCTCCGTTTTTTCACCGCGGGGAAAGAAAATCCTAAAAAATAAAGAAATAAAAAATTGGAGATGAAAGGGAATTTTCAGGCTCAGATTGAAGGGTTTTGGGGGGTTCGGGGTGCGGGTGCTGCGGATTTGGGGGTGAACGGAGTGCTTGGGCTGCTGTGGTTTGGGAGAGTTTGGGGTGGTTTGGGGAGGGTTTGGGGTGGGTTTGGGAGGGTTTAGGGTGGTTTGGGGAGGGTTTGGGATGGTTTTGGGGTGGGTTTTGGGAGGGTTTGGGGAGGGATTGGGGTGGTTTGGGGTGATTTTGGGAGGGATTGGGAGGGTTTAGGGTGGTTTGGGGATGGATTGGGAGGGTTTAGGGTGGTTTGGGGAGGGTTTGGGATGGTTTTGGGGTGGGTTTTGGGAGGGTTTGGGATGGTTTTGGGGTGGGTTTTGGGAGAGTTTGGGGTGATTTGGGGAGGGTTTGGGATGGTTTGGAAGGGCTTGGGGTGGTTTGGGGTGGTTTGGGGAGGGTTTGGGATGGTTTTGGGGTGGGTTTTGGGAGGGTTTGGGGAGGGATTGGGGTGGTTTGGGGAGGGTTTGGGGAGGGTTTGGGAGGGTTTGGAAGGGCTTGGGGTGGTTTGGGGTGATTTTGGGAGGGTTTGGGATGGTTTTGGGGTGGTTTGGGGAGGGTTTGGGATGGTTTTGGGGTGGGTTTTGGGAGGGTTTGGGGAGGGATTGGGGTGGTTTGGGGTGATTTTGGGAGGGTTTGGGGTGGTTTGGAAGGGTTTGGGGAGGGATTGGGAGGTTTTGGGATGGTTTTGGGGTGGGTTTTGGGAGGGTTTTAGGATGGATTTGGATGAGTTTTGGGATGGTGTTTGTGGTGGGTTTCGGGGTGGTTTTTGGGATGGATTTGGGGAGGTTTTGGGGTGGTTTGGGATGGTTTTTGGGTGGGTTTTGGGATGGTTTTGGATGAGATTTGGGATGGCTTTGGGATGGTTCTTCAGGTGGTTTTGGGATCATTTTGGGATGGCTTTTGGGGTGGTTTTGGGAAGGTTTTGGGATGGTCTTTGGGATAGTTTTTGGGATGGTGTTTGGGAGGGTTTTGGGGTGGTTTTTCGGATGGGTTTGGAATGGTTTTGGAATGATGTTTGTGGTGGTTTTTGGGGCGGTGTTTGGGATGGATTTTTGAATGGTTTTGGGATGATTTTGGGGTGGTTTTAGGATGGTTTTGGGATGGTTTTTGGGGTGGTTTTGGGATGATTTTTGGATGGTTTGGGGATGGTTTTTGGGATAGCGTTTGGGGTGATTTTTGGGATGGTTTTGAGATGGTTTTGGGTTTGTTTTTCCCTTTCCCCTCTGTTTTTCCCAGTCCCTGCCTGCTGGAACGCTGTCTCCCTGCGTTTGTCACACGGGCGGGCACAGCTGGTGGAATTCTCCCCACGGGTGAAAACCTGATGGAGAAATCCCAGAGTTCTGCGCTCCTGTCTGCACCAATTAAGGCACTCCCTGCACTGAAAAATTCCTTCATTAACTCCTTAATTAACTGTCAGCTTGAAGAATCTCTGGGAAAAATTAGGGATCTCCCAAAAACTTCATTTCTCTCCTTGTTGGCACAACAAAATCCCTGTTTTCCCTCTTTATCTACAAAAAAAAATTCCATTTTCCCTCTTTACCTACAACATTATTTTTTTAAAAATTGAAATTATTATTATTATTATTATTATTATTATTAATAATAATAATTATTATTATTATTATTATTATTATTATTATTATTATTATTATTATTATTATTTCAATAAAAATAAAACAATAAACCAAATTTTTCTCCATTTCCACAGCTGTTTTTTCCCATTTTCCCCCCAATTTTCTCCCTCCTTCAGCTCTTCCCCCCTTTCCCATCCCAGGAATTGTTTTGGGATGGAATTGGCTCAGTCTGAGGTGCCACAGGTGAGAATTAAAGGGAATTAAACCCAGGAATTAAAACCTCCCTGGTGTCATCTGCAGGAATTCCTGCACCTCTCCTGCTGTTCCCATGGAAACAGATGTGGAATTGCAGGGATTTTATCGACTTTCAGGACTATTATTCATTTATTTTTCCCCTTTAACATCAACACTTCCTTTATCATTCCCAAGCAGGGTGAGGGAAACAAAAAATCTGATTTTTTGAGGCACCAAAAACCAAACCTTGAAGGATTTTCCCACAAAGTTATTCGGCAACACTTTGAGGAGAAAAAGATGATTTTAACAGCTTTGGAAAGAATCAGGTCAGGGAAGAAAAATCCTGAGATGGGTGGCAGGGTGGGAAGGGGCTCCAAAGGCTCCAAAATCCTGGTCCTGTGAGCTCCTTGTGGGATGAGGGAGCAGAATTTGGGGAATCAGCTCCAGAGGCTCCAAAATCCTGGTCCTGTGAGCTCCTTGTGGGATGCAGGGAAAGAAATTTTGGGAATCAGCTCCAAAGGCTCCAAAATTGTGCCCCTCTGAGCTCCTTTTGGGATGCAGGAGCAGAATTTTGGGAATTCACAGGCTCCAACATCCTGCTCCTCTGAGGTTGTGGGATGTGGGAGCAGAATTTGGGGAATGGGCTCCAAAGGTTCAAAATCCTACTCCTGTGAGCTCCTTGTGGGATTCAGGAGCAGAATTTTGGGAATCCACAGGCTCCAATATCCCACTCCTCCAAGCTCCTTAAGGGATGTGGGAGCTGCAGGGAGCAGAATTTTGGGAACTGGCTCCGAAGGCTCTGATATCCTGCTCCTGTGAGGTTCTTGTGGGATGAGGGAGCAGAATTTTGGGAATCCACAGGCTCCAACATCCTGCTCCTCTGAGGTTGTGGGATGTGGGAGCAGAATTTGGGGAATGGGCTCCAAAGGTTCAAAATCCTACTCCTGTGAGCTCCCTGTGGGATGAGGGAGCAGAATTTTGGGAATCAGCTCCAGAATGTCCAGCATTCCCCTGCTCTGAGCTCCTTGTGGGATGCAGGGAAAGAAATTTTGGGAATCAGCTCCAGAAGCTCCAACATCCCACTCCTGTGAGCTCCTTGTGGGAGAAGAATTTTGGGATTCAGCTCCAAGGGCTCCAATATCCTGCTCCTCTTAGGTCCTTGTGGGATGTGAGGAGCAGAACTTTGGGAATTGGCTCCAATCTCCCACTCCTCCGAGCTCCTTGTGGGATGCAGGGAAAGAAATTTTGGGGATCAGCTCCAGAGGCTCCAACACCCTGCTCCTCTAAAGTCCTTGAGGGATGTGGGAGCTGAAGGGAGCAGAATCTTGGGAATTGCCTCTGAAAGGCCCAAAGTTCCACTCCTCTGAGCTCCTTGTGGGATGTGGGAGCAGAATTTTGGGAATCAGCTCCAGAGGCTCCAACATCCCTCTCTTCCAATCTCCCTGTGGGATGTGGGAGCTGCAGGGAGCAGAATTTTGGGAATGGGCTCCAGAGGCTCCAACATCCCCCTCCTGTGAGTTCCTTGTGGGATGCAGGGAAAGAAATTTGGGGAATCAGCTCCAGAGGCTCCAGGATCCCGCTCCTCTGGGCTCCTTGTGGGATGCAGGGAGCAGAATTTTGGGAACCCACAGGCTCCAACATCCCAACCCTCTGAGTTTGTGGGATGTGAGGGGCAGAACTTTGGGAATTGGCTCCAACCTCCCACTCCTCTGAGTTCCTTGTGGGATGCAGGGAAAGAAATTTTGGGAATCAGCTCCAGAGGCTCCAGGATCCCGCTCCTCCGGGATCCTTGTGGGATGCAGGGAGCAGAATTTTGGGAACCCACAGGCTCCAACATCCTGCTCCTCCAATCTCCCTGTGGGATGTGGGAGCTGCAGGGAGCAGAATTTTGGGAATGGGCTCCAGAGGCTCCAACATCCCACTCCTGTGAGCTCCCTGTGGGATGCAGGAGCAGAATTTTGGGAATCCACAGGCTCCAACATCCTGCTCCTCCAAGTTTGTGGGATGTGGGAGCTGCAGGGAGCAGAATTTTGGGAATGGGCTCCAGAGGCTCCTACATCCCACTCCTGTGAGTTCCTTGTGGGATGCAGGAGCAGAATTTTGGGAATCCACAGGCTCCAACATCCTGCTCCTCCAAGTTTGTGGGATGTGAGGAGAACTTTGGGAATTGGCTCCAGAGGCTCCCACATCCCTCTCTTCCAATCTCCCCGTGGGATGTGGGAGCTGAAGGGAGCAGAATTTTGGGAATTGGCTCTGAAGGGCCCAAAATTCCACTCCTCAGAGCTCCCTGTGGGATGGGGGTGCAGAATTTGGGGAATTGGCTCCAAAGGGTCCAACACCCCACTCCTCTGAGTTTGTGGAATGTGAGGAGCAGAATTTTAGGAATCAGCCCCAGAGGCTCCAACATCCCTCTTTTCCAATCTCCCTGTGGGATGTGGGAGATGCAGGAGCAGAATTTTGGGAATCAGCTCCAGAGGCTCCAACATCCTGCTCCTGTGAGCTCCCTGTGGGACGCAGGAGAATTTTGGGAATCCACAGGCTCCAACATCCCACTCCTGTGAGCTCCCTGTGGGACGCAGGAGCAGAATTTTGGGAATCCACAGGCTCCAACATCCCGCTCCTGTGAGCTCCCTGTGGGACACAGGAGAATTTTGGGAATCCACAGGCTCCAACATCCCGCTCCTGTGAGCTCCCTGTGGGACACAGGAGAATTTTGGGAACCCACAGGCTCCAACATCCCACTCCTGTGAGCTCCCTGTGGGACACAGGAGAATTTTGGGAACCCACAGGCTCCAACATCCCGCTCCTGTGAGCTCCCTGTGGGATGCAGGAGCAGAATTTTGGGAATCCACAGGCTCTAACATCCAACTCCTGTGAGCTCCCTGTGGGACACAGGAGAATTTTGGGAATCCACAGGCTCCAACATCCCGCTCCTGTGAGCTCCCTGTGGGACACAGGAGAATTTTGGGAATCCACAGGCTCTAACATCCAACTCCTGTGAGCTCCCTGTGGGATGCAGGAGAATTTTGGGGTTCTGCTGCCCCAGCCGCGCCCGTTTCCCCCATTTTGGGGTGACCTCCACGGGATGGGCTCTTCCCTGGCCGATCCCTGGGATCCACCCATCCCTTCCCAGACAATCCCTGCCTCCTCTCAGCCCCGGTTTTCCCGATTTTTGCCCAAATTCCGCGGCGATTCTGCCGGTGCCGCTGTAGGGCGGGGGGAGCGCCGCGGTTCCAGAACATCCTGTGCGAGCCATAAAAGGCTCAGGGATGGATCGGGAACGCCGGGAATTCGCACGCACAGCCCCGAGGAGGAGCCCAGCTGGGGGAAACCCTCCCCGCCCTGAGTGTCCTACATCTTCCAGAGGGGGAACAGCAGCGCCGCTGGATTTACGCGGATTTATTTTATTTAATTTTTTTTTTTTTCCCCTCTTCCCACGCAGCAATTCCCAGCCCCAGCTGCTCCTGGCGCCGCTCGCAGCCCGGCGAGGAGTGGGAGGAAGGGGATGCTCGGAGGATTTGGGAAAATCCGGAGCATTTCCAGCCATGAGCTGTGAGTATTCCCGAGAAATCCCGGGGTGGGAAGGAGGGAATTCCTCCCTGGAGGTCGTCTGGGGGGGGTGGGATGCTTTGGGACCCCGTGTCCTCCCAGGCTTTTCAGGAACAGCCACAAACGAAGCTTGGAGTTTGTGTTTCCCTTCCAGAAATTGGGTGGGGAACGATGATTTTTTTTTTTTCCCTTACTTTTTGTGGAAAAGGATGGGCTTTTCCCGTACTTTTTTTTCCCCAAAAATCCCATCTTTTCAGCCTTTCCCCTCCCAGCATCCCCAATCCCGTTTTTCCAGCCTTTCTCCCAGACCAGGCCCGGCAGGGATGGGGTCGCTGTGACCTCCCTCAGCTGTGATCTGGCCCGAGCTCTTCCCATTCCCTCCGCAGCTGAAATAAAGAGGAAAAGGAGCTCTGGAAACACGACCTGAGGGGCTGCAGGGCTTGGAAAAGCCTTTCTGTGTTTGATCCGTGCAGGAGAGCAGCTGCTGGGGCAGAGGGAGATTTTGGGGACGAGGAGGGGGATTCAGGATGGGGAAGGGAGACCCTTTGCCTTTGCAGGTGGATCCTTGCTCTTGAATTAAATTAAATGACATTATTTAAATTAAATTCAAACTCCTGAGCTCAGCTGTGACATGAGCAAACCTCACCTTGATCTGATGATTTTTTAGCCCACTCAGCGTTTTAAAAAAGGCTGATTTGGGCTCTTTAAAAAAACGAAGCAGCTTTTGCCCCCGTCCCGGAGCTGTGACACCCCTGACACGCTCCTGCTGGGGAATATTTCCTTCCACAACCCCTGTCCCTCCCATCAGGAGACCGCAGCTGGCAGGAGGAGGCTGGAGAGGCTCCCGAGGGACCGCGATGGGGGAAGGGGTGAAGCTGGGGGAGGCCAGGCCGGCCCCAGCCCCTCCCGCACCCCAAAGGATGCTCGGGCTCGGCGGGTACCAAACGAGCTGCTCAGAGCGCTGCTCTTCATCAAATCTCCTCTAATCCCGATGGTTTTCGCTCTTTTTGCCGGTTTTTTTCCAGGGAGAGGCGGGGAGCCGGTGAGGTTTTGTTGTTGTTGTTGTGTTTTTCCGGCTGGCTGTTACTATGGCGAGGGAGCTGAGGCGGGAGGGGTCAGGAATCCCCGGCTGACAATTCCAAGCCTCTTCCTTTCATTCCCAGCTGCCGGGGTGGGAGCAAAGGCACCAGAACCCGGCTGTTCCCAGCCCCTTTTCCCTCGGGACACCGGGGAGAGGAGGAACCTTTTTCCCGAAGTTTCCCCGCTGGATTTCTCTGCCCCGCTGGGTGTGTTTGACCCACTCCTGGTGGCACGGAGGGGGTGGCAGGTGACGGTTTTGGGGCTCTGAGGATCACCCTGTTCCCAAATGGGAGGAGATTTGTGTTCCAGCCCTTGGAATTTCGACCCTGGAGCAGCAAAACTTCCAAATCCTGGAGAGAAGAGAGATGGGAAGGGAAAGGAGCTGCTCTGACATCTCCCCCTGTTCATCCCATGAATCCCTTGGAATTCCACCCACCTGGCTCTGATAAATCCCAAATTATTGCAGATCCATAAATGCCACGAGTCCGGGGGCTCTCCAAAATGAGGGATGGGTTTTCCTTGGAGGGAATATCCAGGGAGAAATCCCGCTGTCCCCTGGAGCCCTGACCCCTCTCTGGGAGTGCTGGCCCTGCCCATCCATGCTCCAAATCCACTTGGAAAAGACCCTGGAGGCTTTCTTCAACCGAGGAATTTCATCCTTCCCGTCCTTAAACCAAGGAATTTCATCCTTCCCATCCTTTAACCAAGGAATTTCATCCTTCCCATCTTTAAACCAAGGAATTTCATCCTTTCCATCCTTTAACCAAGGAATTTAATCCGTTCTATCCTTAAATCAAGGAATTTCATCCTTCCCATCCTTAAATCAAAGAATTTCATCCTTCCCATCCTTAAACCAAGGAATTTCATCTGTTCCATCCTTAAACCAAGGAATTTCATCCTGCCCATCCTTTAACCAAGGAATTTAATCTGTTCTATCCTTTAATCAAGGAATTTCATCCTTCCCATCCTTAAACCAAGGAATTTCATCCCTCCCATCCTTAAACCAAGGAATTTCATCCTTTCCATCCTTAAACCGAGGAATTTCATCCTGCAGGGATAAGGAGTGGAGAGGGCTCGGCCCCAGCTCCGCCGGTGGAAAAGCAATTTCCCTTCCTTTGGATTTCCAATGTCAATTAGTGTGGGATGATGAGGCGATAATTCCCCGGGCCTGGGAGGGGAATGTGGCCGCAGGAAGCTCTGCCAGCTCCCAGCACGGCACCCGTGTCGCCTCCCGGTGAAAACCAGGTGATTTTTGGAGAGCCGGAGGCGAAGGCGTGGAATTCAGGAATTCAGCGTGTGAGCCTGACCTTGATTTCCTTTAAATAGCTCAGGAGGGAAGGGGAGCAGAATCTCGGTGCGCCTAGGCAGCTGAATTCAGGCAGGGCTTGGCATTCCAGCAGAATTCCCGGCTCTTTGCTCCCTTGTTCCCACGGAGGACCTGCCCGGAGAAATCCTCATCCCTCTCCAAGCGCTCTCTGCGTGCTGGAATGTCAAAAAGGAATTTTCAGGCCATTTTAAGCAATTATTCCTGAGCTTTGGACGGAGGAATTGCCTGGCCCCTGCCAGGTTCTGCTGCTGGCAGGCGCTGGAGCGGCGCTGGTTGTGTCTCATCCCAGCAATTTGGGTTTGAAGGAATGGAGGCCAGGAATGTCTGGACGCAAATCCATCGGCTCTGCTTTGCTAATTAGCCAACCCAGGGTGAATTTATCCATGAAAATCCACCTGGAAAGGAAATCAATCATCCGTGGGGGCAGAACCCCGGATCTGCCAGGACACAAATCCCGGAGCTGCTCAGGGAGGGCAGAGCAGTCTGGGCTGCTGCTCGCTGTTTTTTCCTTGGATTCTGGGAGGCTGGGAAAGCGCAGCTTGATGTGCTGCTGCTGCTTTTTATCGTGGCTTTGTGTCCCTTTGTCTGCGGCCCCCCTGGAGCCGGGAATTTCCGGGAATTGCTCCGGGAATTGTGGATGGGCTCTCGGCAGCCCAAGCAGGATTTCTCCCTTTATTTGTTAATTCCTCATGCAATAAATGATGTTCAGTGCGCTCCTGAGCATTTATTTGGGATGATAAATAAAAATAAAAACGAACAGCCCTGCTCGGACTAATCGGATTTTATGGAGGCTCGGGGTTGGAAGGATGGGAAGGGATTCCCCTCCCAGCGTCGCTTTTGTCCCTCTCTCCGTCCTCCCGCGCTAATTAAGCTCATTAACATCGCTCTTAATGAAGGAGAGGAGATGGGGCAGAGCCCGCGCGTTCCCAGCCCGCTGCCCCCGGGGTTGCAGAGCCGGGGGTTCTCATTCCTCGGGGTGGGGATGTGAGGAAGGGCAGGAGGAGGAATCCGGTGGTCAGAGCAGGAAAACTTCCCCAGGCGGGAGGAAAACAGGCGTGGAGGGAGCAGAGCCCGCTTTGAAGTCACCTGGGGGCGGGCAAGCTCGGGAAGCAGCAGAACAAACTGACTCCAACCTTCTCGCCTCTCTCGGTTTTGGTTTTTTTTTCCTTTTTTGTGTGTTTCTTTTTTTTTTTGTTTTTCGGTTTTTTGTTTTCCCACCTCTTTTTGTTTTCTTTTATTTTTAGGCTCCGTCTCTGCGTGAGCTGCCGAGGCGGCTCTGGAGCCGCAGGATTGATGGAGAGGCGCTGAAAGGTGGCGGTGCTGCTGGGGGGGGGGGTGGCGGTGACACAGGGGACATGTGGGAGTGGCAGGGCTGCTCTGGGGGTGGCGGTGACACAAGGGACAGGCGGCAGTGGCAGGGCTGCTCTGGGGGTGGCGGTGACACAGGGACAGGCGGCATTGGCGCTCTGGGGGTGACACAGGGGACAGGCGGGAGTGGGAGGGCAGCTCTGGTCCTGCTCTGCTCCTGGCAGGGTGGGATTCGCACTCTGGGATTTTCGCTCAGTTCAGGAGGAACATTTTGGGGCTGAGGGAGTCCAGGGAAGGGAACAGGGAAGGGAATGGGTTTGGAGAGTCCTGAGGGAGCTGGGAAGGGTTTGGAGAGTCCTGAGGGAGATGGGAAGGGTCTGGAGAGTCCTGAGGGAGCTGGGAAGGGTTTGGAGAGTCCTGAGGGAGCTGGGAAGGGGCTCAGCCTGGAGCAAAGGAGGCTCAGGGGGAATTTCTGGCTCTGCACAACTCCCTGCCAGGAGGGGACAGCCGGGGGGAATTTGGGATCTTCTCCCAGGGAACAGGGACAGGAGGAGAGGGAGCGGCCTCAGGCTGGGCTGGGGAGGCTCAGGTTGGACATCAGCAGGAATTTCCTCATGGAAAGGGCTGGAAGGGGCTGCCCAGGGGGGGTTTGGATTGTCCAAGGAATCCCTGGAGGTGGCACTGAGTGCAGCGATCGCGCGCAGCTTGGCCGATCCTGCCGAGCTTTTCCACCTTCAACAATCCCAGAATTCTCTTTTTTTCCAGCACCAACCCCTTCCCAGCAGCCACCATGGAGCTGCCCAGCACCAAAGACTTCCAGTGGAAGTCTCTGGCGCCGCTGCCCAGCCGCAGGGTTTACTCCACGCTGGTGGAGGCGGGCGGGCAAGTGTTCGCCGTGGGCGGCTGCGACGACAACGGCGTCGCCGTGGACTCCTTCGAGGTCTACTCGCCCGAGGCCGACCAGTGGGCAGCGCTGCCCGCCATGCCCACGGCCAGGGCCGGCGTGGCCGTCACCGTGCTGGGCAAGAGGATCATGGTGATCGGCGGCGTGGGCGCCAACCAGCTGCCGCTGAAGGTGGTGGAGATGTACAACACGGACGAGGGGCGCTGGAGGAAGCGCAGCTCGCTCCGCGAGGCGGCCATGGGCATCTCGGTGGCGGCCAAAGGCAAGTGGGGGAAAGAGGGAAAGTTTGGGAAGGGTCACAGGTGGCAGGAAGGTGTCTGAATGAAGAACTGAGAGTGGAATAGAGATGGGAGCAGGTTTTGATATGGAATTTGATTGTGGAAAGTCTCCCTGAAGCACAGCTCACTCCACGAGTTGGCCATGGGCATCTCGGTGGTGACCAAAGGCAGGTATGGGAAAGAGGGAAAGAGGAAAAGTTGGGGAAGGAAGTTTCACAGATGGCAGGAAGGTCTCTGAGTGAGGAACTGAGACTGAGAGTGGAATAGAGATGGGAGCAGGAATTTGATATGGAATTTGACTGTGGAAAATTTCCCTGAAGCGCAGCTCGCTCCGCGAGGCGGCCATGGGCATCTCGGTGGCGGCCAAAGGCAAGTGGGGGAAAGAGGGAAAGTTTGGGAAGTTTCAAAGGTGGCAGGAAGGTCTCTGAATGAAGAACTGAGAGTGGAGTAGAGGTGGGAGCAGGTTTTGATATGGAAGAATAAATTGTGGAAAGCTTCCCTGAAGCACAGCTCGCTCCAAGAGCATCTCGGTGGCGGCCAAAGGCAAGGGTTGGAAAGTTGGGAAAGTTTGGCAAGGAAGTTTCAAAGGTGGCAGGAAGGTCTCTGAGTGAGGAACTGAGACTGAGAGTGGAATAGAGATGGGAGCAGGTTTTGATATGGAATTTGATTGTGGAAAGTTTCCCTGACGTGCAGCTCACTCCGCGAGGCGGCCATGGGCATCTCAGTGGCGGCCAAAGGCAAGTGGGGGAAAGAGGGAAAGTTTGGGAAGTTTCAAAGGTGGCAGGAAGGTCTCTGAATGAAGAACTGAGAGTGGAGTAGAGGTGGGAGCAGGTTTTGATATGGAAGAATAGATTGTGGAAAGCTTCCCTGAAGCACAGCTCGCTCCGCGAGCATCTCGGTGGCAGCCAAAGGCAAGGGTTGGAAAGTTGGGAAAGTTTGGCAAGGAAGTTTCACAGATGGCAGGAAGGTCTCTGAATGAGGAACTGAGACTGAGAGTGGAATAGAGATGGGAGCAGGTTTTGATATGGAATTTGATTGTGGAAAGTTTCCCTGAAGCACAGCTCGCTCCAAGAGCATCTCAGTGGCAGCCAAAGGCAAGGGTTGGAAAGTTGGGAAAGTTTGGCAAGGACGTTTCACAGGTGGCAGGAAGGTCTCTGAGTGAGGAACTGAGACTGAGAGTGGAATAGAGCAGGTTTTGATACAGAATAATGGATTGTGGAAAGCTTCCCTGAAGAGCAGCTCGCTCTACGAGGTGGCCATGGGCATCTCAGTGGCAGCCAAAGGCAGGTGTGGGAAAGAGGGAAAGAGGAAAAGTTGGAGAAGGAAGTTTCACAGATAGCAGGAAGGTCTCTGAGTGTAGAAGCTGAGGGTGGAATAGAGATGGGAGCAGGTTTTGATATGGAATTTGACTGTGGAAAATTTCCCTGAAGCGCAGCTCACTCCGCTAGGCGGCCATGGGCATCTCGGTGGCGGCCAAAGGCAAGTGGGGGAAAGAGGGAAAGTTTGGGAAGTTTCACAGGTGGCAGGAAGGTCTCTGAATGAAGAACTGAGAGTGGAGTAGAGGTGGGAGCAGGTTTTGATATGGAATTTGATTGTGGAAAGCTTCCCTGAAGCACAGCTCGCTCCAAGAGCATCTCGGTGGCAGCCAAAGGCAAGGGTTGGAAAGAGGGAAAGTTTGGCAAGGAAGTTTCACAGATGGCAGGAAGGTCTCTGAGTGAGGAACTGAGACTGAGAGTGGAATAGAGATGGGAGCAGGTTTTGATATGGAATTTGATTGTGGAAAGTTTCCCTGAAGCTCAGCTCACTCC
The DNA here is from genome assembly GCF_027477595.1 of Haemorhous mexicanus. Taxonomy (NCBI): domain Eukaryota; kingdom Metazoa; phylum Chordata; class Aves; order Passeriformes; family Fringillidae; genus Haemorhous; species Haemorhous mexicanus. The sequence goes on along the minus strand of NC_082365.1, from coordinate 3,190,183 downwards.
GCGAGGCGGCCATGGGCATCTCAGTGGCGGCCAAAGGCAAGTGTGGGAAAGAGGGAAAGTTTGGGAAGTTTCAAAGGTGGCAGGAAGGTCTCTGAATGAAGAACTGAGAGTGGAATAGAAGTGGAACAGGTTTTGATATAGAATTTGATTGTGGAAAGTCTCCCTGAAGCACAGCTCACTCCCCGAGCATTTCAGTGGTGACCAAAGGCAAGGGTTGGAAAGAGGGAAAGTTTGGCAAGGGAGTTTCACAGATGGCAGGAAGGTCTCTGAGTGAGGAACTGAGACTGAGAGTGGAATAGAGGTGGAGCAGGTTTTGATATGGAATAATGGATTGTGGAAAGTTTCCCTGAAGAGCAGCTCGCTCTACGAGGTGGCCGTGGGCATCTTGGTGGCGGCCAAAGGAGAGTGTTTTCCATCCAGACTACAGATTGTGTGCAGCAGGGATGGATTTCTGGAGTTTCCTACAATAATTTATTGGGATTTTGGGATTTTTTGCCCCATCTAGATTACAGGGTGTGTGCAGCAGCAGGGGGGATGGATTTCTGGAGTTTCCTACAATAATTTATTGGGATTTTGGGGATTTTTTGCCCCATCCAGATTACAGGGTTTACACAGCAGGGATGGATTTCTGGAGTTTCCTACAATAATTTGTTGGGATTTTGGGTTTTTTTGCCCCATCCAGATTTCAGGGTTTACACAGCAGGGATGGATTTCTGGAGTTTCCTACAATAATTTGTTGGGATTTTGGGGTTTTTTGCCCCATCCAGATTACAGGGTTTACACAGCAGGGGGGGATGGATTTCTGGAGTTTCCTACAATAATTTGTTGGGATTTTGGGGTTTTTTTGCCGATTACAGGGTGTATGCAGCAGGGGGGATGGATTTCTGGAGTTTCCTACAATAATTTATTGGGATTTCGGGGTTTTTTGCCCCATCCAGATTACAGGGTGTACGCAGCGGGCGGGATGGGCTCGGACCTGCGGCCCCACAACTTCCTGCAGCACTATGACGTGCTCAAGGACATCTGGGTGTCCCTGGCTGCCATGCCCACCCCCCGCTACGCGGCCACGTCCATCCTGAGGGGCACCAAGATCTACGTGCTGGGTAAGGAGCAGCCCTGCCTCCTCCTCCTCTCCTTCTCCTTCCTTCTCCATCCTTTCTCCTTCTTCCCTTTCCCTTTTTCTTCCTTTCTCTTCTTTCTTCTTCTTTCTCCTTCTTTTTCCTTTTCCTTCCTTTTCCTTCATTTTTGCTCCTTTTTATTCCTTCTCCTTCACTTTTTTCCTTTTGCTTCCTTTTGCATCCTTTGTCTTCCTCCAACTCCCTCTCCATTTCAATTCCATCTCCATTTCAATTCCCTCTCCTTTCCAATTCCATCTCCTTTCCAATTCCCTCTTTTCCAATTCCCTCTCCAATTCCCTCTCCTTTCCAACTCCCTCTCCATTTCAATTCCCTCTTTTCCACTTCCCTCTCCTTTCCAATTCCCTCCTTTCCAATTCCCTCTCCAATTCCTTCTCCATTTCAACTCCCTCTCCATTTCAATTCCTTCTCCTTTCCAACTCCCTCTCCAATTCCCTCTATTCCAATTCCCTGCTTCCCAATTCCCTCTCCTTTCCAACTCCCTCTCCAACTCACTCTCCATTTCAATTCCCTCTTTTCCACTTCCCTCTCCATTTCAATTTCTTCTCTTTTCCAGTTCCCTCCTTTCCAATTCCCTCTCCAATTCCTTCTCCATTTCAACTCCCTCTCCATTCCAATTCCCTCTCCTTTACAACCCCCTCTCCAATTCCCTCCTTTCCAATTCCCTCTCCTTTCCAACCCCCTCTCCAATTCCCTCCTTTCCAATTCCCTCTCCAATTCCTTCTCCTTTCCAACCCCCTCTCCAATTCCCTCTTTTCCAATTCCCTCCTTCCCAACTCCCTCTCCTTCCCAGGGGGAAGGCAATCCAAGTACGCCGTCAACGCCTTCGAGGTTTTCGACACGGACACGCGCTCCTGGACTAGGTTCCCCACCATTCCCACCAAGAGAGCCTTCTCCAGCTTCGTGCCCACCGAGGAGAAGCTCTTCAGCCTCGGGGGGCTGCGCCAGGGCCGGCTCTACCGGCAGCCCAAGTTCATGAGGACCGTGGACGTCTTCGACCTGGAGCAAGGTGGGAGCTGGACCAGCCATGGACCTTCCCGAGGGGTTTGGGGACACAGGGGTGGGTTTGGGGACACAAAGATGGGTTTGGGACACACGGGGCTGGCTTTGGGGCACACGGGGCTGGGTTTGGGGTTTGGGGACACACAGGGCTGGGTTTGGGGTTTGGGGACACAAAGATGGGTTTGGGGACACACAGGGCTGGGTTTGGGGTTTGGGGACACAAAGATGGGTTTGGGGACACACAGGGCTGGGTTTGGGGTTTGGGGACACAGATCTGGGTTTGGGGACACACAGGGCTGGGTTTGGGGTTTGGGGACACAGATCTGGGTTTGGGGACACACAGGGCTGGATTTGGGGACACACAGGGCTGGGTTTGGGGTTTGGGGACACAGATCTGGGTTTGGGGACACACAGGGCTGGATTTGGGGTTTGGGGTCACAGAGCTGGGTTTGGGGACACACAGGGCTGGGTTTGGGGTTTGGGGACACAGATCTGGGTTTGGGGACACACAGGGCTGGGTTTGGGGTTTGGGGCATACACGGCTGGCTTTGGGGCACATGGAGCTGGGTTTGGGGTTTGGGGACACAGATCTGGGTTTGGGGACACACGGGGCTGGGTTTGGGGCACACGGGGCTCGGTTTGGGGTTTGGGGACACAGATCTGGGTTTGGGGTTTGGGGCATACACAGGGCTGGGTTTGGGGTCACAGAGCTGGGTTTGGGAACACGGCACTGGGTTTGGGGTTTGGGGACACAGGGCTGGGTTTGGGGCACACGGGGCTGGGTTTGGGGACTCAGGGCTGGGTTTGGGGCACATGGGGCTGGGTTTGGTGTTTGGGGCCACAGGGCTGGGTTTGGGGCACACGGGGCTGGGTTTGGGGTTTGGGGTCACAGAGCTGGGTTTGGGGCACATGGCACTGGGTTTGGGGTTTGGGGACACAGGGCTGGGTTTGGGGTTTGGGGACACAGAGCTGGGTTTGGGGCACACGGGGCTGGGTTTGGGGTTTGGGGCACACGGGGCTGGGTTTGGGGCTCTGCTATCCTTGCAGAGCACTGAGCTCCCATCTGCTGCCGCCTTGAGCTCAGCTTAGAGGACGATTTCCAGTCAGAATTACCGAGTGCAATGGGAAAACCCCACTCCCAAGGGAGCTGGATCCAACAGTGGGATAACAGGGGCCAAACCCAACCCATTCCACGGGGTTTTATCACCCCAAGGTGCCCTTTCAGAGCCAGGGGCTCAGAGGGGCAGATGCCGTTCCAGGAGTGGCTGATCCCACAAACCCAGCGTGTCCTGTCCTTCCAGGTGGGTGGATGAAGGTGGAGCGCTCCTGCTACCTGAAGAAAAGGCGAGCAGACTTCGTGGCCGGCTACCTGCGAGGCAGAGTTGTCGTGGCTGGGGGCCTGGGTGAGGCTCTGGGACTGTGGGAACCCTCTAAAAAGGTGTTGGAATTGCTGTCATCCCGCAAAAAAGGAGAAATCCCGGCGCTGGCTGGTGGGAGGGAGCAGGGAAAACAAACCCCTGAGGGGATGGGGTACGGAGCAGCCAAGAGAAGCTTGGTGGTGCTTCCCAGATCATCCAGCGCCTCCTTTTGTGCTTCCAGGGAATCAGCCGACTGTGCTGGAGTCGGCAGAGGCTTTCCACCCCGAGAAGAACAAGTGGGAGAGCCTCCCCCCCATGCCCACCCCGCGCTGCGCCTGCTCCAGCATCGTGCTGAGGGACTGCCTGCTGGCCGTGGGGGGCGTCAGCCAGGGGCTCAGCACGGCCGTGGAGGCCCTGTGCCTCTCTGACTCCTGATCCGAGCCCACCTGAGGGGGGATCCCACCTGGAACAGGGCCCTGTGCCTCTCTGACTCCTGATCCGAGCCCACCTGAGGGGGGATCCCACCTGGAACAGGGCCCTGTGCCTCTCTGACTCCTGATCCGAGCCCACCTGAGGGGGGATCCCACCTGGAACAGGGCCCTGTGCCTCTCTGACTCCTGATCCGAGCCCACCTGGAGGAGAACAGGGCCCTGTGCCTCTCTGACTCCTGATCCGAGCCCACCTGGAGAAGGATCCCACCTGGAACAGGGCCCTGTGCCTCTCTGGTTCCTGACTGGATCCCACCTGGAACAGGTCCCTGTCCCTGGCTGTCCCCAGCAGTGACGTTGGGGACAGTGCTGGCAGGCCCCAGGATTGGGACAGCACCATCCAACTGCTGTAGGGGCCTGGTAGCTCCTCCAGAACCGCATCCAGGGATTCTGGTGCCTCCTTTCCTGGCACTGCTGTCCGTGAGGAACCCCCACACTGGCCAGGGGTCCCTTCCTGTCACTGTCACAGCTCCATGGGGACATCCAGCCGGAGGAGCTGCTCCCCACATCTCCATGGGGGACAAACTGCTCCTCACATCTCCATGGGGGACAAACTGCTCCCCACATCTCCATGGGGTAGGAATTGCTCCCCACATCTCCGTGGGGACATCCATCAAGAGGAACTGCTCCTCACATCTCCATGGGGGACAAACTGCTCCCCACATCTCCATGGGGTGGAACTGCTCCTCACATCTCCATGGGGTAGGAATTGCTCCTCACATCTCCATGGGGTAGGAATTGCTCCCCACATCTTCACCGGGACACCCAGCTGGAGGAGCTGCTCCCCACATCTCCATGGGGACACCCAGCCAGAGGAATTTCTCCCCACATCTCCATGGGGCCACCCAGCTGGAGAAACTTCTCCCCACAGCTCCTGCCCACGTGAAGGACTCCAGAGATCCCTGTGTGGGAATTGTGTCCCTGCAGCCATCCCGGTCACAGGTGACATCTTGGGAGGAGCTGGGGCTCTCCAGAGGGGTCACTGGTGGCTCAGGGGGCACAGTGGTGGTGTCCTCCTCCATCCTGGGATCTGCGGGTGCTTCCCTACAGATTTTTCTCCCAGAGGAAACTCCAAACCTGCAGCAGGATCTGGGATCACTCTCTGCCTTCCCAGCCGGGCTTCTCCTGCCATCCCGTGGCTGTTCCTCGGGATTCCAGCAGGAGCTGGGGCCTGGGGCTGCTCCCGAGGGTGAACTGCGCTCTGGCTCCTCACTGCTGGCACAGGACTGGCACAGGACTGGCACAGGACTGGCACAGCCGGGTGCCAGGTGGGGGTGGCCTCATCCCTGCCCTCCCCTGGGATTCTCCTGCTGGGAAATGGGACCCAGCAGGACACAACCTCCCCGGGTTCGGCGCAGCAGGGCTGTGCCCGCCCTCCAGGTGCCGGAGGTGTGACCCCAGCCCAGTTCGGGTGGGTCGGGCGCTCCTGGCCGTGCCTGCAGCGCGGGTTTGGGATTGAAGCGGGTTCGGGTGGTTTGGTTCGGGCTGAGCCGCGCTGGGTCTCCTCCCAGAGCTGTGAACAGCAGATGGCATCCCTGGGCCGAGCTGCGGCTGCAGCGGCACCTCCGGCAGCCCTCCCGCTGTCCCCGGCTGCCCTGGCCCGGTGGCGCTGGACCGGGGCGGCTCTAAAATCCCGTTTCAGGTGCTGCAAGATCCAACACATGATGTGGATGCTGCGCGTCTCCCTCAGTATTTTTTTTCCCGTAGAAAGACCCCCCCGAGGAGCCCAAACACCCGCCAGGAGCTGGGACAGGGCTGGATTTGGGTCCAAAGGGTCCCTGATGCTGCTGCCCGGGAAATGTCTCCAGAACTGGGTCCTGCTGCAGCTCCCCGAGCTCTGCAGTGAATCCCTTGGGATGAGAGGGCCCCAGAGCTCCTTTCCCTGGAAAAATGTTGGGTTTGTCACCAGCCAGCTCCTCCTGGCCCTGGGGGGTGCAGGAAGCCCTGGGCCGGTCCCTCTGCCCCCGGAGCCCCCGGGACCCCTCACCCTCCGTGTCTGCTCCTTTTTCCCAACCCAGCCGAGCCTTTGGAGTTTCCCAGCGACAAAAAAATCCCGGAGCGGCCCCAGCCGTGTCCTCGCCTGAACTCCCCACGCTCGGAGTTTACTGAGAGGCTTTTCAGCCCCGGTGGCTGCTCCAGCACAGAGGCTGAGGGCTGAGCTGGCCCTGCTGCCAAAAATCATCATTTATCGTCCCCGAGCAGACTTTGTCTGCACAAACAGGAAACTTCCTCAAGGAACAGCCTCCAAAGGATCGGGTGGCAGAGCAGAAATGATTCCTGCACCTTGCCATAAGCTCGGGACACAGGCTGGGCTGGCTGGTGGGGACAATATTTTTGGGGTCAGTTTGTGGTGACAGCTCCCAAAAGGAGCCCAGCGCGGGGTTGTGTGAGCACTACTCCAGCTGCAGCCGGGAATTCCGCTCTGGAGAGTGGGAATTGAGCTCTGGGATCACCTCTGTCACTGCCATCCTTATCCTTGGGATGTCCCCAACCCGCTGGGGCCACCAGCAGCAGAGTCACCCCTGGCTGCTCACATTCCCGGGAATCTGCCGGCGCTGGAGCGGATGTGGAGTCACCATCCTGAGACACAGACACTTCCTGCCCACTAAATAAAAGCTCCAGCTTTTTTTTGTGGGTTTTTGTGGTTTTTTTTCTGAGGTTTTTGGTTTTTTTTTTTTTTTTTTTTTTTTTTTTTTTTTTTTTTTTTTTTGAGGGGAATTTTTCTTATTTTTCCTCCAAACGCCCCGGGGTTTCTGCAGCCCCACGTGCTGTGACACCCCCAGAGCCTGAGAGGGTGACAGGGACAGCTGGGGGGTGGATTTGTGGTAAAGGGAGCCTTGGAGGGGTGGTTTGGTGGGAAAATTGGGATGGAGGGATGGATGGATGGAGGGATGGATGGATGGATGGATGGATGGATGGATGGATGGATGGATGGATGGATGGATGATGGATGGATGATGGATGGATGGATGGATGGATGGATGGATGGATGGATGGAATGATGGATGGATGATGGATGGATGGATGGATGCATGGATGCATGGATGCATGGATGCATGGATGGATCCATAGCTGGATCTCTGGATGGATCCATAGATGGATGATGGATGGATCCATGGATGGATGGATCAATGATGGATAGATGGACAGATAGATGATGGATGGACAGATGGATGACGGATGGACGGACAGATGGAACCCCCAGCTGCACTCCTGGGGTGGCCTCTGCTGCTCTCATCATCCCTGAAAGGCCATAAATTACTTTTCCAAAGGCTCCCATTGGCTCTGATGAATTTCCCTTCTCCTGCTGACGGATGTAAGGATCAGAGCAGTCCAGGATCAGAGCAGTCCAGGACCAGAGCAGGTGAGGACCAGAGCAGTCCAGGATCAGAGCAGTCCAGGATCAGAGCAGTCCAGGACCAGAGCAGTTCAGGATCAGAGCAGTCCAGGATCAGAGCAGTCCAGGATCAGAGCAGGTGAGGATCAGAGCAGGTGAGGATCAGAGCAGGTGAGGACCAGAGCAGTCCAGGATCAGAGCAGTTCAGGACCAGAGCAGGCGAGGACCAGAGCAGGCGAGGACCAGAGCAGTCCAGGATCAGAGCAGTTCAGGACCAGAGCAGTCCAGGATCAGAGCAGTTCAGGACCAGAGCAGTCCAGGACCAGAGCAGTCCAGGACCAGAGCAGTCCAGGACCAGAGCAGTCCAGGATCAGAGCAGGTGAGGACCAGAGCAGTCCAGGACCAGAGCAGTCCAGGACCAGAGCAGTCCAGGACCAGAGCAGTCGCGGCTTTCTCCGCGGGTTTCAGAGGGAAAATGCGTTTCACACCTGCCCGAGCACCCCGGCAGCAGGTGAGGAATGCTGGGGCTCAGCGCCTCGAACGAGCGGCGAGCGTTTGGCTTTTTGTTGTCTCTGGCATTTTAATGACTCTCCCTTTCCCCGTGGGAGGTCTCCCTGCCCCCAGAGAATCTCTTTCGTGATGTTTATTCCTTTCCCAGTCCACAAACAGAGCTTGTGCCCACCCAATCCCGAGGCAGAGCCGCAGGTTTTGGCCGGGATGTGGAAGTTTTCAGAGCCGGGATAACGCTGTAAAATTTATTTTAATGTCATCAATTAATGAATACAAATTTCGGAGCCTGCAAGCAGACGGAGCTCTGGCTGTGACCGAGCACCAAGCTGAGCTCGGAGCAGGTTTCCCTGACGCGGAGCCAAATTCCTGGCTGGATTTCAGGTTGGGTTTAGTGGACACGCAGTGGGGCCGCGGGACAAGCCCGGTTTGGGATTTCCAGGGGAATTTCGGTGGATTTCCCCAGCGGAGAAAGCGGCGGGTGCTGCCACAATGCAGGATCCTTATCAGCGGATTCCAGCGGGCCCCGCAGCCCTTGGCATTTCCATGAAAATGGGAAAGGCTTCCTGAGCCGCTCTGGAACAAACATCCCCCAGCCTCCCCCCCACAGCAGCGCAGAATCCTTGGGAGGAATTTATCCACCGGGAACAGAAACTCCGCGGGGCTGCGCGGCGGGGAAACCTCGGGAAAAGCATCCCGAGAAATCCACCGGGACCCCAAACGCGGGGCTGGGGAGAGCCTGTTAAAAACGGGAGAACACTCCCGGTACTAACGTGATTTCAGCATTTATGATAATAAAATAAAGTCCCAAAGCAAGGGGTACTAAAAGTCATTCCAGCATTTATTCTAAAAAATTAAAGTCCCAAAGCAAGGGGTACTAAAAGAGATTCCAGCATTTATTCTAATAAAATAAAGGACCAAAGCAAGGGGTACTGAAGTGATTTCAGCATTTATTATAAAAAAGAGAAAGGCCCAAATCAAGGGGTGCTAAAAGAGATTTCAGCATTTATTCTAATAAAATAAAGGACCAAAGCAGGGATACTGAAGTGATTTCAGCATTTATTACAATAAAATAAAGACCCAAAGTAGGGGTACTGAAGTGATTTCAGCATTTATTATAATAAAAAGGCCCAAAGCAAGGGGTACTACAGTAATTCCAGCATTTATTACAATAAAATAAAGGCCCAAAGCAGGGGTACTGAAGTGATTCCAGCATTTTTTCCAACAAAAGAAAGGCCCAAAGAGGGCCCGGGCCGGGCAGGAGCGCTCCCGCCGAGGGTGGAGCAGCGCCGGCGCTGGGGCTGCTCAGCAGCGATGGCCCCGAGGATGTCCCCGATGGCCCCGAGGATGTCCCCGATGGCCCCGAGGATGTCCCCGATGGCCCCGAGGATGGCCCCGATGGCCCCGAGGATGTCCCCGAGGTCCCAGGGGCACGGCGCTGCTTCCCTGGCTCAGATGCCCCTTTTTATCCTGTTCTGTGTCCCTTGGATTGGTTTCTGTTTGGATCCTTCATTTGCACGGAGGTTTAAGGCGCTGGATTGGCCGTGACAGCTCTGGCCAGGCTGGCTCCTTTCACTTGGGGGTGGGTGCATTTGCTTGGGTGAAATTTCTTATAACCACCCTTTAACCCCTTTTACAATATAATAACCCAGCTAATAGCACATGCTGAACAATTATCAACTATTTTACGATAATTTCTAACCTGTTTTTAACAGCGACAGCGACAGCGACAGTGACATTTCCCCCTCAGGCCGGTGCAATCTCTTTGCTGACCGCAGCCCGGGAGGTTTGAGCCGTGCCCGGACAGGATCCCGTTTGCTTTCAGGCTGAAATTGCGGCAGTTGGGTTCAGCTCAGCTCCTCCCCGCCGTGTTTATCTTCCCCGTGGCCCTTGGAAACGGCTCCTGTTGCTGCTCTGTAAATAATTCATGACCACAATTCATTAGCGCCGCTCATTATCGCCGCTCTTTATCGCAACCCATTATCACAACTCATTATCGCGATTGCGGCAGCCCGGGATCGTCTTCGGATGTCCCGGGCTGATTTTAGAATGAGCAGAGAGATTTGTGCCTGCTTTGTTGAGCTCGGGGAGAGGCTGGAGGTGGGAAGGAGGAGCCCGGAGCTGCTCGTCCCTGTCAGGAAACGAGGTGGCCGGAAAAATCAGTGACAGCGGCAGGGGAAGGGACCTGGGTGTCTTCATCGTACCAAAATGACATTTGATGTGTGTGGGACCAAGCTGGGACAGGTGACAGCCACGGAGAGTGACCCAATGGTACCAAAATGACATTTAATGAGTGTGGGACAGCACTAGGACAGGTGACAGCCATGGAGAGTGGCCCAATGGTACCAAAATCACATTTGATGCGTGTGGGACAGTGCTGGGACAGGTGACGTCCATGGGGAGTGGCCCAAATCTCCCAAAATGACATTTAATGCGTGTGGGACTGTGCTGGTACCTGTCACAGCCATGGAGAGTGGCCCAGTGGTACCAAAATGACATTTGATGTGTGTGTGACCAAGCTGGGACAGGTGACAGCCATGGAGAGTGGCCCAATGGTACCAAAATGACATTTGATGTGTGTGTGACCAAGCTGGGACAGGTGACAGCCATGGAGAGTGGCCCAATGGTACCAAAATGACATTTGATGTGTGTGTGACCAAGCTGGGACAGGTGACAGCCATGGAGAGTGGCCCAATGGTACCAAAATGACATTTGATGTGTGTGTGACCAAGCTGGGACAGGTGACAGCCATGGGGAGCAGTTCGGTGCAAGGCTGTGCCCATGACTTGTGATCCCACCTTCCCTGAGGGACATCTCTCCTCAAAAGGTCACTCCATAACCTCACCCCGATGATAAAACCAGCCAGGGGACAGTGCCACCCACCTGGGTCTGTCGTGACAGCGAGACACAGCCCCGAGGAGCTGCGAGCCCGTGTCACCTCTGTGTCACCTCTGCGTCACCTCCAAAGCCGGCAGAGAGCAGCCAGTGTTTCAATCATCCCTGGCAGGCGTTTGGGACCCCCTGCTCTGCCAGAGGGTGGGAAAAGCCAGGTCTGGGTGAGTAATCCCGCAGTTATCTCCCTCTGCCATCGATCCGGAGTGTCCTCACCCAGACCAGAGCCGGGCGAGCTCCTTTGTTTTGGCTCTTCTGGGAAATCGTCGCATTCTTTTAATATCTCCCGAGGGAGATTTACCGCAGGGAGACCACACGGGGAGAAGGTGTTGCTGAGGGAGCCGGGATGGCCCTGAGGAGCCTCGGCTGCCGTTTCCTCCCTGGCTCAGGGCCTGGAGAACGTTCTGGTTCCTCCCTGCCAGGCTGTGTGTCCATGAGGGCAAAGGGTGGCTCTGTGGGGAGTGTGGACAGGCTGCACTCGCCCAGGCCTCTCCTCCCCCTGAGTTTGCCCTAAATATCAGTTTTTCTCTGGGTTTGGCTGATTTTTCCCTGGGATTTGGTGCAGTTTTTCCCCAGGTTTGGGTGCAGTTGTTCCCTGGGGTTTGGTTCAGTTTTTCCCTGGGTTTGGGTGCAGTTGTTCCCTGGGGTTTGGGGCGGTTTTTCTTTGGGTTTGGGTGCAGTTTCCCCTGGGATTTGGTGCAGTTTTTCTTTGGGTTTGGGTGCAGTTTTCCCCAGGGATTTGGCGCAGTTTTCCCCTGGGATTTGGTGCAGTTTTTCCCTGGGTTTGGGTGAAGTGTTTCCCTGGGATTTGGGTACAGTTTTTCTTTGGGTTTGGGTGCAGTTTCCCCTGGGTTTGGGTGCAGTGTTTCCCCGGGTTTGGGTGCAGTTTTTCCCTGGGATTTGGTGCAGTTTTTCCCTGGGATTTCGTGCAGTTTTCCCTGGGTTTGAGTGAAGTTTTCCTCTGGGATTTGGTGCATTGGGACTCCTCACATCAAATCCTGTCTGGCTGTGCATGCCCCGCTGCCCCCAGTGGGACATCCAGGCGCTTTGCTCCACACGATGCAATTATGGAATGGTTTGGGCTGGAAGGAACCTTAAACATCACCCAGCGCCATGGCAGGGACACCTCCCACTGTCCCAGGCTGCTCCAAGCCCTCTCCAACCTGGCCTTGGGCACTGCCAGGGATCCAGGGGCAGCCCTAGATGCTCTGGGCACCCTGTGCCAGCACCTGCCCATCCTCCCAGGAGGCATTTCATCCCAATATCCCATCTAACCCTGCCCTCAGCCACTGTGAAGCCATTCCCCCCTTGCCCTGCCACTCCAGGCTCTTCCCCAAATCCCCTCTGACCCTCCCAGCGCTCTGGGCCCGCCCCTCTTCCCAACCTTTGGGTAAAAATCCCTCCCTGCACCATCCCCTGGAAAATCCCCAGCCTGGAAACACCCCCAGTGTCCCCTTCGCCCCCTGGATTCCCTCTGCCCCCCTCCCCACACCCCCTTTGCCCCCTGGATCCCCTCTGCCCCCCTCCCCACACCCCGGTGCCCCCTTTGCCCCCTGGATCTCCTCTGCCCCCCTCCCCACACCCCCTTTGCCCCCTGGATCCCCTCTGCCCCCTCCCCACACCCCCTTTGCCCCCTGGATTCCCTCTGCCCCCTCCCCACACCCCCTTTGCCCCCTGGATTCCCTCTGCCCCCTCTCCACACCCCCTTTGTCCCCTGGATCCCCTCTGCCCCCCTCCCCACACCCCCTCCCTCTCCCCAATTTTTCGGGGTGCTCCCTGGCTCTCCCCCAGCCCCTCCCCGTGGGTTCCCCGCTCCCAGCGCTGCCCCTGGGGGTCTCCCCGCTGCCGCCCCCCCATCCGTGTCCCGGCCCCGGGCGGGGCGGCCCCGGCAGCCGCCAATGGGCGCGGGGGGGCGCGGCCGCCGGGGCCGCCGCTTTAATCGGCCGGGCCGGGCCGGGAGGCGGCGGAGCGGGAGCCGGGATCGGGATGGAGCGGGCGGCAGGGCCCGGAACCGGCCCCGGTTCCGCGCTGGCCGCCTCGCTGGCCGAGGGGCTGATCAAATCGCCGCGGCCGCTGATGAAGAAGCAGGCGGTGAAGCGGCACCACCACAAGCACAACCTCAAGCACCGCTACGAGTTCCTGGAAACGCTGGGCAAAGGAACCTACGGGAAGGTGAAGAAAGCTCGGGAGCGCTCCGGGAAGCTGGTAAGGATCCCCCCCGGGGGGGCATCGTCACCGCGAGGGGTCCCGAGCATCCCCTGTCCCCGAGCATCCCCTGTCCCCGGTGTGTCCTCGGCGTCGCCGGTGTGTCCCCCCTGGTTCGGTGCGTCCCTCCCTGTCCCCGCTGTATCCCCGCCGTGTTTTTCGGCGGTCCCCGAGCTGCCCCCGCTTCCCGCAGCCCGGCCTCGGTGCCTCCCCCTCCGGTGCTCTCCCCTCCAACCCGTTCCCGGCGCATCCTCACGGACCCCCGAGCATCCCCCGCTCCGAGCATTTCGTCCCCGGTGCCTCCCCCGGTGCATTCCCGGCCCGGTGCCTCCCCCGGTGCATTCCCGGCCCGGTGCCTCCCCCGGTGCATTCCCGGCCCGGTGCCTCCCCCGGTGCATTCCCGGCCCGGTGCAGCCCCCGGTGCATCCCCGGTGCCGCCGGTCCCGGCCGGGCCCCGCTCCCCCCGCAGCCTGCGGGAAGCTGCGGCTCTGCCCTGGCCGTGCTGCAGGGGGGGCTCAGCGGGGCCGGGGGCAGCCCCGAGGGGTCTCGCCCCCCTCCTCCCGGGGGGCTGCAGCTCCTCTCGCCCACTTGACCGCGGTGGCGCTTCCTGGGGGAAGGAGCGGGCGGGGACGCGGCCGCCAAAGCAAACAGCGCACTCCAGGCTGGAGGGCTCTTCCCTTCCTCTCACCCTGGGTTTGCCTTTCTCACGGTGTGCGGCAGCCAGGGCGCAGCCGGGCTCTCCAAAACCCTGACTCACCCCGGGCCGCTGGGGGAAAGTGGCTCTGGCTCAGCCCGGCTCAGATTTCCTGGGGGAAAAGGGGACCGAACCCCCCCCGGGACGGAACCCCCCTCAGGACCGAACCCCCAGGATTGAATCCCCCGTGACCGAACCCCCCCGTGACCGAACCCCCAGGATTGAATCCCCCGTGACTGAACCCCCCGTGACTGAACCCCCCGTGACTGAACCCCCCGTGACTGAACCCCCCGTGACTGAACCCCAGGATTGAACCCCCCGTGACTGAACCCCCCGTGACTGAACCCCCCAGGGTTGAACCCCCCGGGCTGAACCCCCAAGAACTCCCGGCGCTGCTCTGTCCTGCGGGAATCTGCAAGGATTCCACCTCGGATGTGAATCCCCAGCCTGGAAGGGCACGAGGGACCCCCAAAGCCCCTCGGAGCCCGGCCTGAGCAGGGGGGGCGAGCTGCGGGTGGCAGGACTGGCCCTGCCAGGGGCTGGGATGGGATCGGCGCCATCCCACGGGGACACGCCGGGGGGAAAAGCCGCGAATCCTCCACTTTCCTCGATGAAATGATAATCTTGATGAAATCAGATCCGAAGGCAGCTCTGCCCATCCGAGCCGCTGCTTTGCTGCATAATCAGGGCCTGGAAATGCAGCTTCCACCCCCAGAGCTGCAGCGATCCCTTCTCCCCTCGGCATGGGCCAGCGAATTCTCCTTTCCCTGCCCGCACCTGCAGCTCGGAAATCTCCGCTCCCTGCCCAAATTCTCCCTGCCAGCCCCTCGGCATCGCTCTGTTTTCATGCAAATCCAACCCACGGGCCACCGAGCCCTCAATCGAGGCGGCAGAAAACCAAAGGTTCTGCTCGGGCCTGCTGGAGGAGCAGGAGACTCCAAGCCACAAAATCTTCTCGCCACAAATTCCTTCTCGGAGCATTTCCGAACCGGGCTCGGTTGTTGTTCTGCTCCTTCCCCGAGTGGTTTTCACTTCCCAAAATGCGAGGGCAGGGAGCGGGCACCCCTCGTGGGCATCCCACGGCACCGGCTGGGGCTGAAAAGCCGGAGCTGCTCCATCCGCGGGGATTTTTTGCCTCTGGGTGTTGAACCAGCTCCTTTCTCTCGTTCCTCCCCGCATTTTCCAATCCCTGCACTCCGAGAGGGCTGATTTGCTGGAAGGTGACAGGAAATTCCAGGCTCCTGCAGCTGGAGGATGTTTTGGGACTTCCATGAATTATTTGTCTGGGAAAAATCCCTTTTTTTCCTGTTAGAAATCCTTTCTCTGAAGCGATGCTCCTGCTGAGTGCCTTTCCCAATCCTTACAAAAATCCCTGCAATATCAGCTGGGGAGGGAATTGCTGGTTGGTTTTCCTCCCCCTTTTTTTCCCCTTCCCCCCCCCCCCCACCTTCTCTTTCTTTTTTCCCTTCACTTTCCCCCTTTTTTACTTTCACTTTTTTTTTAACTTTCCTTTTCCCTCCCCCTTTTTCCCCCCTTTCTTCCCCCTTTTTCCCCCCTTTCTTCCCCCTTTTTCCCCCCTTTCTTCCCCCTTTTCCCCCCTTTCTTCCCCTTTTTCCCCCCCTTTCTTCCCCTTTTTCCCCCCCTTTCTTCCCCTTTTTCCCCCCCTTTCTTCCCCTTTTTTCCCCCTTTCTTCCCCTTTTTTCCCCCTTTCTTCCCCTTTTTTCCCCCTTTCTTCCTTCCCGATTATTTTTCTTCTTTCCCCTTTTTTCTTCTTTCCCCTTTTCTTTTTTCTTCTTTCCCCCTTTTCTTTTTTCTTCTTTCCCCTTTTCTTTTTTCTTCTTTCCCCCTTTTTTTTTCTTCTTTCCCCCTTTTTTTTTCTTCTTTCCCCCTTTTTTTTTCTTCTTTCCCCCTTTTTTTTCCTTCCCCTCTTTCCTCCTTCCCTTTCATTTTTCTTCTTCCCTTTTATTTTCTTCCTCCCTTTTATTTTCCCCTTCCCTTTTTCGCCTTCCTTTTCCCCCACCTGTTTGCAGAGCAGCCTCGGGGCTCTTTTTTCCCTCCCAGCCCGGAGTTTTTCCCAGCCTGGTTCCCCATCCCTGGCCCTCAGCCAAGCCAAACCCGCCCGGGGACCTCCCGTGGGACTCTCCCGGTGTCACCAACGCCACTCGGGGCCGTGTGGTGCCGGCAGAGAGCAGCACCTGGAATATTCCAGAGCCTCCTTTGATCCGCGGCAAGGCGAACCCCGCTCTGTTCCTGGCTGGATTCCAATCCCAATTTCAATCCCAATTTCAATCCCAATTTCAATCCCAATTTCAATCCCAATTTCAATCCCGATTTCAATCCCATTTTCAATCCCAATTTCAATCCCAATTTCCCCAAACTGCCCTTGCTGTCTGGAACAGCTCTGAAGTGCTGCCCGGGTTTGCAGCTTCATGCATCTTTCAGCAGCTGCTGAAAATACCTGTTCTGCCCCCAAAAAGTGGGAATTCAAAGCCCTTCTTTGACTTGGGAAGAGCTCCCGAGCTCCCTGGGAGCCCCAGGGGATTTCTGGGTGGCCCTGCCTGTCCCCAGCTGCTGTCCCCAACTCCAGGATGGCCTTTTGGGCTCCCTCTGCTCCCAAACCCCTTGGGCAGGGGAAATTTGGGAGCAAAGCCCTGCTTGGCACCCCTGGGGGAGGATGGGACAGCTCCACCTGCCTGGAGGTCACTGATTTTGGGATGGGGCTGGATCCAGCCAGGGGCATCTCCTGGAGCTGCTCCATCTTTTTATGGGTTGTGGTTCTTGCCCTGAGCCCTGGCTCGGAATTTTGGAGGTGTGAGAGGCTGGGGCAGCAAGGAAATGCCCCAAAATGCCCCAAAATGCTCCAAAATGCCCCGAAATTTTGGCTGCTGGGCAGGGTGCCAGGCTCTGCAGGGGGCAGCAGGAATTTGGGAGGCTGGCTGGCTGCAGGAAGGATCTGCAAGGGTCAGGGAACCGGGGCAGCAGCGAAAATCTTGTTAAAATTTAACCTGTGAAACAAAGGTCAGGGGAAGAAAACCTGGCTGGGCTTCCCAGAAGCGTTGAACACTTTCAGAATTGCTTTAGCCAGAAACTTGGGCCGGGGTTGTTGAACTTCTCCTGGCCAGAGTCCTCTGGCTCCACACTGGATCCTCCAGGAGCAACTCCTGCCCTGGCTGGTGCTGCCTGAGGCAGTTTGGGGCAGAAAAACGGGATTTGGGGGTACAGGAATGGGATTTGGGGCCAGAAAAATGGGATTTGAGGGTACAGGAATGGGATCTGGGGGTACAAGAATGGAATTTGGGGGTAAAGATATGGGATTTGGGGATACAGAAATGGGATTTGGGGGCCAGGAAAATGGGATTTAGGGTTACAGATATGGGATTTGGGGATACAGAAATGGGATTTGGGGCCAGAAAAATGGGATTTGGGGGCCAGGAAAATGGGATTTAGGGGTACAGGTATGGGATTTAGGGCCAGGAAAATGGGATTTGGGGCTACAAGAATGGGGTTTGGGGGTACATAAATGGGGTTTGGGGGCCACAGATATGGGATTTGGGGCCAGAAGAATGGGATTTGAGGGTACAAGAATGGAATTTGGGGGTAAAGATATGGGATTTGAGAGTACAAATATGGGGTTTGGGGCTACAAGAATGGGGTTTGGGGTACAGATATGGGATTTGGGGGTACAGGAATGGGATTTGGGGCCAGAAAACGGGATTTGGGGGTACAAGAATGGGATTTGGGGACAGAAAAATGGGATTTGGGGCCACAAAAATGGGATTTAGGGCCCGAAAAGGACCCGAGGTGCCCACCTGAGCCCCCTTTCAGAGGCTTCTCGCTGCTGGAACCTCGCTGGTTCAGCGCCTGCTGCGGGGGCCACCGGCCTGGCTTAGCAAAACTCGGCTGCTGCCTGCTGGGCCGGGCTTTGGGGAGCGAGGTTTCCAAGGGCCCTGGATCGCAGGGACAGCGGCTGAGCATCCCTCCCACCCCTCGGGGGCCGGCGGGGGTCCGGGCCCCTCTCCCCGTTGCCGGGAGACCGGAGCGAGGGTCCCTTGACGGGATTAAAACTGTTCCGCATTCTTGTCTGGGAGGGGAAAAAAAGGAAAAAAAAAAAAGGGGAAAAAAAAAGGGAAGGTTCTGCTGGATTCAGTTGTAAATTCAGCCCTGGGAGCGCTTTGTGTGCCCGCAGCCCCTTTGAAAGGGGATTAGAAGGCGGCCATTCTTACCCCTCTTCCTCCTCCCTTTTCCATCTTGTAGAGGAAAAGTTGAAAACTCAAAGGAAAACCTGGAAAACTCCGCGGCTCCCAGGCGGGATCTGCTTGATCACCCAAAGTTTCTCTTACTCCCAGAAATAAAGTGGTTTAGAGGCTGAAAAATCACGAGGTGTGGGGTTTATTCGCTGTTCCCGACGTCAGGAATTGGCTGTTGTTGTTGTTGTTGTTGTTGTGGTTGTTGTTGTGTCCCGAGTTCCGTGTGCTGGGCACATTCCTGCGGCAGGACACGATCCCTGCCAAGCCCAGAAACCGGGAGAGGGGCTGTGGGACCTGGGGGAGGAGGCTCGGGGAGCCCCCAAAAATCAGGGCTGGGCTACCTGGGAACGGGCTCAGGGAACCCCAAAAATCAGAAGCAGGTCTGCCTGCTGGAGGAGTCCTGGGGAGCCCCAAAAATCAGGGCTGTGCTGCCTGATGGAGATCAGGGAACCCCAAAAATCAGCAGCAGGTCTGTCTGATGGAGGAGTCCTGCGGGAGCCCCCAAAAATCAGGGCTGGGCTACCCAGGAGGAGATTCCCAAAACTGAGGAGCAGGGCTGTGCTACCTGTGGGATGAGGCTCGGGGAGCCCCAAAAATCAGGGCTGTGCTGGATAGAGGTCAGGGAACCCCGAAAATCAAGGCTGGGCTACCCAGGAAGCCCCAAAAATCAGGAGCTGTCACAGGTGTCCCTCAGGGGAAGTTTCTCCCCCGTGGGCAGCAGCAGGACTTGGGAAGAACAAACCCCAAATGGGTGAAATTCGCTTTTTTGGGAGCTGTTTCCATGGAGCTGCCCTGCTCAGCTCGTGGGGATGTTGTTTGTGAGCTCCTTCCCAAAACAGGGGAGGGAGGGAGGGAGGGAGGGAGGGAGGAATTCCTTCCTTCGGGAGCTCACAGCCCCCTCCGTGCTCCTCCCCCACAGGTGGCCATCAAATCCATCCGGAAGGACAAAATCAAGGATGAGCAGGACCTCGTGCACATCCGGAGGGAGATTGAGATCATGTCCTCCCTCAACCACCCCCACATCATCGCTGTGCACGAAGGTGAGGCCTCCTCTCCCTTCCCTTCTCCAGCTGCATCCATGATCGAAGCCTCTGGAACGGGCTGGGTACCCAGGGGAGCTCTTGGGGTGGGTTTGGCCCGGTTTGGCTCGGCTTGGGTGGGTTTAGCCCAGCCCTCTCCTCCCTTCCAGGACCTGGCTCCCGTTCCTGGCCACTCCCAGGGAATGCAGATGCTCCCGGGCTGCGTTTCTGTGGTTTTCCCCAGCCAGGGGAAATACCTGCTCCAGAAATCGCCCTTCCTGTCCCCTCCGTCCCTCCCAGACAGGGAATCCAGCTGCAAATGTGGATTTTGGACACTCAGCCGCCGCTCCCTGCTCAGCCTCCCTCCACAGCCCCAGGGCGGCTTCCAAAATCCACATTTAGCCGCTAAATGTGGAGTTTTGGGGCTGTGGAGGGAGGCTGAGCAGGGGCTGAGCGTGGCTCATCCCGGGGAATTTGGCGTCTCCGTGGATCTGCTCTGAGCCCGAGGCAGGGTTTAATTTAATCTCAGTCCTGGAGTCCTCATTCCCTCCCCCGGGGCACTGGAAAAGAAAACCACAGCGTGCTGGGAGAGGTCCTGGTGCTGCCGGGCTCGGCTTCATGGCCAGGGCCGGGCTTTGCTGCGGGGGTTGGGATAACCCGAGGGAGATTGAGCCAGAACCAGGCTCTGCCTAAATCCGCAGCTGGGTCAGGCTTAGCAGACACCGAGTCCTCGGGCCGTGCCCTTCCCGGGGCTGGCTGTGCCCCCGCTCCCGGTGCCTGTGAGGGATCCGGAGCCCTTTTGTCCCGCAGACAAAGGCGAGCGGGCCGGCAGCTCCTCCGCGCTGTGTGCGAGGGCTGGCTCACAGCGGCGGCTGGAATTCCAAAACACCGAGAGCGGCGAACGGGAGGAAACCGCGGGCGGCTCCTGGCTCCGGCAGAGCCTTTGTGGGAGCGATGGCAGCGGGCAGGAAGGTCACCGGCTGGGCCGGCGCTGTCACCTTCCCCTCGGCGGGGGGTTCCAGCAGAGCCGCACACCTGAGTCACCTCTGGTGGCACAGCCTAGGTGGTGGCAGAGCCGGTGGTGGCACAGAACCTTTGTGGTGGCACAGAACCTTTGTGGTGGCACAGAACCTTTGTGGTGGCACAGCCTCGGTGGTGGCAGAGCTGGTGGTGGCACAGAACCTTTGTGGTGTTGCAGAACCTTTGTGGTGGCACAGCCTCGGTGGTGGCACAGCCTTGGTGGTGGCAGAGCTGCTGTAGTGGCACAGACTTGGTGGTGGCACAGCCAGTGGTGGCAGAGCCTTTCTGGTGGCACAACTGGTGATGGCAGAGCCTCAGTGGTGGCACAGAACCTCAGTGGTGGCACAGCCTCGGTGGTGGCAGAGCTGCTGTGCTAGCACATCTGGTGGTGGCACAGCCATGGTGGTGACAGAGCCTCAGTGGTGGCCCAACCTCAGTGGTGGCACAGCCACTGGGCCAGCAGCCCTGGAGGCCCTGGGGGCTGTGGGTGACAGCCCTGGTGGCCCTGGGGGCTCTGGGTGACAGCCCTGGTGGCCCTGGGGGCTCTGGGTGACAGCCCTGGTGGCCCTGGGGGCTGTGGGTGACAGCCCTGGTGGCCCTCCTTGACCTGCAGGTCCCTGTTAACCCAAGACTGAGAGCAGGGATTGGGGTTAGGGTCAGTCAATGCTCCACCTGCTCATTAACAGGAATGTCCTAACGAGCTGTGAGGATCCCTTTTAACCCTTTCCTGCACCCTGCAGTGTTCGAGAACAGCGCCAAGATCGTCATCGTGATGGAGTACGCCAGCAAGGGCGACCTCTACGACTACATCAGCGAGCGGCAGCGGCTCTCGGAGCAGGAGGCGCGACACTTCTTCCGCCAGGTCGTGTCTGCTGTCTACTACTGCCACAAGGTGGGTGGCACCTCTGCCACAAGGTGGGTGGCACCTACTGCCACAAGGTGGGTGGCACCTACTGCCACAAGGTGGGTGGCACCTACTGCCACAAGGTGGGTGGCACCTCTGCCACAAGGTGGGTGGCACCTACTGCCACAAGGTGGGTGGCACCTCTGCCACAAGGTGGGTGGGTGGCACCGCCCTGCCCGGGGCTTCCCAGGGGTTTCCTGGGGGAAGAGTGGCTGGATGGGCTCCTGAGCTCTCCTCATCATGGATTCCCAGCTGGATGGGTTCCTGGGTGCTCGTCCCAATGGATTCTGGGCTCGATGGGTTCCTGAGCCCTCCTCCCAATGGATTCCCAATGGTTTCTGGGCTGGATGGGCTCCCAAGCCCTCCTCCTGATGGTTTCCCAATAAATTCCAGGCTGGATGGGCTCCTGAGCCCTCCTCCTGATGGTTTCCCTGCTGGATGGGCTCCTGGGTGCTCCTCCTGATGGATTCCAGGCTGGATGGGCTCCTGGGTGCTCCTCCCGATGGATTCCAGGCTGGATGGGCTCCTGAGCCCTCCTCCTGATGGATTCCAGGCTGGATGGGCTCCTGAACCCTCCTCCCGATGGATTCCAGGCTGGATGGGCTCCTGAGCCCTCCTCCCGATGGATTCCAGGCTGGATGGGCTCCTGGGTGCTCCTCCTGATGGATTCCAGGCTGGATGGGCTCCTGAGCCCTCCTCCTGATGGATTCCAGGCTGGATGGGCTCCTGGGTGCTCCTCCTGATGGATTCCAGGCTGGATGGGCTCCCAAGCTCTCCTCCCTGCATTCCCACGGGAGGTGAGAGGAGCTCGTGGCTCTCCACCTTCCCCAGCACAAGGGTTGGTCCTGCCTCGAGTCCCAAGGGTGTGGCAGTGCCCTGGCAGCTTTTGGGAGGTCCTGGCCCGGCTGCCGCGGTGTGTGGGTGACTAACCCGGCCTGGCATTGTCACCTCCCCTCCCACCTGAGCAGACGGAGACGCCCAGAGCTGCCCTCGGGGCTGGAAGCCAAGCCCTGGGTCACCTGTCCTGTTCGGGTCACCTGTCCTGTTCCTGATGGGAATGTGATGCCCTGGCAGGACCCTCCCCAGGCTGTGGGTGATGCCCTGGCAGGACCCTCCCCCGGCTGTGGGTGATGCCCTGGCAGGACCCTCCCCATGGTCTGGGTGATGCCCTGGCAGGACCCTCCCCGGGCTGTGGGTGATGCCCTGGCAGGACCCTCCCCGGGCTGTGGGTGATGCCCTGGCAGGACCCTCCCCGGGCTGTGGGTGATGCCCTGGAAGGACCCTCCCCGGGCTGTGGGTGATGCCCTGGCAGGACCCTCCCCGGGCTGTGGGTGATGCCCTGGAAGGACCCTCCCCGGGCTGTGGGAGATGCCCTGGCAGGACCCTCCCCGGGCTGTGGGTGATGCCCTGGCAGGACCCTCCCTGTGGTGTGGGTGATGCCCTGGCAGGACCCTCCCCAGGCTGCAGGTGATGCCCTGGCAGGACCCTCCCTGAGTCTGTTGGTGATGCCCTGGCAGGACCCTCCAGCCCGAGGGTCATCCTGGACGACGCTCCGAGGCCGTGCCCCAGCCCTCGGTGGGAACAGGGGGTGGCAGGGCAGCTCCTGACCCCAAACTGGGTCGGGGGCTGGCTCAGCTGGGCACAGCAGGCCCTGGCCAAGCAGGAGCTGTGCCCTGGTGGGGCTGGCACCGTGTGCTGGGGACAGTGAGGAGCCCAGGCTGGCATGCGGTGCAGGCACCTCCCGTCTCCTGCTGCCCAGCTGGTGCCACCCAGGCTGGGCCACACCCGGGCTGTTTGCGGCTGCTGTGCCCTGTTTGCTGTGCCCTGCCTGGCAGGGCAGTGACCTCCAGGTGTGCAGGACTTTCCCTGCCTCCAACCCTCCCCGAATTAACCCCGAATTAACTCTTCCCGCAGAACGGGATCGTGCACCGGGACCTGAAGCTGGAGAACATCCTGCTGGATGCCAACGGGAACGTCAAGGTGAGGGGCATGGGCTGTCACCCAGGGCAGCTGCCCAGCCTGGAGGGACAGGGGGTGCCCACAAGGCCTCAGTGCCCTCGGGGCATGTGCTTCCCTGAGCTCTGGCACCCCCTGGAACGCTGCGGAGAGCTGGCAGAGCCTGGCAGATCTGGTGGAGCCATAACTGGTATTGGCTTTACCAAACCTTATCTGCTGATAAGAGGGCAAAGTCTGAGCGCCCAGATCAGCGCTGGCTGGATGAGAAGGGCTCCTCTCCTGCTTTCTGTGGGTGCCAGCCAGGAAATGCCAGCTCCCCATGGCCCCCGGTGGTGATTTCTGCCAGGGAGGAAGGGCACGGCCTGGCCGGGGATCCCCGTGGTCACTGATAACGGGGTTTGTCTCCACCAGGGATAATTTTGTAATTGGGAGCTCGAGGGCAGCTGGGAACCTCCTGCTGGCTGGGAGGTGACGGCTCTAATGAGGATAATGAGCACCTGGGCCAGGTGGGGCTGAGAGGGACCGCTGCAGCCTGGGGTGGCTGGGAAGGAGCTGGAGGAGAGCCTGGAAGTGCTTCCAGCCTCACCTCTCCACGCTGCTCCCGCTGCCTGGGGTGAAGGTTTGGGAGGGAGAGAGCAGCAGGGGTGGAGAACCAGGCTGAGGGGGTTCAGAGCCAAGGGCAGCCCTGGTTCGGACCAGGTTCATCCCTGGGGAGCTCCAGGGGAACTTTCAGCCTTGGGAAACTTGGGAAAGGGGAACTTTGGGAAAGGGGAACTTTGGGAAAGGGGAACTTTGGGAAAGGGGAACTTTGGGAAAGGGGAACTTGGGAAAAGGGGGCTTTGGGGAAGGGGAACTTAGGGAAAAGGGGAACTTAGGGAAAAGGGGAACTTAGGGAAAGGGGAACTTTGGGAAAGGGGAACTTTGGGAAAGGGGAACTTTGGGAAAGGGGAACTTGGGAAAGGGGAACTTTGGGAAAGGGGAACTTGGGAAAGGGGAACTTGGGAAAGGGGAACTTGGGAAAGGGGAACTTGGGAAAGGGGAACTTGGGAAAGGGGAACTTGGGAAAAGGATCTTTTGGAAAAGAGGGCTTTGGGAGAGAGGAAC
Source organism: Haemorhous mexicanus (assembly GCF_027477595.1). Classification (NCBI taxonomy): domain Eukaryota; kingdom Metazoa; phylum Chordata; class Aves; order Passeriformes; family Fringillidae; genus Haemorhous; species Haemorhous mexicanus. The sequence continues at coordinate 3,166,314 of NC_082365.1, read as the reverse complement.
TTGAGGAAGGGAAACTTTGGGAAAAGGATCCTTGGAAAAGGATATTTTGGGAAAGGGAAACTTGGGAAAAGGGATCTTTGGGAAAGGAGACTTTGGGAAAAGGGAACTTGGGAAAGGGGGCTTTGAGGAAGGGAACTTTGGGCGAGGGGCCTGTGCTGCTGGCTGACAGCTGTGTTTGTCCCCCAGATCGCAGATTTCGGGCTGTCCAACGTGTTCCAGCAGGACAAGCTCCTGCAGACCTACTGCGGCAGCCCCCTGTACGCGTCCCCCGAGATCATCAACGGGCGCCCCTACAAGGGCCCCGAGGTGGGTTGTGCCTCCCTGCAGGGTGTGGGAATGGCTCTGGGCTTTTCCCGGTGGGTTTTGGGCTAACGGGACCCTGAGCCCGGGCACTGCGGGGTTGCTGGGTGTGCTGGGGTCCTGCCCCACTCTGTCCCTTCCCTGTGCCTGCTGCCATCCTGGGAGCCCTGATGAGACCTTGGTGGGGTGGGGACCGGGACAGCCCGCTCCTGCTGTCCCCTCCAGGCTCCTGTGTCCCTTTCACAGGTGGACAGCTGGTCCCTGGGTGTCCTCCTCTACATCCTGGTCCACGGCACCATGCCTTTTGATGGCCACGACTACAAAACTCTGGTCAAGCAGATCACGAGCGGGGACTACCGAGAGCCCACAAAGCTCTCAGGTAGGGACACCCCCGTCCCTCTGTGTGTCCCCCTTCCCCGTGTCCCCTGCCGTGCCTGACCTGTCCCCTCCTGTGCCTGACCTGTCCCTCCCCTGTGTCCCCTGCCGTGCCTGACCTGTCCCTTCCCTGTGTCCCCTGCCGTGCCTGACCTGTCCCTCCCCCGTGTCCCCTGCCGTGCCTGACCTGTCCCTTCCCCCTGTCCCCTCCTGTGCCTGACCTGTCCCCTCCTGTGCCTGACCTGTCCCTTCCCCGTGTCCCCTCCCGTGCCTGACCTGTCCCTTCCCCGTGTCCCCTGCCGTGCCTGACCTGTCCCTTCCCCGTGTCCCCTCCCGTGCCTGACCTGTCCCTCCCCCGTGTCCCCTGCCGTGCCTGACCTGTCCCTTCCCCGTGTCCCCTCCCGTGCCTGACCTGTCCCTTCCCCGTGTCCCCTCCCGTGCCTGACCTGTCCCTTCCCCGTGTCCCCTGCCGTGCCTGACCTGTCCCTTCCCCGTGTCCCCTCCTGTGCCTGACCTGTCCCCTCCTGTGCCTGTCCTGTCCCTTCCCCGTGTCCCCTGCCGTGCCTGACCTGTCCCTTCCCCGTGTCCCCTGCCGTGCCTGACCTGTCCCTTCCCCGTGTCCCCTCCCGTGCCTGACCTGTCCCTTCCCCATCCCCTCCTGTGCCTGTCCTGTCCCTTCCCCGTGTCCCCTCCTGTGCCTGACCTGTCCCCTCCTGTGCCTGTCCTGTCCCTTCCCCGTGTCCCCTCCTGTGCCTGACCTGCCCCTTCCCTGTGTCCCCTCCCATGCCTGACCTGTCCCTTTCCCATGTCCCCTCCTGTGCCTGACCTGTCCCTTCCCCATGTTCCCTCCTGTGCCTGACCTGTCCCTTCCCCGTGTTCCCTCCTGTGCCTGACCTGTCCCTTCCCCGTGTTCCCTCCTGTGCCTGACCTGTCCCTTCCCCGTGTTCCCTCCTGTGCCTGACCTGTCCCTTCCCCGTATCCCCTCCTGTGCCTGACCTGTCCCTCCCCCGTGTCCCCTCCCATGCCTGACCTGTCCCTTCCCTGTGTCCCCTGCCATGCCTGACCTGTCCCTTCCCCATCCCCTCCTGTGCCTGACCTGTCCCTTCCCCGTGTCCCCTGCCGTGCCTGACCTGTCCCTTCCCCGTGTCCCCTCCCGTGCCTGACCTGTCCCTTCCCCGTGTCCCCTGCCGTGCCTGACCTGTCCCTTCCCCAGATGCCTGCGGGCTGATCCGCTGGATGCTGATGGTGAACCCCGAGCGCCGGGCCACCATCGAGGACATCGCCACGCACTGGTGGGTCAACTGGGGCTACAAAATGCCTCTGGGCGAGCAGGAGCTGCTGCGGGAGAGCGAATCCCCGCTGGCCACGGTGGCCGAGTGGCTGCGCCGCTCCTCCCGGCCCCTGCTGGAGAACGGCTCCAAGGTGCGCTGCTTCCTGAAGCAGCACATGCCCGGCGCGGCCCTGGAGCGCCAGCGCTCCCTCAAGAAGTCCAAGAAGGAGAACGACGTCTCGCACGCTCTGCAGGAGGTGCCCGCGGGCCCCGAGAACCCCTCCAAGTCCGTCCTCAAGCGGCCCAAGGGCATCCTGAAGAAGAGGAACTCCTGCGAGCAGAAGGTGCCCGGCCCCGGCCCCCCGCCCGGGGAGGGTGGGGAGGGTCCCCCCGCGGGGCTGTCCCGGGTCCTGCAGCCCCCTGGAACAGCGGGAGCGGCTCCCCCGGCCGCGCCCAAGAAGGGAATCCTGAAGAAGCCCTCGGCCAGGGAGTCGGGCTATTACTCGTCCCTGGAGTGCTGCGAGTCCGGGGATGTTCTGGACGCGGGGAGCTTGGACCTGGACGGGAGCGTGTTCGCCGAGCCGCCCTCGCCGGCCCCGCAGGGGCTGCCGGCCCGCAGGAAAGGAATCCTCAAACTCAACGGCAAATTCTCCTCGGGCGGCAGCGCCGAGCCCGGCATCCCCCCCGGGAGGGGCTTGGGGGGCTTCGGCGAGGTGTCCCTGCCGCAGGGCCCCCGCGCCCGGCCCGCCAGCGCCGTCAGCGAGGACAGCATCCTGTCCACCGAGTCCTTCGAGCTGCTGGACCTGCCCGCCCGCCGCCCCCCCGGGGCAGCCATGCGGGGCTGCGTGTCCGCCGAGAGCCTCCTGCGGCTGGAGGAGGAGGAGGAGCGGGAGGAAGGGCGGCGGCTGCGCCGCTGGACTGTCACCCACTGCCGCAGCCCCTTGGCCGAGAGCAGCGCGTCGCTGGCGGGCTGTGACAGCGGCACCGAGCTCTACCGGCGAGCTGTGGCCGTCGGGGCGAAGCTGAGCTGAGCCCACCTCCCTCCCCGCAGGGCTGCCCCGGGGTGGTGCATTTTGGGGAGGGGGCTGAGCCTCCCTCCCTCCATCCCTTCCTTCCTTCCCTCCCTCCCCGGGGCTGCCGGTGCTGCTGATCCACATCCCACGGATGGATTTGGCAGCCTCGGGGCGGAGGATGCCCCAGGGCCAGGACATTTAAAGGACCAAAGTCCCTAAAGTGGCCCCCGAGGAGGGGCTGGGGGGTCCCGGGGGGTCCTCGCTGCCGTCCTTCCCTCTCGAACAGGCTCATCTCATCATGGGGGTGAAAGCAAGGGGTTGGGGGGGGATTTTTGGTTTTTTTGCACTGTTTTTTGGCTGCACAAGGTAACGGAGGGGGTGGGTGATATACCTCAAACAAGCTGCAGATGTAGCAGGGTGCTGGTGAGGGCTCCAAGGTGCTGCCCGTGGGCTGGGCTTCAGGAGGTGCTGGGGGCACCCAGGCCACGGCTCTGCCCTCTCCCGAGTGCTGAGAAACTGGATGTGGCCAAAAGCCCAGGCTGGGAAATGCTGTGATGCCAACATCTCTCATTGTAACGTGGAAAAAAAAAAAAGAAAAGAAAAAAAAAGGTGCCTTTGGTGAGGCACCATGTCTTTATTTATTGATTTATTGCCTTTGCCCAGGCTGGTGTGGAGGGCAGCAGCACGGGATGTGTCTGGCTCCAGAGAGGCCGTCCAGGGGTGTTTTTGGGGAGGTGGCTGTGTCCTTGTGTCACACGGCTCCCTTGCACTGTTGCCAGGTGTGCTCGCTGGCCCTTTCCCCTCTCCGGGGGGGGGTGTTGTGTTTTCCCTCCTTCCGACAGCACGGGCTAGAGAAAAACATTAAATTAAAGCAAACGGTAAAGCTGAGTTGTCACTGTGATTGCTGGGGGTGAGGGAGGGGCTGCTGTCCCTGTGTCCCTGTCCTTGTCCCTGTGCTTCTCCTGCTGGGATGGGGCCGTGCTCCAGCCCAGGTGGGCGTGGGTGGGCTCAGACACGTCCTGCAGGGTGGAACCCTCTGTTTGCTCAGGCCCCCCCCAAACTGGGTTTAACTGGGGCTGGACACGTCGCTGGTGTGGGGGCTCAGCACCCCCAGGAGTGGGAAATGTGGATTTTAAGGCTGAGCAGGACAAACATAGCCCAAAATTTAGGGGAAGCTGTGATGAGGAGCCCCTTCTGCTCTCCCCACTGTGGGCAGCCCCCCTGTCCCAGCCCTGCTCCCAAACTCCTCTCACATCCCTCCTGCAGGGATGGGAAATCTGGATTTTAAGGCTGAGCAGCAGCTGGACAAACAGCCCAAAATTTAGGAGAAGCTGTGATGGAAGCAGGACAGTGGGGGAACAGGATCCCACCACGAGCAGCCCCCTGTCCCATCCCCTCTCCCAAACCCCTCTCACATCCCTCCTGCAGGGATGGGAAATCCGGATTTTAAGGCTGAGCAGCTGCAAAATTCAGGGGAAGCTGTGATGGAAGCGGGACAGTGGGGATCAGGATCCTTTCTCCCCTCCTCACCACGAGCAGCCCCCCATCCCATCTCCTCTCACATCCCTGCACCTCGGTGGGTTTGAATTTGGGGGAAATCCCCGGGTTTTGGTGGCGGGAGCTGCCTCTCCGCCCTTTCCCCTCTCCCCCTTCTCCCGCTGAGCACGGAATCCATTCCCCATTCCGCTGCCCCGTGACCATCCCCCGTCTCCAGCCGCGCTCACCGGAGCCGCTCGCCCCGAGCAGCGGGGACAGGGTGGCCGGGCATGCCCGGAATGCCACCCTTTGTCCCAGCAGGGGTGGCAGGGGGGGTCACCGCGCTCGGCGCCCCCCGCCGCGCATTCCCCGCGTGCTTCCCGAGCCTGGGAGGAATTCCGGAGCCTTAAAGCGGCTCCCGGGGCTGAGCCCGGGCAAAGTCCCGGTGCCCTGGGTGCTGCAGGGGTGGGATGGGGTGGGGTGGGATGGGATCCATGGGATGGGATGGGATGGGGTAGGGTGGGGTCCATGGGATGGGGTGGGATGGGGTGGGATGGGATCTGTGGGATGGGATGGGGTGGGGTGGGATGGGATCCATGGGATGGGGTGGGATGAGGTGGGGTGGGATCCATGGGATGGGTGGGATAGGATGGAATCCATGGGATGGGATGGGATGGGATGGGATGGGATCCGTGGGATGGGATGGGATGGAATCCATGGGATGGGATGGGATCAATGGTATGAGATGAGATGGGGGGGGGTGGGATCCATGGGATGGGATCCATGGGATGGGATGGGATCCATGGGATGGGATGGAGTGGGGTGGGATGGGATCCATGGGATGGGATCCATGGGATGGGATCCATGGATGGGATGGAGTGGGGTGGGATGGGATGAGCATGGAGCAAAAAGTCCTTTTTAGGTTTAGTGTTGGAACATCCTGGGATTTTGTGGCCCTGTTTCATCCAGGATTTGCTGGAAAAAGTCCCCATGCACTGGTTTGGGGCCAGGCATGGAGCAGAGGGTCCTTTTGGGGTTTGCTGTTGGAGCACCCCTGTTTCATCCGGGATTTTCAGGAAAACATCCCCATGTGCTTTTTTGGGAGCCGTGGCAGCTCAGGGTGGGCAGCGCTGCCCCCCAGGCTTTGGGGCTGAGCTGCCAAAGGACGGCTGTGGGCACTGCCAGGCATGGCAATCCCAAAGATTTGGAATGGGAATGTTGGGTGACGTCTGCTCCTGGAGCACAGGGAATGGCTGGGTGACATCTGAGCCAAAAACCCCCCAAGGTGCCACTGGGGACCTGCCTGGCCGAGCACTGGTGGCCTCTGGGTGGGCACCACTGGGTGTGAGGAGCACACTGCCCACCCCACCCCGTGTTCTCGCTGGTGACACTGGAGCTTGTCCTGCTGCCTACCCCGGCTGGTGACACCAGAGCTTGTCCTGCTGCCCACCATGTCCTGTGTCCCTGTTGGTGACACCAGAGCTTGTCCTGCTGCCCACCCGTGTCCCTGTTGGTGGCACCAGGTCTTGTCCTGCTGTCCACCCGGCCCTGTGTCCTCACTGATGGCACCAGAGCTTGTCCCGCTGCCCACCCCGTGTCCCTGTTGGTGACACCAGAGCTTGTCCCGCTACCCACCCGTGTCCCTGTTGGTGACACCAGAGCTTGTCCCGCTGCCACTCCATGTCCCAGTTGGTGACACCAGAGCTTGTCCCGCTGCCCACCCCGTGTCCCTGTTGGTGACACCAGAGCTTGTCCCGCTGCCCACCCCGTGTCCCTGTTGGTGACACCAGAGCTTGTCCCGCTACCCACCCCGTGTCCCTGTTGGTGACACCAGAGCTTGTCCTGCTGTCCACCCCGTGTCCCTGTTGGTGACACCAGAGCTTGTCCCGCTGCCCACTCCATGTCCCTGCTGGTGACACCGGAGCTTGTCCCGCTGCCCACCCCGTGTCCCCGCTGGTGACACCAGAGCTTGTCCCACTGCCCACCCTGTGTCCCCGGTGGTGACACCAGAGCTTGTCCCGCTGCCCACTCCATGTCCCTGCTGGTGACACCGGAGCTTGTCCCGCTCTCGTGGCCAGCCCAGCCCAGCCCCGAGCTGGGCCATCTCCCCGGGGCCGCTCCGAGTCCCTTCCCGCCTTCTCCCGGGCACAGCCATGGGAAGGGTGGGAAAAGCCCCCGGACGAGGCGGTGACAGCGGCAGCCGGAGCCCGGGGACACCGCGGTCCCCGCAGTGACCGCCGCCCTCCCCGCGCTGCCGGAATTCCCCCGCCAGCCCCTGGAAACGCTCCTTTCATCCCAGCCTTGATCTCGGCTGCCTCCGAGCCCCCCTGGCAGCCCCCCACCATTCTCGGCGGCTCTTTCATCCCCGCAGCCCTTTCATCCCCAGGTTGGGCAATTCCCGCAGCCCCCGCCCCGCCCTGCCCGGCCCCGCGGGGCTTTGGGGCGGCTGGAAATGACCTCAGCCGCGTTTTGCTGAGAAAATGTCATTTTTGAGGGGTGACCTCAGCCCCGAATGCTGCGTTTGCTGCCCTGCAGGGTGTGGGAGCGGGGCCGGAATCCTGGAATGCGGGAGGAACACCCGGAGATGAATTGTCCTGGAGGATGGAGGGGTTGTCCTGTGGGTTTATATCCACTGATCCAGGCTTCCCTGGGATAATCCCAAGGGATTACCCAGCCTAGACCCTTCTCCTGCTGGTCCTGGGGGAAACTGGGGCTTCCCACTGCTGCATCCCGGGGTTTGGGGCTGCTACCATCGCCAAAGGACACGTGTGGGGACTTCCAGCCATGGGATTTGGGCATTCCCAAAGATTTTTCATGGGAATGCTGGGGTGGATGGTGTGCCTGAGCCTCTCTGGGTCACCCCAGGCTTGGATCCCCCCTCACCCGGGGGTTGCTTCGGGATCCACATCCCCCCGAGCAGCGGCAGCGCCCTGAGAAAGGGGAAAAAAGGGAATTTTGGGGTCGGAGCAGCCGTGAGCAGGCTGGGGGAGCAGAGCAGAGCCAGCAGCTCCAGCACCACTCCCAGCCGCTCCCGGCGGGAGCCTTTCCCGGCAGAGCGGAGCTCTGGGCGCTCCCCTGGCCCCGGGGCCCTGAGTCACCCCCGGCAGCGGCTCCTGCCCGGGCGTGTGCGGGAACCCCGGCTCCAGCCAGCCCTTCCTTGGCATGGGGAGCGCGGCGGGAGGAGCGGGCTCGGGGGGACACCGCGGTGACCCCAGGGACAGCCTGCGGCCAAAGCCACCACCGGCTTGGGGAATGCAGGTGGGGATGGGGCTGGGTCCTACTGGAGCGCCCCAGAACCGCTGGGAAGGGGACGGAGGCCGAGCTCATTAAGCGGTGGCTCTTAATGACCCCCGGAGCAGCTCAGGGATGCCCCTGGAGCTCTGGAATTTGGATGTCACCGCCCCTCTGGCCGCGGCCGAGCTCCTTCTTTGCAGCCCGGGGATTGTCCCTTCCTGCCGGAATCTCCCCGGGTCGGTTTTCCCTTCCCCGGGTTTTGTGTCGGGGCCCTTCTTTGTGTGTCTGACACATCGTGGGCGCAGAGCCAGGGAGATTTCTGAGACATTTTGTCAGAACTTTGAGTGCCGGAACAATTAACACAACAAAGCTGAGGTGTTTCTTTGCCTCTGATTCTTTCAAAGTGTTTTTTTTTTTCTGTAGGTTTTTTTTTTGTAGTTTTTTTTGTAGTTATGTTTTTTTTTAAGGTGCCTCCGCAACCATCTGTTTGATTGCTGGATTTCTTTGAAGATCTGAAGGAAAGAAATCCCCACATGAAAGTGGGGATTCAATGGCAGCCTGGAGCAGCCCAAAAAAGGGGGAGAAAGCGGCGCCCAGAAACTTTGATCCCATTTTTTTTGGAGCACAAGAAAAGGCTGGGTCACACCTGAGCCAAAAATTCAACCCCAGACCCCACTGGGGACCTGGCTGGCTGAGCACTGGTGGCCACTCTGAAGCTGCTGTGCCCTCCTGGAGCTGTGGTGATGATTTTTGGGGTGCTGGATCTCTGCTGGAGGATTTCTCCCATCAGGACAGCTCTGCCCATGCCATGCCAGAGCCTCTGGGATGTGCAGGAACGGGACAGAGGGGATCCAGCACTGCTGGAGCAAAATCTGTGTCTGTGGGACCATCAGGACATCTCCTGTCCATCCCATCCCTTGCAGGATCCAACTCACCGTGCCTGCCATGAGCCACAAAATAAAATCCTGGAATGTCCTGGGCTGGAAGGACCCAGCTGGAGTTCACTCCTGACCCCAGCCCTGGAAGGACCCACAGGACCATGGAGGTCACTCCTGACCCCAGCCCTGGAAGGACCCACAGGACCATGGAGGTCACTCCTGACCCCAGCCCTGGAAGGACCCACAGGACCATGGAGGTCACTCCTGACCCCAGCCCTGGAAGGACCCACAGGACCATGGACTGAACTCCTGACCCCAGCCCTGGAAGGACCCACAGGACCATGGAGGTCACTCCTGAGCCCAGCCCTGGAAGGACCCACAGGACCATGGAGGTCACTCCTGACCCAGCCCTGGAAGGACCCACAGGACCATGGAGGTCACTCCTGACCCCAGCCCCTCATCCCGACCCTTGGCTGCTCCCGGGTCACTCCAGGCTTGCAGAAGCCACCAGCTCTGATCTCATCCCTGGGGAGCAGCCCTGACAGGGCGGTGACTCAGGGGGCCCTGTGGGTCCCCAGGGGTTGGGACACCTCCTGTCACCACTGTGTCACCGTGATGGCATCACTGTGATGGCATCAACGCAATGGGATCACCACGATGGTGTCACCATGATGGCACCTCCGTGATGGCATCACTGTGATGGCATCACTGTGATGGCATCACCACCATGGCATCACTGTGATGGCATCTCCATGATGTCATCACCACGATGGCACCTCTGCCATGACATCATCATGATGGTACCACTGTGATGGCATCACCATGATGGCATCTCCATGATGGTGTCACCATGATGGCATCTCCATGATGGTGTCACCATGATGGCACCTCTGTGAGGGCATCTCCACGATGGCATCACCACCACGGCATCACTGCCATGTTACCACCATGATGGCATCTCCATGATGGCATCTCCACGATGGCATCTCCACCATGGCATCTCCACCATGGCATCACCGCCATGGCACCACCATGATGGCATCTCCGTGATGGCATCTCCACGATGACATCTCCACCATGGCATCACCACCATGGCACCACCATGATGGCATCTCTGTGATGGCTTCTCCATGATGGTGTCACCATGATGGCACCTCTGTGATGGCATCACCACCATGGCATCTCCATGATGGCAGGGAAACCCCCCCCCAACACTGCGACCCTCCCGGGTGGGGCCGCCCAGGGTGGGCACGGAGCTGCTGCCAGCCTGCCCGGGGAGGACAGAAGGTTCCAGAACCCTCTGCCCAGAGCTCCTTCTGCCTCATTGAGCACCTCCATGGCCGTGGCAGCGCCCGTGCCACGTCTCACACGGGAAGGGAGCGCGGCACCGCCGGCAGCTGCGGGCCAGGGCGACTTTCCCAGCGGATCTGCCTGCCTGGGAACGCCGAGCAGCAGCCAGACAGGTTTCTGGAGAGGGCTGGGCCTGCTGGATCCCGAATTTGGGATGTTGGTGCCCAGCCAAGCCCACCTGACCATCCCGTGAGGCATCTCCAGCCACCTGAGCGCCCGCAGCTGCCAACGGGGAACGCCGACCCCCAGCTCCCCGAGGGCCCCGGGGCTGCTCCCCGCTCTCCCCGCTCTCCCCGCTCTCCCTGCCCGGGCCGGGCTCGGATCCCGCTGGGAATTCCCTGCAGCGGCGCTGAGAACCGGGCAGGGCTCCGGCCGCGCCCGCTTTTGCAAGCGGCAGCCGGGGGAAGCGGTTCAGCCGGCTCGGGCGGGGCGGAGCGGGCTGGCAGCCTGGCACGGCGACAGCTTCTGGGTGTGCCACCTCCCTGCCGGGCCGGTGGCGGCCCCGCGCTCGCCGGGCGGTCGGGCCAGCGGGGCCGGTTCGCCGCGGCCCCGGGGAGCCCCGCCGGCCTCCCGTGCCTGCTTTGCACGCGTGGGAAGGGCTTGGGAAGGGAGCGGGGCGTTATTCCCATGGAACTGCCATCCCACCCGGCATTCCCGGGGCTGCGAGGTGCAGGGCTCCGTGCTGAGGTGGGCTTGGAGGGACAGATGGGGTCTCTGCTCGCTGTGACAGTGACAGGACCCGGGAAGGGCTGGAGTGGGACCAGGGTGGGTTTTAGGGAAAGGTTCTTCCCGCAGAGGTGGAGCTGAAAAGGCTCCCCGGGGAATGGTCACTGTTCCAAGCCTTCCAGAGCTCCAGGAATGTTTGGAAAATGCTCTCAGGGATGCTCAGGGTGGGATTTTGAGATCGTTCTGTGCAGAGCTGGGAGCTGGATCAGTGATCCTGGTGGGTTCTTCCAGCCCAGGATATTCCAGCATCTCTTTTTTCTTATCTCCGTGTTTTCAACGCCAGAACCTTAACCCTGATATTTGCGTTCCTGAGGAGAAATGGGAAGTTGGGATCTTTGAGCTCATCTCAGGGATGCACAGGGTGGGATATTTACATTCCTGAGGAGAAATGGGAAGTTGGGATTTTTGAGCTCATCTCAGGGATGCGCAGGGTGGGATATTTACATTCCTGAGGAGAAATGGGAAGTTGGGATTTTTGAGCTCATCTCAGGGATGCGCAGGGTGGGATATTTACATTCCTGAGGAGAAATGGGAAGTTGGGATTTTTGAGCTCATCTCAGGGATGCGCAGGGTGGGATTTTGGCATCCTCCATCCCCCGCGAGTCCCGCCAGCCCTCGGGGAGCCCCGCGATCAGATCAGTGATTTCTCTCATCTTATCTCCCCGTCTCTCTGCTCCTTTCCCTTGCGCGCCCTCCCCTCGCCGCCTCCCCCTCGTCAGCCCCGCTTCCCCTCCAGCCCGGCTTTGATCCCGGGAAGCAGCAATTGATCCTCCTTATCTTCTTTGTGGGAGGGACAGACGTTCCCGGCACTGCCCTTAATTAAATTCCTCCTCATTTTCCTCCACGAGCCTTTCCCCCCCCGCAAAGCCAGGCCAGGATTTGTTTTTAAAGCTGTAATTAAAGGATGGGATTGGCCACGAGTGGGACCCGCGCTGGGGGCGAGCTCAAGGGGCTGCTGGTCACCCTGTGGGGATGGCACTGGTCACAGTGGCCATGGTGGCACTGGCAGCGCTCACAGTGACACGGGGATGGCCCTCAGGGGCACAGGGACTGACTGTGGTGGCACTGACATTGCTCACAGTGACACGGGGATGGCCCTCAGTGGCACAGGGACTGACTGTGGTGGCACTGGCACTGGTGACAGTGACATGGGGATGGCCCTCAGGGGCACAGGCACTCACTGTGGTGGCACTGGCACTGGTGACAGTGACATGGGGATGGCCCTCAGGGGCACAGGCACTCACTGTGGTGGCACTGGCACTGGTCAGAGTGACACGGGGATGGCCCTCAGTGGCACAGGGACTGTGGTGGCACTGGCACTGGTGACAGTGACATGGGGATGGCCCTCAGTGGCACAGGGACTGACTGTGGTGGCACTGGTGGCACCTGCCATGGTGGCCCTGTCACTGGTCACAGCAACATGGGGACAGTCCGTAGCCCAAGCACTGACTGTGGTGGCCCAGGCACTAAGTGTGGTGGCACTGGCACTGGTCACGGTGGCCCTGGCCCCTGCCGCGGTGGCCCTGGCCGCTCCAGGTGAGCCCCAGCGCGGTGGCTCTGGCACTTGGAGCTTTTCCGCTCGGAAATGTCCCCTGCAGGCGCTGACCCGGGGGCAGGGAGCATTTCCCACGTGGAGCAGCCCAAACTCCCCCGGAGGCAGCGCAGGAATGCCAGGCATGTTATCCTTGGGACCTGCTCTGCTTCTTACGGCCTAAGCTCGGCCACGCCGCCGGGGGAAGGGAGGGGACAGCCGGCGACCGCCGTGTCCCCAGGGATGGTTGCCAGCATTCCCAATCCCCATTCCCTTCATCCTCCTCCTCCTCCTCCTCGGGGACGCTGCCCAGAGCTGCGCCCGGGGGTCTCCGTGCCCCTCAGGGGATGCAGGTGAGCCCCTCTGGGTCCCTCCTGCTCCTGGGCACGCAGGGACACCCCCGGGGGGACAGCACGGGGACATTTCGGGGGTCCCGCCAGCAGCGGGGACATCATTTTATCATTTTATGGTGCAGCTGGAACCCAGGAACACTCGGGGAGAGAAATCCGCGCCTGGCTGTCTGTGTGACTGAGACAGCGACCCAATGTTTAGTTCTTACTTCCCGCGGTGACATGGGACAGGGCACAGGGACAGCGCTGGCCCCACCCTGCAGGACCTGGGCACCCCGGGGCACCCTTGGGATGCGGAAAACCAGCCCCGAACAGGGGACACAGGGACATCCTACCGCGCCACCCCGGGCCCTCCAGGCTGTCCCCAGATGTCCCCAGCGAGCTCTGTCCCCGCTGGGTGCCCCGATCTCTGCATGTGCCACACCAAGGGGTGGCTGAAGCCCCCGTGGCCGGTGGCAGCAGCCCGGCGTGTCCCTCGGGGACATTCCGTGTCCCCCGCTGCCGGCCCGGAGCGCAGCTGCGGCTCTTACATAAAACGCAATTAGCGGCGGGCAGGGAGGCCTGAATGGAATTAAGGAATTCCTGCCGGGCTGACGTCAAAGCTTCACCTCTCCCGCACAAAGGGGGCCCTTGTGAGCCCCCCCTGACCCCGCCGGGACAAGGCGAGTCCTCAGGGAGCCCCGAGCCGCGCATGCCATGCGGGAATTGTCCCCGCCGCCGGTGTCACCGGAGCTCGCTGCGCAGGGGGGGCCGGCCCGCAGCTCCCCGTGCTGGCCGTGCCACGGTGCCAGCGGCCCCCTGTGCCAGCTCATGACGGGAGTGACCTCCCCTCGCCATGGCAGGGGGCTCGAGGGGCAGCGGGGAGGGCATGGGGACAGCCGGACATGGGGACAGCTGGACCATGAGTGAGATATCCCGAAATTCCCACTGGGATGGGATCTGGGGTCCCCCCAGCTGCAGGAGCTGCCCCAACACTGGGGCCTCCTCTGGCTGCTGCCAACGAGGTCACAGGGACTGGGCAGTGAATGTCCCCAAGTGTCACAGGCGGCGAGGGGGGGTGGCAGGGCTCACACAGAACTTCCTGCACTCCACGGCCGTGGTGGGGCAGCACGAGGGGCACGAACAGTTTTAACTGGAGAGGGTCGGTTCAGATGGGACATTGGGAGGTGGTGAGGCCCTGGAATGGATTTCCCCGAGAAGAAACTCCCAGGGGAGTGTTCAAAGCCAGGTGATGGGGCCTGGAGCAGCCTGGCATAGCAGAAGGTGTCTCTGGTGGCACCGGATGGGCTTTAATGTCCCTTCCGACCCAAACCATCCTGTGACGTCACGATCGCTGATGTTGCGCTGCGGGCAGGAAGGGGTTAATGCGCTAATTGGGGTGAGTGAGGTGAGAGCCCCCACCCTGGGCCCTGCCCCTGCCCCTGCCCGGCCTTACGGGAAAGCGCTCGGGAGCGGCTCCGGCAGCCGCGGCGGGGACCGGGGGCCCCCCTGCGGCCGTGGTGCCGCATTCCCTTCCCGGAGAACTCCCTTCCCGGAACATCCCCTTCCCGGAGCATCCCCTTCCCAGAGAATCCCTTTCTCAGAGAATCCTCTTCCCAGAGAATCCCCTTCCCGGAGCATCCTCTTTTCAGAGCATTCCCTTCCTGGAAAATCCCCTTCCCGGAACATCCCCTTCCCAGAGAATTCCCTTCCTGCAGAATCCCCTTCTCAGAGCATTCCCTTCCCGTGGCATCCCCTTCCCGGAGCATTCCCTTCCCGCGGAATCCCCTTCCCGGGGGAACCATCCCGCTCCCCGCATTCCCCCTTCTGGCAGAGTTCCCTCCCCGCAGCCCCAGCCCAGCGGGACGCTGGGATTCACCAGAACTGAGGTTTTTTCCCCCATTTCCTCCCTCCCTGCGGCCGTGGGGCTCGCAGGGCTGGGGCAGCTGCACCCCCGGGCTCCCGAGCTGGGCTCAGGCAGGGCATGGAGCGAATTTAGGGAATTTTGGAATTTAATTACTCACGGTTTTGTTCCTTTCGTGGGGTCAGGGCTGAGCTGGTGCAGGATGCACCTGGCTGGGAAGAGGCAGAGGAGGGAATTCTGCTGGACCTGAGGCTGGGGCAGATTCCCCAGCTCTGGGCAAGCCCCCCTTGCTCAGGTGACCACTGAGTGACCATTCCCTCTGGAGGGGACGTGCCCTGGGTGTCACCTGCAGCAACGGGAGCTCCAGGGAGCCTCCAGAGCTCTGTCCTGTCCCTACCTGTGCATCCCACCTGGGCACAGCCCTGCTCCTGCCCTGGAGCCTCCAGAGCTCCGTCCTGACCCTACCTGTGCATCCCACCTGGGCACGGCCCTGCTCCTGCCCTGGAGCCTCCACAGAGCTCTGTCCTGACCCTACCTGTGCATCCCACCTGGGCACGGCCCTGCTCCTGCCCTGGAGCCTCCAGAGCTCCGTCCTGACCCTACCTGTGCATCCCACCTGGGCACAGCCCTGCTCCTGCCCTGGAGCCTCCAGAGCTCCGTCCTGACCCTACCTGTGCATCCCACCTGGGCACAGCCCTGCTCCTGCCCTGGAGCTCGGCTGAGCCTTATCTTTGATATCAAACCTTTATCCCCCCCCAGCTGTGATGCTCAAGAGGGGATGCAGGGACCCCCACATGAGGCCACAGCAGGGCTTGGCTCGGCCCTGGCAGCACGGAGGAGGTGACAGAGAGACCCTGAACCCTCCCAAAAGTCCTGTGCCACTCCTGGGAATCACCACTGAAAGCATTCAGGGCCAAATTCTCACCTGAGGCCAAGGGGTTCAGGGTTTCAAAGTGAGTGGAGCAGCTGCTGTTTGCACCAGAGGAGGCCCTGGCTGTGCAGGTATTTTATATATATATTTATATATATATGTGTGTGTATAGATATATTACATAAATATATAGGTATGAAATAATTTAAGAACCATCCGAGACAGCATGCTGTGCTCTGGGGTGGGGCTGGAGGGCTGCCCCTCCTCCCCCTGCCCCACCAGCTTTGATTCACAAATGGAAACAGAGTCTGGAATTAAATTAAAAACCGCACACACGCACACGCACACACGACACGGGGCAGAGGCCGGACGAGTCCAGGTGTCCCTGAAGAGATTGGATCGACTAAAGCCAAAGAGTTGGGAAGTCAGGAAATGAAACCAGCGCGGGGGGTGTGGTTCGTGCCGGTGCTGACTGCCCTGGCTGCGCCCAGCCCCTGCGGGGACAGCGGGGCGGTGTCACAGCCCCGCGCTGTGGCCGGGCTGTGCCACAGGCTGGTGGCACGCGTGTGTCCCGCCGTGTTTGTGGTGGCCCTGCTGTCTCCACCTCCGCCTGCTTTGCTTTCGCTCCGTCCCAGGACTTTTTGCCACCAAGGCCGAAAGGGAAAATCCTGCCCCAATGAAGCCCTCTCCTCTCCCTGCTGGAAGTTCTCCCAGAGCCAGGTTTGGTCCAGCTCAATCCATCCCACCAACTGAAGACCCCTGGAGAAGATCTCCTCCTTCCCGGGGACTTCAGGATGACCTTCAATAAACCACCCAAAAAAAACCACCCAAAACCCCTTAGAAAAAGCCAGAAATCGCCAGCGCCTTCCAAAACTCCTCCTTGCTCCCCATCCCACCCTTCCAAACATCCCAGAGGGATCCCAGATCCAAGAGGCTGCCGTGGAGGGCCGGGAGCGCAGCCGAGCCGAGCGCGCGGAGAAGGCTCCGGACCCTCACCCCGTGTCCCCCTCCTCGTCGGGAAACGAAAACCCCCGAGGGGCTGGCGGATCAGCTGGGGAGCAGCACGTGCTCCAGGAAGTAGCTGATGGAGTCCCAGTGCTTCCAGAGGAAGAAGAGGAAGAGGACGAGCAGGGCGGTGCTGAGGATGCGCATGCGGGTCTTCATGAGCGGCGTGATGAAGTTGGCGATGGTGGAGACGAAGACGAGCAGCACGGCCATGAGGGCCAGGATGACGTTGATGAACTTGCCCAGCAGGGCCCGGGCGTTGGCGTTCTCCACCCCCTCCAGCTGCACCACCTGCTGCTGCTGCTGCTGCAGCTCCAGCTTGGTCACCCGCGTCAGGCACGACTCCACGGCCTCCTGCCAGGGGACAGCGGTGGCAGCGGCTCCAGGGATGTCCCCTAAAGGGATGTGGTGCCTCCCCCTGGTTTGTTGCTGCTGTTTTTGCTGCTAGGGGGGTTTGTACTGGGATGGGACTGTGCTGGTCCACACGTGGCTTGTCACAGCCCGGTGCTGTGGTCACACATGGGGGACTCGCTGTGTCGTGGTGGGACAGGAATGGGGGGATGGAGGGCAGGGACAGATCTTGGGAAGGAATTGCTCCCTGTGAGGGTGGGGAGGAGCTGGGATGGAATTTCCAGAGAAGCTATGGCTGCCCCCTCCCTGCGACAGTGGAAGGTGTCCCTGCCCTGCCATGGGTGGTTTTTAATGTTCCTTCCAACTGACACCAGTCTGGGATTCCCTGGGGTTGGGGACATGGCTTAGTCACCTGCCTCTTGCTGTGACAGCACCACAGGGAGAACCTCACCTGGAGGGTGCTGGGAGAAGGGATCCCACTGCCCCACCCTCCTTCCCAGCCCAGGCTGTCTCCCTCACCCCTGACTGGAGGGAGCAGAGGGGGGCTGAGCCCTCCCATAGCCCTACCTGGATGTCCCGTGCCCTCTCGTAGGACTGGTAGGCCACCTTCTCCTCCATGCTGGCCAGCTCCTGCTTCAGGTTGGTCATTTCGTTCTGGTGCAGCTCCGTCAGGTCGTTCAGCTGCTCCTCCAGGCGCTCGTACCTGCGCAGGGCAGCTGGGCTGGGACGTGTCCCCGAGACCCCCCCGGCACTGGGGACACCACCCAGCCCCTCCCACCCTCCTCTGGTTGTGGGAAAACCTCTCAAGATCCTCCGTGGAGGTCTGGCAGTGAGGAGGGCTGCAGCTCCCCACGTCTCTTGGCCAGGAGAGCAGCTTGTGGTCCCCAAAGAGCCACCCCGGGTGACACCTCCCCTGCCACCCACCCGTCCCTACCTGTAGCGCTCCTCCTGCAAGCACTGGGTCATGTAGGTGTAATCCCTCTGCAGCTGGGCCTTCAGGTCCTCCATGGAGTCCTCCAGGTGCGACTGGCTCTCCTTGATCTCCCGCAGCTCCTCCAGGATGGTGTCGAAGTTGTTGTGGTGGCTGTCCAGCGTGTTGGACTTGGGGCTCCCCAAGCCGCCGGGGCCGGCCCCTGAGTTGCTGCCGCCGGCGGAGCCCGAGGTGGCACTGGAGCACTCGTCATCGCTGCCGTACTTGGGGCTGGACACCAGCGTGGCGCTGCCGCTCAGCGCCCGCGAGGCCTCCTCGGGGTGCCCGTCGTCCAGCGTGTCCTTCAGGTGGGCGATGTTGTCGGCGCTGCCGAACTTGTTGCGGATCAGGCTGGCGAACTCGCGCGGCTTGGACACCACGGCCGTGTGCGTGGCCTGGGAGAGCCCCGAGAGCCCCCCCTTGACCCCTTCCACCACGCCGCCGCTGAAGCCGCTGATGCTGGAGCGCACGTTGGCGCCCACATCCTTCAGCCCTTGGTGCATGTCCCGGAAAACATCCTTGGGCTGGCGGCTGGGGCCGTTCTGCTCGATCTCCTTCAGCTTCTTGTGGTAGTGCTCCAGCTTCTTGTGCAGCTGCGCGATGGTCTGCGCCGACTTCTGGTTCTTCTTCTCGAACACCTGCTTGATGCGCGACGCCTGCTGCTTGTCGGCGTTGTTGGCCAGCTTCAGGTACTCGGCCACGTTGTCGTCCCGCGCCTCCTGCTCGATCTTGATCTGCTCCGTGATCTTGAGGATCTTCTGGTGCAGGTGCTCGATGGCGGCTTTGGTGCGGTGAGGGTCGGGGGTGCCATCGGGCACGTCCAGGCACACGGGGCCGTCGGCGTCGCCGTGCCCGGCGCCCGCCGGCAGGTTCAGGGTGGTGACGTCGCCCTTGTCCAGCTGGAGGGGAAGAAAAAAAGGAAAGGGGGATGCTCAGGGGAGGGAGGAAAAACTCCAGAAATGGGAGGGGACGGGAGGGAACCAGGCTGGGGATGCATGGAAGAGACTGGAGAGGTTGGGGGAGTTTTGTGGTTGGTTGGAGATTTCCCAGCCAAGCCAGCACTGCTGGAACCCCAGGAATACACCAGGGGATCCCCAGGGATCAAATCCCAGGAATACACCAGGGGATCCCCAGGGATCAAATCCAGGAATACACCAGGGGATCCCCAGGGATCAAATCCCAGGAATACACCAGGGGAGCCCCAGGGATCAAATCCCAGGAATACACCAGGGGATCCCCAGGGATCAAATCCCAGGAATACACCAGGGGATCCCCAGGGACACACCAGGTGGTCCCAGAAACATCTCAGTAGACTCCAGGAACATCCCAGATGATCCCAGGAACACCCCAGGTGATGCCAGAAGCACACAAGCTGATCCCAGGGACATCCCAGGTGACCCCAGAACACCCCAGGTGACCTCAGGAACATACCAGGTGACCCCAGGGACACACCAGGTGACCCCAGGGACACACCAGGGGATCCCAGAACACCCAGATGACCCCAGGGTCACCCCATTAAAAAGTCACAGCAGCTGCTCAACCCCCAACTCCAGCTGGGGCTCAGGGCTGGATTCTCCCCATGGAATTCAGCAAGGAGCAGCCCCTGCCTCTGCCTTTCCACCCTCACCTTGGGCACAGATGGGATTTCTCCAGCCAGGCAGGAAAAAGGAGTGAGGAAAACCAGGATTCATCACCAAATCTCTCCCCAATCCAGCAGAGAGCACAGGGGTTGAGCCTGGAGGTATTTCACCCCAGAGCTGTCCACCCTAATCCCAATTTTTGGGAGGCTGGGGACAGTTCCATCTCCCAGAGCTGCAGGTGCAGGGACTCCTCTGCTTTTCCAAGCTCCCTCACCTGGCAGTGCCGAGCTCCTCTCGCAAACACCAGCTGCCACCACAGGAAATTCGGACAAATGCCAAAATTCCATTTTACAGATGGCAAAACTGGAGCTTTGGGAGAGGAAATCGCTGGCCTGGAGCCACATTTGGAGAGCCTGGACTGCAACCCAGGCCCTGCCTCGTGCTCTCCAACCTGGACGTGCTGCTTGGCCAGTTGGGGGAAAAAAAATAAATAAATAAATTTAAAAAATCCCTAAATCTTTCCAGTTGCTGGGTTTTATATGCAGATTCTTATGCAAAACCTCCCTGGTTGTGTAAATGGCTCCTGGCTTCTAATTAAGAGCTGCTTGAAAGTTAAATACTCTTGGCAGACCTGAATAATTTCTCATTTCCATCCCACTTTCCCCAGCTGACCCTTTAATAGGGATAAAGCAGCGGGATCATTGCTTGGGAGTGTGTTATCACCAGGAAATGCAGGGGGGAACAATGGGGGAGCAATGTTCTCTCAAGATGCTGCTTGGGAACAATCCCATCTGGAGCAGGGGCTTGGAAAAGCCAGAGCCCTCCTGTTATTCCCTTCCATCTCCTTTTTTTTTTCGTTGTTTTTCGTGTCCTGCTGGGAGTCTGGGGGTGTTGGGATTTCATCTCAGCTTCCCCCCAAAGCTTTTCCTGTGATGCTGGGATGGAGCAAGGGCTGGAGGACGGGAGCAAAAGGCCAATCCCAGCTGGATTCACCCTGTCTGGAGCGGCGATTTTCTTAAAAAAATAAAAATAAAAATGAAGTCATAACAAACTTGTGGCTTTCAGACCCCACTCCCAGGCTATTTTTAGGCTGGGCTCTCCACGGAGGGTTTTGCTTTGGTTTCTTATCACGAGGCAGAAATTAGAAACAGCAGGAAACAGACTTTTTGCCCAGATGTGCAATTCTCTGGACAGAAAAGGGAAAAAGTGACCGTGGCAAAGGAAAAGGCAGCTCTGGAGAGGCCCAAAGGGGAAACACCCGCCAGGGAGGGGAGGGGAAAAGTTGCTCCAGCTCTGTTTCCAAAGAGGGAGCTGCCCTCTGCGAAGCCAATCTTTTGGACTGGAAAGAAAGGAGATTTAAATGGGATTTTGGGAAGAAATTCCTGACTGGGGGGTGGGGTTTGAGATGGAATTCCCAGAGAATCTGTGGCTGCCCCATCCCTAAAAGTGTGCAAGGCTGGGATGGTGAAAGGTGTCCCTGGCCATGGCAGGGGTGGCACTGGATGGGTTTTATGGTCCCTCCCAACCCAAACCATCCTGGAATTCCATGATTTATCCACGGGATTCCATCTGGGATGGGCAGGGAACAGCGCTGGGCTGAAACCCTGCCCCCTGCCACGCTGGGGAAGGCACACCAGGTTATTGCTTTGAAAACAACCCCCCCAAAAAAGACAATGTGGATCCCTGGAGCATTAACAGGCCCTGCCTGCTAAATCCCAGCAACTGTGCCGGGGATTTAAGGGGGGGATTAGGAACAGCCACACTTTCCCCACATGCAGCAAACCTGCTGGTAGGCACCAGATGAAAGGAAATTGATCCTGCTGCAAACCCTGCTTTCCAGAGCTTGTTTTCCAGGCAGGCTGGGAGGGCAGAGCTGCTGTGGGATGCGGGAGGAATGCAGGACGAGGGGAGGGAAATTATTCTTATCCACAGAGCTGAGCCCAGCAGAGCTGAGAGCTGCAAAAGGCTCGGGCCGAGGAGAGGAGCAAACAGAGCTCAGGGGCCACAGCTGGGCAGGGCTGGCTTAGAGGGGCTGCAGGCTGGGGACAGCTGGGCCCAGGGGGCAGCTGAGCAGGTGGGGATGTCCCCTCAGCTTGGGGATGTCCCCTCAGCTTGGGGATGTCACCCCAGCTCAGGAATGTCACCCCAGCTCAGGAATGTCATGTAGCTTGAGGCTGTGTCCCCTAGGTCAGGGCTGTCACCCCAGCTCGGGGCTGTTTCCCAAGCTCAGGGATGTCCCCTCAGCTCAGGGATGTGTCCCCTAGGTCAGGGATGTCACCCCAGCTCGGGGATGTCACCCACCTTGAGGCTGTGTTCTCCAGCTCGGGGATGTCCCCCCAGCTTGGGGATGTGTCCCCCACTTCAGGGCTGTGTCCCCCCCCCAGCTCAGGGCTGTCCCTTCAGCTTAGGGATGTCCCCTATGCTTGGGGCTGTCCCCCCAACTCGGGGCTGTGTCCCCAAGCTCGGGGCCATGTCCCCACTCAGGGCCGTGGCTGTCCCAGCACATCCACGCCTGGCTTCAGCCCCATTTTTAAGGAATTGCATGATTATTGCAAAGTTGAGAGCCGAGTTCTGGAGGCGCTGACATCACCCCCTGAACCGTTCTGTTTTCTGTGCCCTGCAGCCCAGGGGACACGCCCGGGATGAGCCCTGGCTGTGTCACCCCCAGCAAGGACCTTCCCTACAAAGTATCCCTGTGATTCCTGCCTGAAATCCATCCCAGGGACAAACCAGCCCTGGGAAGGACCATGTGCACCTTCCAGCAGGGAGAAAACAGAACAAGTGTTGCCAAATCCAGGGCAGATCCAGGGAGCTGATGCCCTGATCCCTCCGCTCCCCCGCACAAGTGTCACCCTGCCTGGGGCACTTGGTGGCCCTGGAATGCCACCAGGGAGGGGCCAAGGCCAGTACAGAAATGCAGGAGTGTGGTGGACGTGGGGGAGGGGGATTTGGGGGCAGTTATTTCGTTCCTCAGAGCACTTTTGGTCACTGCCCGGTGTCACTGGGGACACCACGAGCCTCCTGTGCTCCCAGCCCCGTGCCTCCCCGAGCTGAGCTGTTATTCCCACCAGACCCAGCCCAGGTGTTGAAAATAGCAGCAGGAGCCCTGAGTCACAATTGCCACCCTCCCTCCGAGCCCGCAGCAGCGCCCGGGGCTGGCAGCACCGTGTCCCCCCCTGTGCCACCCCTGGATGGGCACAGCGGGCTGGCAGCAGCTCCCTGCACTCATTCCCCAGCCTGACAATAATTTTCCTTACATAATGCAGGGATTAACGTTCAGGCTTCCAGCTGCAGCAGTTTCCCACCCGGCACTGATGGCGCTGGGGGGGTTTCACTCTCTGGTTTCATTCCCCGAGGAACGGAGGCACCGAAACCCCCCGTGGGTCTCTCTGCCCATCACCATCCTCCCCATCATCTCAGCCGAACCCCAAAAGCTGCCAGGACCTACCTCCATGGCGGGCAGGGCTGGGGTGCCCCGGGGCTAGTTGCCGTGGGCTGCCCGGCCGTGTCCCCGCGGTGTCCCCAAGGCTGGCAGCGCTGCCCGGGCACTGCCGGCTGCCATGGCAAGATTGCCGGCTGGGGAAGGCAGCAGCGGATGGCAGCGAGGTTTTGGGGGAGCAGCGGGGAGGGAGGAGGAGGAGAAGCCTCTCGTGGACCCCTTAAGGGCTGGCCCCGCGTTCCCGGAGCGCTCCCGGAGCGTTCCCGGAGCGCTCCCCGCGGTTCCCGGCGCGCAGGGACGGAGGCGCTCGCTCCGGCGGGATTGCCGACTCAGGAAATCTGCCCGAGCTGTTTACAGCTCCCAGAGAGCCGAGCTTTCAGGGCTGTAATGCAAAACCCCCCCTCGTCCCCGTGCCGGGATATTCACACGCCTCCAGCCCCATACGCTGCCTGTGCCCTGACGCAGGAGGTCGGGACGGGCTCTTGTCATCTGCTGTGTCACACAGAGGGACAGAAAAGCCTGGGAAAGGCAGGGGGAGGCGTCCAGAAAGGAAAAATGCGAGTGAAAACAGTCGGGGGGAAAAAAAATCCTGTCATTGAGCAAGGAGCTGGGTGGCCTGAGGGAGTAAAAACCGGGAATGAGCCACTCGTGCCACACCAGGAGGTGTCCTGGACCAGGACCTGGATCTGTCCCTGTCACCCCAGGAGAGAGGGGGTGGCACTGACCCCGTTCTGCCACGGCAGAACACACCCAGCACCAAAATCCTCGTTCCCTTCCACCCCAGCTGCCACCCATCCCCACCGGCACAGGGAAACGCAGATTCCCTGGAAATTCCACCCAAAACCCCGCCGTGCCTACCGTGCGGGGCTCAGCCGTGCCAGGGCAGGGCCAGGACGGGGCAGAGCTTCCCGAGGGTGCCACACGGAGCCGCGGGCACCGGGAGGTGACACCGCAGAGCTGCCCCGGGGGCCGGGCGGTGACACCGCGGGGATGGCACCGGCAGCACCCGGGGCTCCTCTCCTCTCGGGTGGGCTCCTGGCCCATCCCTGGCTGCCAGGGGGGGATGGAGCAGCCTGGCCCAGCCCCGTGGGTGCCCCTGGTGTGACCAGGGCCGGTCAGCTCGGTCCTGCTTTCTGCCATAGCATCACTTCTGCTTTTAGCACAGCGGGCAGAGGTCACTTCCCGCGGCTCTGGTGCTGTCTCAGCAGGGCAGGAGGATCACCAGCTGCACAGGACCCGGTGGAAAACACCCCTCCTGCTCGCCAGTTCCCTCTTGAAGGTGCTGGGGCTGGCCCTAGAGCCCTGCTGCTTCCCCCCCGTGGTTTTTGGGGCTGGGAAGTGAGTGGTTCACCCGTCCCAGGGGGAACCACGATGTCCCCCACAGCCCCTGCCAGCTCACAGACCCTGCTCCTGGCCTTGGGAAAAGATGGAGGAGCAGGAATGTCCCAGGGGAGGCTGATGGAGTGAGGACTTGATAAAGGTTGGGATGTTCAGGAAGAGCCAGTGCTGCAGGCTGCTGCAAGGAGCCCTGGAGAGCATTTCTGGGACTCACTGAGGGCCTCAGGTGCTGGATTCCCAGGAGAACACCCGCTCCCAGCTCCCCAGCTCCAGGGAAAGGGAAACAAATCATTGCAAGCAACAAAGAGCCTCGCTGCTGAGCGGCCCAGGGTTAACAAATCATTGCAAACAACAAAATTGCAGCTGCTGAAGGGCCCAGCCCAGCGAGGCAGAGCAGTGGGGCAGCATCTCCCCTCCCAGGGGCACAGACTCCCTTCCACAGCATGCAAAACCCCTCCTGGCACGGGAAAAAGGGAATTCTGCAAGGGAATTACCCAAGAGGTTGGTGTCACACTCCCCATCATCCTTCCCCCCCCAGCAGCTGTTTTTCAGGCCTGACTGTACGAGGCAAATTTAGAAATAAGCACCAGCTCCCAGGCAAAGAAAACCCCTGGATTTTCCACAAAATTGTGGTAGGTTTCCTGGGCAGGGCAGGGTCCAGCTCCAAAGCCTTGGTCTGGGCACCAGGAGGGTCCCCTTGTGCAGGGCAGGTTTGGGGCTTGGGCTTGGCTTTGCCTGGGGCTAGGCTAAGCACAGAGAAGCAGGAATTAAAACCAGCAGGAAAACCCTCCTTGACTGGGCTGGGAAAACTGCAAATGGGATTTTGGGATGCTGATGCAGGTGGAGATCTGCCAAACCCACTGCTCCTCAGCATCCCACTCCTGGGTGGGTTTGGAGTCCGGAGCAAGCAGCTTCTGGGGGTC
This sequence comes from Haemorhous mexicanus, assembly GCF_027477595.1. Lineage (NCBI taxonomy): Eukaryota > Metazoa > Chordata > Aves > Passeriformes > Fringillidae > Haemorhous > Haemorhous mexicanus. The sequence goes on along the minus strand of NC_082365.1, from coordinate 3,141,491 downwards.
CCACCTGCAGGTCCCACCCTGCTCCTCACCCCTTCCCCCTGCACATCCCAAATCCCTGCCTGGAAAGGAGAGCAGGGAGGGGGGACACTCACAAAGCCACCCAGCAGAGGATTTGGGAGCAGTGTCCTTGGGCCAGGGCAGGGCTCGGGCAGAGCTGTGGATCCTCCCCCTCCCCCATGGCCGAGGAGCCTGAGGGGCAGAGGAGGCTCCAAGAAGGAGCAGCCCAGGCTGGGGGAGAGCAGGAACAGGCTGGGGTGCCACGGGGCTGATCCCAATCCTCCAAGTGTGCCAGGAGAACAAACGGGCACTTCCCAAAGGGAACAAACCAACAAGCAGCTACCACTGCTCCCGGTGCCCATCACAGCTGGGACACTGCCACCACCCCCAGGGCTCAGGGCACTCGAGAAGTGCTGCTGTAGCAATGGAAAGATCCCAGGATTCTCCCTTGGGAAGCTCCTGGGTCTCCGTGCCCACCCATGCCATGCAGAACACGGCGTTTCCTGACTGCACACCACATCCTCTGAGCTGGGCCTGTCCCCTCTGTCCCCTGTGCCCTGGGCTCAGAGGGACAGCCCTGAAGGGACAATTCAGTGAGCAGCACCCATGGGTGCCCTGGGCTTGTAGGGACAGCCCTGAAGGGACAATTCAGTGAGCAGCACCCATGGGTGCCCTGGGCTCAGAGGGACAGCCCTGAAGGGACAATTCACTGAGCAGCCCCCATGGGTGCCCTGGGCTCAGAGGGACAGCTCTGAAGGGACAATTCAGTGAGCAGCACCCATGGGTGCCCTGGGCTCAGAGGGACAGCCCTGAAGGGACAATTCAGTGAGCAGCACCCATGGGTGCCCTGGGCTTGTAGGGACAGCCCTGAAGGGACAATTCAGTGAGCAGCACCCATGGGTGCCCTGGGCTCAGAGGGACAGCCCTGAAGGGACAATTCAGTGAGCAGCACCCATGGGTGCCCTGGGCTCAGAGGGACAGCCCTGAAGGGACAATTCACTGAGCAGCACCCATGGGTGCCCTGGGCTCAGAGGGACAGCCCTGAAGGGACAATTCACTGAGCAGCACCCATGGGTGCCCTGGGCTCAGAGGGACAGCTCTGAAGGGACAATTCACTGAGCAGCACACATGGGTGAAGCCATTCAGGGCCCTGCCTACGCTTGGAGAATATTTGGAAAAATTCCTGGTGTTGTTTTCTCTGGAGGGAGTGACCCCGACACAGCATTAACCCACCCAGCAGCTCAGCTCCTCCAGCAGGGTTTGTGCAGCCAGGGGGGATTTTTGGGAGCTTCTGCACGGAGGATTTGAGGGGGAAACAGGGAGAGGCCGAGCCACACCCCAGCCAGGTGAGGAGCCACAAACAGGACCCTCATCCAGACTCTGCATCCAAATCCTGCTCCCAGCCCAGAGCAGCAGGGGTGAGCTGGAGAGATCACGGCATGGACACAAACCCTGTGCCCCAAATCCTGCCCTGCACCCTGGGCATCCACCCCCAAATCCCCCGGGATCGCGGCGCTGCCTGCCGGGAGCGGGAGCTGCTGGTGGGCTGCAATCAACAGCCATATGTCACCCAGGCTGAGGAACACGATGTGTCTTCGTGAGGGGTGAATCAGTAGCAGAGTCTGATATTCTTCTCCTCCTGAATTAATTAAGCAGCAATCTCGGGTCTCTTTGTCTTTCCAGCTATTATCTGCTCGTTCCAAAGCGCTCATCCCAACGGGAGCGCGGGAAGGAGCTCCCAGCACCAGCCTTGCCTCACAGACTCATCTCCCTGCCACACGTGGGGAGCTGGAGGTGGCGAGTGGGAGCTCACCTGGACTCTCACACCTCCAGTTCCAGGTGAGGAACACAGAAATTCCCCAAAAATCCCCAAAATCCCTGGTAATGGGGGGGTTTCTGCACCCCAGTGCTCCCAGCACCAGCCTTGCCTCACAGACTCATCCTCCTGCTAATATGGGGAGCTGGAGGTGGGGAGTGGGAGCTCACCTGGACTCTCACACCTCCAGTTCCAGGTGAGGAACACAGAAATTCCCCAAAAATCCCCAAAATCCCTGGTAATGGGGGGGGGGGGTCTCTGCAGCCCAGTGCTCCCAGCACCAGCCTTGCCTCACAGACTCATCCCCCTGCTAATGTGGGGAGCTGGAGGTGAGGAGTGGGAGCTCACCTGGAGCTCTAATTCCAGGTGAGCAACCCAAAACCCCCAAAAATTCCCCCAAATCCCCAAAACCTCTGGCATTTGTAGGGTCTCCCTACCCCAGTGCTCCCAGCCTTGCCTCACAGACTCATCCCCCTGCTAATGTGGGGAGCTGGAGGTGGGGAGTGGGAGCTCACCTGGACTCTCACACCTCCAGTTCCAGGTGAGGAACACAGAAACTCCTCAAAAATCCCCAAAATCTCCAGCATTTGTAGGGTCTCTGCACCCCAGTGCTCCCAGCCTTGCCTCACAGACTCATCCCCCTGCTAACGTGGGGAGCTGGAGGTGGGGAGTGGGAGCTCACCTGGACTCTCACACCTCCAGTTCCAGGTCAGCAACCCAAAACCCCCCAGAAATTCCCAAACCCCCTGGTATTTGTGGGGTCTCCACACCTCAGTGCTCCCCAGCACCCCTTGGGATCCCTGGCAAAGGGATGTCCCAGGGGCTGGGGGGTGCAGGGGGGCAGCTTTACCCCACCCCTCTGCTCCCTTTGGCCTGTTTCACCTCCTTCCCTGCGATTTTAACCCCTGGGAGGGAAGGGTTAAAATCCCAGGATATGCCAGAAAATGCTCCTGAGGAGATCCAAGACACTTCACCAAACTCAGGGATGGGCTGGCTCTGCATTCCCACTGGGGAAACTGAGGCAGCAAGCGAGGGAAGGCTCCTGCCGGGGGGAATTCTGCCCGGGGTCAGATGTGGGGCCGATCCTCACACGGTCCCTGTCCCAGATGATGACTGAGCCCAGGTAACCGGAGCTGCAGGAAGGAGAAACCACATCCTCCCACAGGAACCAAAGGCAGCTGCACGCCAGGAGGGCTGGAGGGAGCCGGGGCCGAGCTGGGCAGGGGACCTGAACCTTCCCTGACATCCCTGAGCCACCCCAGAGCCTCCCGGCCACCCCAAAGCCCTCCGTCCCCACGGGGCACGGCCACCCCGGGCTGGGTGCTCGGGAACTCCGGGTTTCTCCCTGCTCCCTGTAATCCGTCTGGCCCCGATATAGCCGCTGACCCGGGGGGAAGCTAAATTTAGCGGGATGAATCCCGCCCTGCGTCTCGAGGGCTGCTGCCCTTGAGGCAGCAAAACAGCAGCGCTGGGGCTGGAGGGACAGGTCCCCCCCCAGGACACTGGACACCCTCCTGGGACGGGGACAGGGGCATGGAGAGAGGAGTTTGGAGCAGAAAATGGCACTTTTGGGTCGTGATGCTATAAAAACGGGTGGCTCACAGCTCAGGAGCCGGCCTGAGGTGCGGCAGGAAGCCCCCCCTGCCTCCCCGTGCCCCCGGGGCCTCACAGGAGAAGCATCTGCTCGGGGAGGGGCACGGAGGGGGGACACGGCCAGCGGAGGCAGCTGGCGCTGTCACTTGCCGAGGGACACGGAGGGCAGCGATCCCGACAGAGGGGTCCGGCCTCTCACCACCCGCGGGGGACGCTCGGCGGGTCCGGACCGGGCTGAGCACCCGCACGGGTGACACTTGGTGACACTTGTGACGGGTCCAGCCCCCGGGGACGCGGGGAGAAGGCGGCCGGGAGCGCGCAAGGACAGACGGAGAGGCGGACGGAGAGAGGGACGGACGGACGGACGGACGGACAAACGGTCGCCGGTAACGCCGCCCTCTAACGGCGGCCGGCCCCGCCGTTCCTCCCGCCCGTTCCCCCCGCGGGGTCCCGGTGCCCCCGGAGCCCCCGGGGCTCACCTGCACGTGGACCATGCCGCAGTCCCCGCAGTCCGTGCAGCTCCCCGGCAGCACCAGGCACAGCACCCCGCGGCCGCCCCGCTCCAGCTCCAGCTCCGGCCGCCCCGCCGGGGAGCGCGGGCCCCCGGGGGGGATGTGCCCCGCCAGCACCGGCTGAGCCGCGGCCCCGGGGGCACCGGGGACACCCCCGGCCGCTGCTGCCGCCGCCGGGGCCTCGCTGGGCGCTGCGGCCGCTAATTCCCGTGTGCCCGCCTCTGCCTGGCGGGTCACCAGCAGGAGATTAGGGAGATCAGGAGAAAGCTCTCCGGCACGCTGCCGGCGCCGTGCGCCCTCCCTGCTGCCGCCTCCCCCGGCCCCGGCAGTGCCACTGTCACACGTGCCGCCAGCACGTCCTCGTGGCGAGCACCGGCACCGGCACCGGCCGCACGGCACGGCGGGTGCGCCCCGAATGTGACACCTTGGGGGCAAACGAGAGCCGCGCTCCGCGCCGGGAGGGTGTTCGGGATGTGGGGATGATCCCGGCCCTGGGGAAGGAGCTCCTCCAGCCAGGAGCTCCGTGGGACACACGGGAGAGAGGATTTTTTGGGATGCAGGGATGATCCCGGCTGTTGGAACCCGCGGCCCGAGGGAAGGAGCTCCTCCAGCTCAGAGCTCTGTGGGATTCATGGCAGAGAGGATTTTTGGGATGCAGGCATGTTCCCCAGGGAAGGAGCTCCTCCAGCTCAGAGCTCTGTGGGATACATGGCAGAGAGGATTTTTGGGATGCAGGGATGTTCCTGGCTTTGGGGAAGGAGTTCCTCCAGCTCAGAGCTCCGTGGGACACACAGGACAGAGGATTTTTGGGATGCAGGGATGTTCCCCAGGGAAGGAGCTCCTCCAGCTCAGAGCTCTGTGGGACACACAGGATGGAGGATTTTTGGGATGCAGGGATGTTCCCCAGGGAAGGAGCTCCTCCAGCTCAGAGCTCCGTGGGACACACAGGACAGAGGATTTTTGGGATGCAGGGATGTTCCCCAGGGAAGGAGCTCCTCCAGCTCAGAGCTCCGTGGGACACACAGGACAGAGGATTTTTGGGATGCAGGGATGTTCCCCAGGGAAGGAGCTCCTCCAGCTCAGAGCTCTGTGGGACACACGGGACAGAGGATTTTTGGGATGCAGGGATGTTCCCCAGGGAAGGAGTTCCTCCAGCTCAGAGCTCCGTGGGACACACAGGACAGAGGATTTTTGGGATGCAGGGATGTTCCCCAGGGAAGGAGCTCCTCCAGCTCAGAGCTCTGTGCCCACAAAGCAGAGGCAGCCCCGTGGCTCTTGGAGCACAGATGGAAACCAAACCCTGGCTCCCTGCTGCCAGGGGATGCCGGGCTCATCCCAAACTCACCGGGAACGGGGAGGGGGGTGGGAGGCTGGGGAGAGGGAAAATCACAAATAGCTGACCTGCAAAGGAAGGTTTGTCCCCAGTGTGGGAAGCCCAGGTGGGGGTGACCCCTTGGCAGTGCTCCTGTTGGGGTGAGCCACAAACCCCAGGCAGAACTGGCAGCCAGCAGCAAATTCCCAGCCTGTCCCAAGGTCCCACTGAGCCTCTCTGGATGTCCCCTGCCACCACAGGCTGCTCCTGGGGGGAATTAGGGGGTGCAGGGGGGAGAAATTCTGTGTGCCAGGCTTTGGCAGGGTCCACGGGGTGAAAAACCAGGGCAGGAAAAGGGAAGGCAGAACTGCAGAAACTTAATTAATTGAACAAGAAAAATGAAAAGGAAAGAAAACAAAAATAAAAAATCACCAATAGCTGTTCAAAAAGCACTTGCTGAGACTGAGTGATGCCACGAGGGACCCATCCAGCATCTGCTCCTCACGGAAGGGGTGGAAAATTCAGCATGAAATTTGTGGGGGGGTGAGAACAGCTCTTTCCCAGGAGCCCCGAGCATCCCGTGGGGCTTCCAAAGGGATGGAAAACAGGGAGGAGGTGCCAGATCCCTGGGGACAAGGCAGGGATGATACCAAGCTCCCCCCTCTGGAGCCCATCCCTGAGGAAAAGGAGCTGCTCTGCTGCAGGCAGGAGGCTCAGGGCTTCCTGAGGGCTCCTGGAAAACCAATCCGGCTCGGGAATATCGCGGGGCTCGTGTTTCTCTAAATAAGTTATTTTTCCACTGCCTCACAAAGGTGTTGTCTCTCTTCTTATTACTCTTTGTGTCATATGCAGTTAATTATTCATCCCCTTTCTGGGCTGCTCTGGGAGTGGACAGGGATCTGCTCTGGATGCTTCTGTGCCAGTGGGATCGAGGTTTTGGCCATGATCCCAGTGGGATTGGGATCCTGGCAAGGCAGGGAGAGGCCATGCCCCAGAGGAGGCCAGGAGGGAGAAATTTTGGCTGCAGATGCTCAAATGAACAACCTGATGCTCCACATCACTTGGTCCAGGTGGGACATTCCAGGAGGGAGGAGCAGGGACTGCCAGGGAAGGATTGGGGTGTCCTGATTTGGGGAGAAGAGATTTTGGGCAGCTCCTTGGAAAGCTGACGACACAGTGACAATTTTATCCCTGGGACCACATTCCTGTGTCCCTGTCAGAGCCTGCCTGGCCACCTCCTCATGCTGAGCTTTTCCAGTTCACTGCTTTTAATTCACCTGCTCTCAGGTGAATTAAAAGCACAAAAGGAAGGATTGAATTAAAAGCACAAAAGGAAGGATTGAATTAAAAACAGAAAAAGAAGGATTGAATTAAAAACAGAAAAAGAAGGATCCTCATTTCCCTGAGAGCCACTTCAGGGTGTGGAAACCCCCAAGCTCCGAAGGTCAAGGGGAGAAGCCAACAGGGAAAATCCCCCCCTGGCTCCCAGAGCACCTCTCAGTGCCTGTCCCTTGAACTCAGCGTGTGCTGATTGGGCTGGTGCATAATTAATGGCACTAAACACTAGATGGAAACACCATCCTGCCCATCAGCCCTGCACGGACTGGTTCCAAAATCACTTGGGATCTTGGGATGAGACCAAATCGCAGCTGCTGGGCTGAGCCTGGAGGCGCCTTTGGATCCCCCATCCCACGGGAACAGGGTCGTGCCAGGGCCTTTTTAACCCCTCAAATCCCATGCTGGGAATTGTGTCCCTGCCTTCAGTTCCCCATGAGAAGCCTCAGTTCCAGCAGCTCCAGGTTCCCAGGGGCTGCCACCACTGTCTGGTGTCACCAGCACTGCCCTGAGGGACAGCCTCATCCCAAGGGAGTTTTGGGGTGCCCTGGCTCCCCACTCTGTTCTTGTGCTCCCTAACCCTGGTGCAGCCACAGAATCCCAGAATCCCCGAGGCTGGAAAATCCCTGTGGGATCATCAAGTCCAAGCCGTGCCCAGTCTTCACCCTGAGCACTGAGTGCCACCTCCAGGGATGGGCACTCCAAACCCCCCTGGGCAGCCCCTTCCAGCCCTTTCCATGAGGAAATTCCTGCTGATGTCCAACCTGAGCCTCCTGAGGTACAGATCAAGGTGATGACACCCTTCACCTCTCACTGTGGGAGCAAAGCCTGACCCCACTACCTGCACCCCACCAGGGATCTGTGCAGAGCCCCAACACTGCTCCAGACCCCCTTTTCCTCCAGCACAACCGCTCCAGACCCTCCTTTCCTCCAACACAACCCTTCCAGGCGTTCCATCCCTACCTTACCTGCCAACCCCTTGCTGTGGGAGCAAAGCCTGACCCCAGTACCTGCACCCCACCAGGGATTTTATCAGAGCCCCCCCAAAACCCCTCCAGACCCTCCTTTCCTCCAGCACAACCCTTTGAGGTGCTCTATCCCTACATTATCCACCAGCCACTCGCTGTGGCAGCAAAGCCTCCTGCATCCCACCAGAGATCTGTGCAGGCCCCCAAAACCCCTCCAGACCCCCCTTTCCTCCAACACAACCTCTCCAGGCATTCCATCCCTACCTTATCCACCAACCCCTTGCTGTGGGAGCAAAGCCTGACCCCACTACCTGCACCCCACCAAGGATCTGTGCAGAGCCCCAACACTGCTCCAGACCCTCCTTTCCTCCAGCACAACCCCTCCAGACCCCCCTTTCCTCCAGCAAAACCCCTCCAGACCCCCCTTTCCTCCAGCACAACCCCTCCAGACCCCCCTTTTCCTCCAGCACAACCGCTCCAGACCCTCCTTTCCTCCAGCACAACCCCTCCAGACCCTCCTTTCCTCCAGCACAACCCCTCCAGGCGCTCCATCCCTACCTTATCCGCCAGCCCCTCGCTGTGGCAGCAAAGCCTCCTGCACCCCACCAGAGATCTGTGCAGGCCCCCAAAACCCCTCCAGACCCCCCTTTTCCTCCAGCACAACCCCTCCAGGCGCTCCATCCCTACCTTATCCGCCAGCCCCTCGCCGTCCTCGGCCAGCAGGTAGACAGCCCCACCCTCGGCCAGCAGGATGGCCGTGTCCTTGATGGACAATGACCTGGGAGCAAAGCCTGACCCCACTACCTGCACCCCACCAGGGATTTGATTAGAGCCCCAAAACCCCTCCAGACCCTCCTTTCCTCCAGCACAACCCCTCCAGGCGCTCCATCCCTACCTTATCCGCCAGCCCCTCGCCGTCCTCGGCCAGCAGGTAGACAGCCCCACCCTCGGCCAGCAGGATGGCCGTGTCCGTGGTGGACGACGACCTGGGCCTGCCCTGGTGCTGATGCAGGATGGCCGTGAGGCCGCTGTCCTGGGGGGCCTTGCGCCCGAGGTGGGGGCTGCCCTTCTGGGGCTCCAGCGAGCCGCTCTTGGCGCGGCGGCCGCCGCTGTGCAGGCTGGTGCCGCGCTTGATGGAGGGCCGCGAGCGGATCTGCTGCAGCACGCGGTTGAAGGCCGTGGGCCGGGCGGGGAGGTCGTGCAGGGACACGGCGTAGGACACGCGGTGCATCTCCGGCGAGCGCTCCTTCTCGTCCGGGGACTCGTGGTCGGAGGCGCCGTGGGGCGCGGGCCCCGGTGGCCCCGGTGGCCCCGAGTCCTGCGAGCTCTGCTGGTCGCGCTCCCGCGAGCGCCGGCGGCTGTGGAAGAGGTGCTTGAGGCCGTGGCTGAACATGGAGCCCTCGGAGAGCTGCTGGATTTTCTGGGGGAAAAGAGAGGGAATGGGGGCTGTTAATTGAGGGTGTTAATTGAGGGTGTTAATTGAGGGTGTTAATTGAGGGAATGGGCGCTGATAATTGAGGGTGTTAATTGAGGGAATGGGCACTGTTAATTAATTGAGGGAATGGGCGCTGTTAATTTAGGGAATGGGTGCTGTTTATTGAGGGAATGGGTGCTGTTAATTTAGGGTGTTAATTGAGGAAATGGGTGCTGTTAATCAAGGGAATGGGCACTGTTAATTGAGGGAATGGGTGCTGTTAATTGAGGGTGTTAATTGAGGGAATGGGCGCTGTTAATCGAGGATGTTAATTGAGGGAATGGGTGCTGTTAATTGAGGGAATGGGTGCTGTTAATTGAGGGTGTTAATTGAGGAAATGGGTGCTGTTAATCAAGGGAATGGGCACTGTTAATTAATTGAGGGAATGGGTGCTGTTAATTGAGTATGTTAATTGAGGGAATGGGTGCTGTTAATTTAGGGAATGGGTGCTGTTAATTGAGGGTGTTAATTGAGGCAATGGGTGCTGTTAATCGAGGGAATAGGGGCTGCTAATTGAGGGTGTTAATTGTGGGAATGGGTGCTGTTAATGAGGCAATGGGTGCTGTTAATCAAGGGAATGGGCACTGTTAATTTAAGGAATGGGTGCTGTTAATTTAGGCAATGGGTGCTGTTAATTGAAGGTGCTAATTGAGGGAATGGGCGCTGTTAATTAATTAGGAGAATTGGTGCTGTTAAATAATTGAAGGGAATGGGTGCTGTTAATTTAGGGAATTGGCCCTGTTAATCAAGGGAATGGGTGCTGTTAATTGAGGATGTTAATTGAGGGAATGGGTGCTGTTTGTTAATTGAGGGAATGAGTGCTGTTAATTGAGGGTATTAATTGAGGGAATGGGTGCTGTTAATTGAGGGTATTTATTGAGGGAATGGGCACTGTTTATCGAGGGAATGGGTGCTGTTAATTAATTTAGGGAATGGGTGCTGGTAATTAATTGAAGAAATGGGCGCTGTTAATTAATTTAGGGAATGGGTAACCATTGGAAATACTAAGTATTAGTACTTGGAAATACTAAATATTAATGGAGGTATTGGAAGTACTAAGAATTAATGGAACTATTCGAAATACTAAATAGCAATGGAAATATTGGCAGTACTAAGTATTAGTGGAAATACTGGAAATACTAAGTAGTAGTGGCCTCTGCCGTGGTTTTCCCTGTGACATTTTCCAAGGGCCAGCCTGACCTGGCTCCTGGGGATGAACCAGCCCTGTGCCCCCAAACCCAGCCCAAAATGGGTTTATATATTTATAAATATAAAACTGTTATAAAGTATATAATATATAAAATATTTTAAAATACTAAAATTGATAATATAGAATGATATATAATAATATAATATATAAAATATTATATTAAAATAACAATGTTATAATATATAAATATAATAACAATATATATAATATATAAACAATATATAATATATACGAATAATGATATATAAATACAAAGTGGGCAGCCAGTGGTTTCCAGCAGGAGATGGGGACACGTGGCTGCCCTGAGCATTCCCAGCTCTCCCTTTCCAGGGGTGCATCCCACATTCCCAGGGACCCAGGGGTGGCAGCTGGCCACAGGGAGATCATGAATATGGATGGTGGAACAGATCCTGCCCCTGATTACAGCCAGGGCAGCCCAGCCAGGGTTCTGGAAATCCTGGGTTCCACTGGAACCTGGCCAGAGTTCCTCCCTGCAGCCACCAGAAATCCGGGTTTCTACATGAACACTCAGATTTGAGGGCAGGGTTCCCTGCAGCCACTGGAAATCCATGTTTCCACTGGAAATCTGGGGTTCCCCTGGAAATCTGGGGTTCCCTGCAGCCACTGGAAATCTGGGGTTCCACTGGAACCTGGCCAGGGCTCTGGAAATTCGGGGTTCCACTGGAATCTGGCCAGGGTTTCCTGCAGCCCCTGGAAATTTGGGGTTCCACTGGAAATTTGGGGTTCCAGATTTGCATCCCAGGAGATTTTGGCCCCGTGCCCTCCCCATCCCCTGAGTGAGGAGAATCAGGGAGCAGCGACTTCCAGCATTTCCAAATTCCCAATCCCAGCATTTCCAAAGGGCTCAGAGCATCCTCAGAGCCCCAGCAGCACAAAGTTGGGATTTTGGAAAAGCTGAGATGTTCCAGCCAGGATCTCCGGGAGCTGCAGGCAGAGGAGGAGCTCAGGGCTGTACAGAACTCCTTCCCCCAAAAATTCCAGACAAATCCAAGCCCAGCACTCTCAGCACACCTGACAAGGAACCAGCAAAGGGATCTCTGTCCCCAAACTCTGCAGGGAAAGCTCTTCATCCCTCCCTGAGCCACTTACAACACAAACCTCCCTCCCTTGAGGCTCTTCCTTGGAAATACAGAATAAATCTCTGGTGCTGAATCGCTTCTTGGGGAAATAACAATTTAAATTTTATTCTATTTATGGAGTCTCTATGGAAACAGAGGCAGCATTGGAGAGGTGAGAGCTGCAAACCCCCAGATTCCTCCCGTGGAGGGCACGGCCAGAGCTGCACGAGGTCCAAGGGAACAGAAACAACCAACTCCCCTAAAGCCTTCAGGAAATTATTTGTGACATGGACTTCCCAGTCCTGAATGATCTTCTGCAGAAATACACAATTTCAGTCCTCATTTCACATTGTTCTATAAATTTTTTTACAAATTTTTTTTATAAATTCAGTTCTGCTGGTGAATTTGCCTGAGCTGAACATCTTTAATATTATTTCTGTGGAAGTTCTTGTATGAAATACTGAGTGAAATGATTAGTTGTCTCCAATTACTTCTTTAGAAAATTTATTAGGAATTGTTACAGAGTGGCACTTGAATTTCTTTTCAGCCAGAGCTGCACAAGGTCAGAGTGAAAAGAAACAACCAACTCCCTTCCCCAGGGAGATGAAAACAAACTAAAAGTGGAGCTGGCAGGAAAGATTTTGGGAACCAGATGCCCTCAGGGCTTCTCATCCAACAGCTCCAACTGAGCAAAATTCACCTTTTCAGACAAATCCCCCCAGGCCCTTTCCAAGTTTTCCTGAAAGAGTCTTTCACGGGCTGGGCAGGCACGGGATCTGCATGGAAAAAACCAAATTTGCATGGGAAAAAAAAAAAAAAAAAAAAAGAGGGAAGCAAGGAGGGATCCAGCTCTGTTTGTCCAGGCTGGAACCCGCTGAATTCCAGCTCTGGCTCTCTCTGCCTCCAGGAGCTCTGGTTGCTGGCCACAACCAGTCCTGTGCTGCTGCTCAAGCTCTGTTTGCTCACGTTTTCCCAGGACATTCCTGCACTTCCAGAGCAGAGGCATTTTCCTGGCACAGAGCACTCATGGCTCAGAGCAGAGGCTATTTTGGAACAGCCATTGCTTACGAACCACAGACTCATTTCTCAGCGTGGACAGCTGAAAAACACCAGGGTGAATCCAAAAATATCTTCATTTCTTTGGACTTCCACACCAGCACAGCCAGGCTCTGCTGCTTGCTGGTGGCGACTTGTTCTATGGACTTCAAAGCCCCTGCTCCACGTCCCACAGCTGGAAAAATCCCATTTTAGCCCAAATCAGGACATCTTGCAGGAAAGCTGGGGCTTGGATGACAGTTTTGTCCTGGCAATGCCCTGTGCTGGCCTCACCCAGCCGTGCCAGGCTCTCCAGGGGGGTGTCCCTGCTGCTGCCACCCAGCCTGAGCCCCCCCAGCTCCCCTCTGAACCATCCCCTGACACCCAAACCCTTCCTCGGCTCGCAGACGGACACACAAGGAGAGGATCTGGTTGCCACGACCTCCCAGCACGGCCCCAAGCTGAGAAATCCTGCTCAGTCCTTAGGGTCATTAATTATTTATTCATCCCCAGCCCGCCCAGAGGCTCCAGCCAAGGCTCTGAAGCTCTTTGGAACATTTGCACAAACACGGGGGGAAGTTTCTGCCCTTCCCAACCCATCCAATTCCACATTTTAAGGCACAGGAGGAAGTCTCATCCCATCCAATTCCATATTTTAGGGCACAGAGGGAAATCTCATCTCTTCCCACCCCATCCCATTCCATATTTTAGGGCAGAGGGGGAAATCTTATCCCTTCCCATCCCATTCCATATTTTAAGTCTCATCCCCTCCCACCCAATCCCAGATTATAGGGCAGAGGGGGAAGTCTCATCCCTTCCCATCTCATCCCTTCCCACCCATCCCATTCCATATTTTAGGGCACAGGGAAAAGTCTCACCAATTCCCACCTGATCCAATTCACATTTTAAGGCACAGGGGGAAGTCTCATCCCTTCCCACCTCATCCAATTCTGTATTTTAGGGCACAGGGGGAAGTCTCATCCCTTCCCACTCCATCCCATCCCATATTTTAAGTCTCATCCCTTCCCACCCAATCCCAGATTTTAGGGCAGAGGAGCAAGTCTCATCCCTTCTCTTCCCATCCCATCCCATCCCATCCCATCCCATCCCATCCCATCCCATCCCATCCCATCCCATCCCATCCCATCCCATCCCATCCCATCCCATCCCATCCCATCCCATCCCATCCCATCCCATCCCATCCCATCCCATCCCATATTTTAAGTCTCATCCCTTCCCATCCCTCCCTGTCCCAGATTTTAGGGCACTGGGAGGCCACAGCCCCCAAACATCAGGGGGATCCCAGCAGATCCTGCTCATCCCCTTTGGGTTTTCCAGCCCTGCTGCTGCTTTTCCAGCTGATTCTCCCCTGGCAGGACCGAGAGGCTCCTCCAGAGCCCCCTCCAGCCAGGCTGGGGGACAGGCTCAGAGCTGTCCCCAAGGGGTGACAACCAGCCCAGCCCAGCCCCTTCTCCCCCAGCACCCCGAGCTGCCGCTGCCACAAACGCCAAGGAAAACGCCTGGATGTTCCCAACTGGCAAATCCAGCACTCCCCCACAGCCCGCTGCTCCTCCGGGGACAGCTGGGAGCAGCAGCATGTGACAATCGTGACTCATCTTGGGCAGGGCACCGGAGTGACAGCCCAGCCCGGGAGAGCTCCGGGAATAACGGGATGTGTGCCCGGGGGTGGGAATGGCAGGGAATTCACTGCCCAGGGGTGGGAATGGCAGGGAATTCACTGCCCAGGGGTGGGAATGGCAGGGAATTCACTGCCCAGGGGTGGGAATGCTCTGGGATAATGGGATGTGTGCCCGGGGGTGGGAACGGCAGGGAATTCACTGCCCAGGGGTGGGACCGGCAGGGAATTCACTGCCCAGGGGTGGGAATGCTCTGGGATAATGGAATTCACTGCCCAGGGGTGGGAACGGCAGGGAATTCACTGCCCAGGGGTGGGAACGGCAGGGAATTCACTGCCCAGGGGTGGGAATGCTCTGGGATAATGGAATTCACTGCCCAGGGGTGGGAATGCTCTGGGATAATGGAATTCCCTGCCCAGGGGTGGGAATGGCAGGGAATTCACTGCCCAGGGGTGGGAACGGCAGGGAATTCACTGCCCAGGGGTGGGAATGCTCTGGGATAATGGAATTCCCTGCCCAGGGGTGGGAATGGCAGGGAATTCACTGCCCAGGGGTGGGAATGGCAGGGAATTCACTGCCCAGGGGTGGGAATGCTCTGGGGATAATGGAATTCACTGCCCAGGGGTGGGAATAGCAGGGAATTCACTGCCCAGGTGTGGGAATGCTCTTGGAATAACAGAATTCCCTGCACAGGTGTGGGAATGCTCTGGGGATAATGGGATGTGTGCCCAGGTGTGGGGATAGCAGGGAATTCACTGCCCTGAATGCTCTGGGAATAATGGAATGTGCTGTTCAGGTGTGGGAATGCTCTTGGAATAACAGAATTCCCTGCACAGGTGTGGGAATGCTCTGGGAATAGCAGGAAATTCACTGCCCAGGTGTGGGAACACTCTGGGATAACAGAATTCCCTGCCCAGGTGTGGGAATGCTCTGGGATAACAGGGAATTCCCTGCCCAGGTGTGGCTCTGCCCAGGGCGTGCAGATTTTGGGTTCAGGAGCCAGGAAAACCAAAATTGCGAAGCTGGAGATGGGAACAGGGTCAGGGTTCAGCTCTAGGCTGGATCAGACTGCTGGGGAAAAACTGAAATCCAGGGAAAACAGAGAGAGCCAGGGAAAACAGAGAGAGCCAGGGAAAATCAACAGAGATCCAGGGAAAACAGAGAGCCAGGGGAAACAGAAATCCAGGGAAAACACATCCAGGGAAAACAGAGAGCCAGGGGAAACAGAAATCAGGGGAAAACAGAGAGCCAGGGAAAACACATCCAGGGAAACAGAGATCCAGGGAAAACTCTTGGCTCAGGAGAAGTGTCACTTTTGGAAGGATCCCATCACTCCTGCAGGAACCGCTGCCACCAAGGGATTCCTGAGCACAGCTGTCACACACCAGCTCTGCTCCCTGCCAGAACTCCTTCCTTCCCCTCCTTTTCCCCAAGGGAGCCCTCGGTGGCAGCGGAGGAGCCGGAGCCAGGGCTGGGGAAGGGAGAGCTGCCACGGATCTGCTGGAGTTCAGGGCTGGAGGTGACACCAGGCAGGCTGCTGCTTCCAGGGTGCCACCTCAAACCCATCTCAGCTGGCAGCCAAGAGTTTACTCTGATCCTTCATCATCCACGAGGACAGGACAGGGACAGGAATCTCTGATCCTGCCCCATCCATGGGGACAGGACAGGGACAGGAATCTCTGATCCTTCATCATCCACGGGGACAGGAATCTCTGATCCTTCCCCATCCATGGGGACAGGAATCTCTGATCCTTCATCATCCCCAGGGACAGGAATCTCTGATCCTTCCCCATCCCCAGGGACAGGAATCTCTGATCCTTCCCCATCCATGGGGACAGGAATCTCTGATCCTGCCGCATCCATGGGGACAGGAATCTCTGATCCTGCCCCATCCATGGGGACAGGAATCTCTGATCCTTCCCCATCCATGGGGACAGGAATCTCTGATCCTTCATCATCCCCAGGGACAGGAATCTCTGATCCTGCCCCATCCATGGGGACAGGAATCTCTGATCCTGCCCCATCCCCATGGACAGGAATCTCTGATCCTGCCCCATCCCCAGGGACAGGAATCTCTGATCCTTCCCCATCCATGGGGACAGGACAAGGACAGGAATCTCTGATCCTTCCCCATCCATGGGGACAGGAATCTCTGATCCTTCATCATCCCCAGGGACAGGAATCTCTGATCCTTGATCATCCACAGGGACAGGAATCTGGATTTGGAGCAGGACCAGCTGGAACCCACCCCACCAGCAGCTCGACAAGGGGTTTGGGGCAGGAAAACTCTGCTCTATTAATTATTTATTTATTAATTTATTAACTGGTGGTGGCCGTGGCACGGCGCCCGCCGTGCTGTGGCAGCTGTGGGCAGCAGCCAGGCCCAGCTTTGCCCGAGTTCTGCCCAGTGTGAGGATTTATTTTAATTAATTGCTGCATTAAAGGTGAGCACTGGCAGCAGACCTGCAGCAAGGGAGCACAGGCAGCTCAATAAAATCAATGGGATTTATTTGGCCTCGGATGCTGCTGCTGGATGAGGCTGGGGAGCTCCAGCTCCGGGTGGGATGTGCCAGCCCTGGAATGTTTGGGGTGGTGGGCACAGCCATGGGAAGCTGCAGCTCCTTTGGACCAACATTCCCATCCCTTTCTGAGCCTCTGTGCTCCAGGTGGGATGGAGAAAGGACAGAGAAAAACACCTTGGATGTGCCAAGCATGGCCCTGAGCCCCACATCCTCACGGATCATGGAATGAGGGAGGAGTCAGCAAATCATGGAATGGTTTGGCTGGGAAGGGACCTTAAACCTCATCCAGTTCCAGGGGTGGGCAGGGACAGCTCCCACTGTCCCTGCTGCTCCAAACCCTGCCCAGCCTGGCCCTGGACACTGCCAGGGATGCAGGGGCAGCCAGAGCTGCTCTGGGCACCCCGTGCCAACCTCCCATCCCAGGGATGTGCCTGGCCCTGGCTCCTCCAGCTGTTTTTGGGGCAGCAGCAGCTGCTCCCCCCCAGCAGCAAAGCCCAAGCAGCCTCAGGAGCTGCTGGGCCACCGAGGGAAGGCCCCAGGTGCCACCTCCAGCAGCCACGGCGCTCCTGGTGCTCAAAGCAGCCCAGTTGTCCTCTGGGAACGGGGATTTGATCTCCTGGCTGTGTTCTGGCTGAGCCTGGCAGCGCCATCAGCTTCCTCGTGACCTTGACCCCACCGGTGACACCGTCAGGGCCACCAGGGCTGCCACACCGAGGGGCTCCATCCTGCATCCCACGGCTCAGCAGGGACATTTCCCACTTTTTCCAGGGCTTTTTGAAAGCACCACCGTGGGTGGCACCCGTCCCACCACTCTGCCCTCTGATCCCACTCTGCCCACGGCATTCCCACGCCTGCACAACCCGAATTCCACACTGGGAATTCACCAATAAAACCCTGTTGAGCCGCCGGGGGTCGGAGCTGCTTTTTTCCCCCAAAGCCAGGAGAATTCTGTGCCGGATTTCAGGCCGGATCCCGGCTCCGGGATGGGCTCTGTGCCTCCCGCAGCGCTGCAGTGCCCGGGGTTTGTTTTCCTCCTCCACCGGCCCCGCGGCCCGGCAGGAGCAGCCTCGGGGCCATTTCCACATTTCCACACCGTCACTCCCGGTGCCGCAGCCCCGGATCCTCCTGGATCCTCCTGGAGCATCCCCCCACGGATCCTCCTGGATATTCCCGGAGCATCCCCCCCATATCCCCACGGATCCTACTGGAGCATCCCCCCCATATCCCCCGGGGATCCTCCTAGATCCTCCCGGAGCATCACCCCGGATCCTACCGGAGCATGCCTCCCATATCCCCCCGGATCCTCCCGGAGCATTCCCCCACGGATCCTCCTGGATATTCCCAGAGCATCACCCCCATATCCCCCTGGATCATACCGGAGCATCCCCCCCCCCATATCCCCCCGGATCGTCCCGGAGCATCCCCCCAGATTCTCCTGGATGCTCCCGGAGCATCCCCCCATATCCTCCCGGGATCCTCCTGGATCCACCCCGAGCATCCCCCCGGATCCTACCGGAGCATCCCCCCTGGATCTCCCCGGATCCTCCCGGAGTATCCCCCTGGATATTCCCGGAGCATCCCCCCAGATCCCCCCGAATCCTCCTGGATCGTCCCGAAGCATCCCCCCCAGATCCTCCCGGATCCCCCCGGATCCTCCCCCCGACTCCCGGCAGGGATCTCCCGGGATCAGCGCAGCCCCCCTGCAGAGGGGCAGCCCCCAACGCCCGGGATTTCTTCATCCCGGCAGAATCCCAATCCCAGGGGTGTCCCCACTGCAGGACCAGCCCCATCCTGGGACCACCCCCATCCCGACCCCAGGAGCAGCCGCATCCCAGGAGGATCCTGTCCCAGCAATTCCCCATCCCAGCAGCGTCTCCATCCCTGGAGCATCCTCATCCAGTAGGATCCCCGGAACAGGGACCGTCCCCATCTCAGGAGCATCCTAATCCCTGTAGGATCTCTGCTGATAGGACCATCTCCATCCCAGGAGCACCCCAATCCCAGGAGCACCCCAATCCAGGGGTCTCCTCCACCGGGAGCACCCCATTCCCAGGATTATCCCTATCCCAGGAGCATCCCAATCCAGGAGCACCCTGTTCCCAGGGGTCTTCTCCCGCTGGAGCACCCCATTCCCAGGGTTACCCCAATCCAGGAGCACCCCAATCCAGGGGTCTCCTTCCCCTGGAGCGCCCCATTCCCAGGATTATCCCCATTCCCAGGGCTGCCCCAATCCCGGAGCCATCCCGCATTCTCCAAGGTCACACCTGTGGGACCGAGGGGATGGGGATGGCGGCACCGCCGAGCTCCATCGCTCCGGTGACCCCGCTGGGCTCTCCCCACCCCGGCCACCACCGGGACCCCCCCTTCCGCCGATCCTACGGGATTTTCCCGTCCCCCGTGTCCCACCGGGGCGCTCCCGCCGCTCACCTTCAGGTCGGGGGGCTTGGAGCGCGGCGGCGCCGGGACAGCGCCCGCCTCGGGGGCCGCCGCCGCCTCGCCGGCCTTGCCCTCCATCACGCCGTGACCGGGCGACTCCCCCGCGGCGCCGGGATCCTCCTCGGGCTGCTGCAGCTCGTCCGAGCGGCACCGCTTCATCCCGGGAGCGCCGTGCCCGCGGCGCGCGGGGGGCGCCTACGGCCGCGGCGGCGGCGGCGGGCGGCGGCCCGGCGGCCGCTGCGGGGCCCGCGGGCTGCGCGGCCCCGGCCCGCCCGCCCCGCCGAGCCCGGGCCGGGCGGCGGCTCCGCGCCGCGGCGGCTCCGCGCCCGCCGCCGGCACCGGCATCGCCGCCGCCGCCGCGCCTGACGGACAGCGCCTCCGGCCAATGGCGGTGCGAGGGAGGAGGCGCTTCTCGCGGTGATTCGTGGAGCGTGCTCGGGGGGCGGTGCTGGCGGGAGGAATTGACCAATGAAGACGCGCGGAGGGCGGGGCCGCGGCTGCTGATTCGCGGAGGCGGAGCGGAGCTGGAGACGGGCGCGCCGCCTCCTGCCGAGTCGCTCCGCGCAGCGCGGGATAGGGGAACAGCAGGCGGCGTCTGAGCTCCCCCTTTTGCTTCCCCTGTTTAAATATGTCATTTCATGGTCGTTCTCGTGTTTTGGAGTATTTTTGCTCGTCCCTCGCGGGGGTGCGCACAGGCCTCGGGGAGAGGTCGGCGACCGCCCTTGGAGAGACTGCAAATTCCATGAGGCTTTGCGGCACAACGGACTACAACTCCCGGCGTCCCCCCGTGGGCCGGGAAAATGAACTTCATTTGGATGTAAATAAACTACATCTCCCGGCGTGCCTCGCGCGCGGGGTGCGCCCGGCCTCCTCCCCCTTTGCCCTGCGGCGCGCCGACAAACGTTCCGCGCACACGCAGCGCGGCCGGTGGAGGCGCTTTCCCTCGGGAGAAGGCGGCGGCCGCGGGGGTCGGGGAGGCGGGAGGGGCGGGGGGTGGGGGGGTCGGGAGGAGAGGAAATCCTCGGGGAGGTTCCTCCCCGAACGGCGGCAGCCTGGCAGGCCCCGAGAGCTGCCCGCGGTGGGGAGGGGATAGCGGGGCGGACCCGGAGGACATGGAGGGCGAGGAGGCCCCGTCATGGCGGGGTCCCGGCGGGGCCGTGCGGGAGCTCTGCCGCTCCTTCGGCCACTACAACCGGCACCTGGCGCGGCTGCAGCACAACCTGCGAGAGACCAAGAGGTTCTTCCGCGACGTCAAGTTCTCCCAGGGACATCCCTTCGCCTCAGCGCCTGCCGGTGACGGCCCCCGCTCCGCCTGGGATGGGGATGGGGGTCCCGGGGACGGCGGTGAGAGAGGGCCGGGGGCGGGCGGGGTGTGAGGGTCAGGGGGCTGGGGGGGTAAAGGAGGAACCTCTGCGGGTGAGGGGTCTCTGGGGGGCTTCTGAGGGGTCTCTGGGGGGCTTGTGAGGGTCGCGGTGCGGAGTGGAGTGTCCGGCTTGGGGGTGCTGTCATGGGGGTTACAGGGCTGGCGGTGCCTGGAGGGTGGGAGAGGCTTTGTGGGGTGAAGGGAGTTGGGCAGGGGGTGATTGAGGATGGCTGTGAGGACAATATTCTTCTCCCAGAGGGTGCTGGGCACTGCCCAGCTCCCCAGGGAATGGGCACGACTCCAGGAGCGTTTGGACAGTGCTCCAGGGATGCCCTGGGTGGGATTTTGGGGTGTCTGTGCAGGGCCTGGAGCTGAATCCATGATCCCTGTGGGTCCCTTCCATGGATTCATGATGGGGACCCTCTGCCCCTGACCCCCACCTGCAGCTCCAGCCCCACAGGGAGGGGAGGGGGCTCAGAAGAGGCAGCACAATGAGGGGCTGCCATTCCCTGTTTGTCCCGGAGTTCCCTGGGAATTGTGGCCTCACTGGGGGCTCTCTGCTGCTGTTGACAAACAGAGCTGAGGGTGGCACCTCTGCTGCCACGGGCATGAGACTGTCTCGTGAGAGGGGTTCAGTGTGACATGAAAGGTCCATAAAGGTCTTCTCATTCATCCCCAAAAGGCTCCTGAGTCATCTCTTGTGGCCTCTTGTCCAGGATTCTTGTCTGGGATTCTTGTCCAGGATTTTTGGACCTGCTCATCTTGCACTCCAAATCCTGGTTTCACGTTCAAAGTGTTGAGTTTTTCTGTCTGTGTCTTAAAAAAAATTGGTTTTGGGCTGATTTGGGGTTCATTTAGCTCTTGTGGGACTGTGGAGTTGTGGCTGGAAAGGTTTTGGGAGCACCTCGGGATTTTGGGAAGTGGCTTTTGGGTGGGGAAGGAAATTTTGGGAAGGGCCAGAGCCAGGTGCCCCTGTGATGTTTGGAATTTGGGATTGTTGTGCCTGGAGAAGAGAAGGATTTGGGGTGATCTGATGAGAAAAATGGAATATTTCTAATATTTCCAAGGGATGGAGTGCCAGCACACAGGGAATGGCACTGCCAGAGGGCAGGGAGAGATGGGATTTTGGGAATTAATCCTTCCCTGGAAGGGTGGGGAGGGGCTGGGATGGCATTCCCAGAGGAGCTGTGGCTGCCCCATCCCTGGGGATGCCCCAGGCCAGGTTGGATAAAATGGAAAAAGTAGAAAGAAATGTCTGAAATGCTTGGAGCTTCCATAGATTCCATAAATCCGAGCTGAGGTTGTTCTGCTGAGCTTGGGGTGGATTTGGAGAGGAGTCCTGGTGAGAGCCGCCCTTGTTCCCTGGACAGGCCTCCTTTGATCCCGGGAATTCATGGGATGTGTGGATGTGTGGATGTGTGCCCCGGGGCTGCCCCGCAGCTCCAGCGCTGGTCACATGGGATGGGCTGGGATGGGACTGGGATGGGACTGGGATGGGACTGGGATGGAACCAGGGATGGAGCTGGGATGGAACCAGGGATGGAACCAGGGATGGAACCAGGGATGGAACCGGAATGGAACCAGGGATGGAGCTGGGATGGAGCTGGGATGGAACCAGGGATAGGGATGGAACCAGGGATGGAACCAGGGATGGGGCTGGAATGGGATGGAAGCAGAGATGGAGCAGGGATGGGGCTGGGATGGGATGGAACCAGAGATGGAGCAGGGATGGAACCAGAGATGGACCAGGGATGGAACCAGGGATGGAACCAGGGATGGAACCAGGGATGGAGCTGGGATGGAACCAGAGATGGAGCAGGGATGGAACCAGGGATGGAACCAGGGATGGAGCTGGGATGGGGATGGAACCAGGAATGGAACCAGGGATGGAATCAGGGATGGAGCTGGGACGGAACTGGGATGGGGATGGGATGAAGCCTGGGATGGGGATGGGGTGGGATGGAGCTGGGATGGAACTGGGATGGAACCAGGGATGGGGCAGGGATGGGGATGGGATGGAGCTGGGATGGAACTAGGATGGAACCAGGGATGGGGCAGGGATGGGGATGGGATGGAGCAGGGATAGGGATGGGACCGGGATGGAACTAGGGAGGGGCTGGGATGGAATTGGGGTGGAGCTGGGATGGAGCTGGAATGGAACCAGGGTGGAGCAGGGATGGAGTCGGGATGGAGCTCCAGGGATGCAGCCCCTGGCACTGCCCAGGAACATGGCTGATCCCTCAAAACTGGGAAGTTCTGATCCCACTTCTTGTTAAGTCCCCCCCACCCTGGATCTGTGTCTGTGCTGATCACGAGAATCACAGGGAAGGTGTTTGAACCTCAGACCTTGGATCCTGGAGGAAATATGGATGTGGCAGGACCTTAGAAGAAGTTCTGATCCCACTTTTTGTTGGCTCCCTCCCATCTTGGATCTGTGTCCATGCTGATCATGGGGTGTGGAATCACAGGGAAGGTGTTTTAACCACAAATCCTGGAGGAAAGATGGATTTGGGAGAACCTTGGAGCAGTTTCCCAGTAGCCAAAGGAGCTCCAAGAAGGAATTCCCTGGAAAGGGAAATTTTCACCTGGATAAGGGGAATGGCCTCAAGCTGAAGGAGGGAAGGTTTAGATGGGATGTAGGAAGAAATTCCTGTCTGTGAGGGTGAGGAGGGTCTGGGATGGAGTTCCCAGAGAATCTCTTCCATCCCTGGGAGTGTCCAAAGCCAGACTGGAGCATCCTGGGCTGCTGGAGGTGTCCCTGGATGGCAGAGGAACAGGATGAGCTTTAAAGCCCAACCCAAACCACCCCAGGATTCTCCATCCACATCAATAATCCTTCAATAATTCCAGTTCAATTGCTGAATCCCAGTGATTTTTGGGAGATAATTTTGCTGGATTTAAGGATCCCCCAATTTCCAAGCCTTCCAGAAGCCTCAGCAGAGAAGAGGCCCTGCCTCTGCAGCCCTCCCTGAATTGCTTTTTTCATGCTCCAGAGCCTGAATCCCAGGAGAAGCTCCAAGCAATGTCCCCAGATCAAAGCCATCCTGCAGATGAAGGCTCAAATTGTGCAGTTTTGTGGGATTTTCCCAGATCTTTATCTTTTGTGAGCTCCTGGTCAGCTCCCAGCCCTCCAGTCACTTGATGTGGCTCTTGAAAGGCTTGTTTGGAAAGCAATCCCAAAAATCACATTTCAAGGAGAGGTTCCTCCCTTCAGCCATTCCCAGTTTGGGGTTTGGGGCTCAGAATT
Organism: Haemorhous mexicanus; assembly: GCF_027477595.1. NCBI lineage: Eukaryota > Metazoa > Chordata > Aves > Passeriformes > Fringillidae > Haemorhous > Haemorhous mexicanus. The sequence goes on along the minus strand of NC_082365.1, from coordinate 3,117,955 downwards.
GGGGGTCTGTGGGGCAGGGAGCCGCAAAGAGGGTTTTCCCTTAGTTTTGGGGTGGAAAAACTCCTCCAAAATCCAATTTCCAGCTGGAAGATTTGAGGGGAAGGCAAACCTTGGGGGCAGGGTTTGAAAAGAGATTTAAACCAACCTAAGACTACACAAAGTGCTCCAAATTTGGGTGATTTTAATTAAACTGGAGTGATTAAGCTGTCAGAGTGAGGAGAGGGATGTGTTGTAGGATCTCTTTCATGGGGTTTGGAGTGTGAGGAGGATCCTGCTGGAGGGGAGGATCTTGTTTTCCTGACAGTTCAGGCTGCCAGAACATGACTCATGAAAAAAAAAAAAAAAAAAGAGAGAATTCTAACAGCAATTTTAAACAGAATTTTTAACCCTGTAAAATCCTTTCCAGCATCAGAGCAATCCTGGTGCTTTGTACCTCTCAAATTGGGCAATTTTTAGGGACTGGTGGTTCCATTTCCCATTTAATTTCATTCCTGGGCCGTGTGCCCTGGGATTTTTGTGTTCCTGGTGAGGGATTTGTTTGTGTTTTTGGGGCTGTCAGAGTCATTCCGTGCTGTGCACGAGGGCAACGCTGAATTTAGCTCTCGCCAAAGCTGCATTTAGGACTTTTTAAAAAAAGAAAACAGGAGCTAAACCCAGCCCTGAGCCTGGATTAGCACAGCCAGGTGATGGTTGTGGGGTGGGAGGGAGGTTTGTGGGGTTTGGGAGAAGTTTGTGGGGTGGGAGGGAGATTTATGGGGTCTGTGAGAGGTTTGTGGGCTCTGAGGGAGATTTGTGGGGTCTGAGTGAGGTTTGTGGGGTCTGAGTGACATTTGTAGGGCTTGAGGGCCTCTTGTGGGCTCTGAGTGAGGTTTGTGGGGTCTGAGTGAGGTTTGTGGGGTCTGAGGGCCTTTTGTGGGCTCTGTGGGAGGTTTGTGGGGTCTGACTGACCTTTGTAGGGTGTGAGGGCCTTTTGTGGGCTGTGAGGGCCGTTTGTGGGGTCTGAGTGAGGTTTGTGGGGTCTGAGGGCCATTTGTGGGCTCTGAGGGTGGTTTGTGGGGTCTGACTGACCTTTGTGGGCTCTGAGGGCGGTTTGTGGGGTCTGACTGACCCTTGTAGGGTGTGAGGGCCTCTTGTGGGCTCCGAGGGCCTCTTGTGGGCTCTGTGGGAGGTTTGTGGGGTCTGAGTGAGGTTTGTGGAGTCTGAGGGCTGTTTGTGGGATCTGAGTGATATCTGTGGGGTCTGACGGAGGTTTGTGGGGTCTGAGTGACATTTGTAGGGTGTGAGGGCCTTTTGTGGGGTCTGAGGGCTTTTTGTGGGCTCTGAGGGAGGTTTGTGGGGTCTGAGTGAGGTTTGTGGGGTCTGAGGGCCATTTGTGGGCTCTGAGGGAGGTTTGTGGGGTCTGACTGACCCTTGTAGGGTGTGAGGGCCTCTTGTGGGCTCCGAGGGCCTTTTGTGGGCTCTGTGGGAGGTTTGTGGGGTCTGAGTGAGGTTTGTGGGGTCTGAGGGCCGTTTGTGGGATCTGAGTGATATCTGTGGGGTCTGAGGGAGGTTTGTGGGGTCTGAGTGACATTTGTAGGGTGTGAGGGCCTTTTGTGGGGTCTGAGGGCTTTTTGTGGGCTCTGAGTGAGGTTTGTGGGGTCTGTGGGAGGTTTATGCGGTCTGAGTGAGGTTTGTGGGCTCTGAGGGAGGTTTGTGGGGTCTGACTGACCTTTGTAGGGTGTGAGGGCCTTTTGTGGGCTGTGAGGGCCTCTTGTGGGCTCTGTGGGAGGTTTGTGGGGTCTGAGGGCCATTTGTGGGATCTGGGTGATGTCTGTGGGGTCTGAGGGAGGTTTGTGGGGTCTGAGTGACATTTGTAGGGTGTGAGGGCCGTTTGTGGGCTCTGAGGGAACCTCGTGGGGTTTGAGGTTGTTCCAGAACCTTCTGGCTGGCAGCAAAGCACCTTCACTGGGGCTCATCCCTTCCCAGGCCGCTGGGATTCCGTGCTCCTGTAACAACACTGCATTAATTCTTCTCCTGCCATCTCCCTGCCTGCCTTGGCACAGCAGGAGCTCTGGGCTGGGCTGTGGGGCTGCACTGTCCCGTTGGTAGGGCCAGACCCTGAGCCCTGTCCCTGTTCCAGGCCCCAGCCCCGTCTCGTTCCCGCGGCACGAGGAGGAGCAGCTGCAGCGCTCGGTGAGCTGGAGGCCCTGCCTGCTGATCCTGGGCCAGAACTGCCGCGCCAAGGGCCGCCTGCTCAACACGCTGCTGGGCCAGGAGCTGCTGCCCAGCCCCGGGACTGGCACCCAGGAGCTGCTGCCCAGCCCCGGGACTGGCACTGCCACCAAGGAGCTGCTGCCCAGCCCTGTGACTGGCACCGAGGAGCTGCTGCCCAGTGCTGGCACTGAGGGACTGCTGCCCAAGCCTGGCACCCAGGAATTGCTGCCCAGGGCTGACACTTCCACCAAGGAGCTGCTGCCTGTCACTGAGGCTGGCACTGCCACCAAGGAGCTGCTGCCCGGGCCTGGCACTGTAGAGCTGCTGCCCACCCCCAGGGCTAGCACCAAGGAGGTACTGCCCACCCCTGGGGCTGGCACTGCCACCGAGGAGCTGCTGCCTGCTGCTGGGGCTGGCACCAAGGAGCTGCTTACCACCCCTGGCACTGGCACAGAGGAGCTGCTGCCCACCCCCGGGGCTGGCACAGGCACAGAGGAGCTGCTGCCCACCCCCGGGGCTGGCACAGGCACAGAGGAGCTGCTGCCCAGTGCTGGGACTGTCACTGAGGAACTGCTGCCCACCCCTGGCAGTGTCACCGAGAAGCTGCTGCCCACCCCCGGGGCTGGCACCGAGGAGCTGCTGCCCAACCCCGGGGCTGGCACCGAGGAACTGCTGCCCACCCCCGGGGCTGGCACCGAGGAGCTGCTGCCCACCCCCGGGGCTGGCACCGAGGAGCGCTGCCGGCGCCGCCGGGTGCGCTTCACGCACGGGGCGCGGCCACGGCTGAGCCTGGCACTGCCCGGGCAGTACGAGCTGGTGCAGGCGCTGGTGGCACACAGCGGGCACTGGGACACCATCCCCGAGCAGGACCTGCAGGTGCCAGGGGACGCCGAGGATCCCGCACAGAGGGTGGCAGAGCTGGAGGTGGTGCTGCCCTGCGCGCTGCTCAAGGTGAGGGTGGCACTGTGCCTGGCACTGCTGTGGTGCCTGGGGAGCTGGGGGTGGCACTGCCACTGTCCCTGGGGAGCTGGGGGTGGCACTGCCACTGTCCCTGGGGAGCTTGGGGTGGCACTGCCACTGTCCCTGGGCACCTTGGGGTGGCACTGCTGTGGTGCCTGTGGAGCTGGGGGTGGCACTGCTGTGGTGCCTGGGGAGCTTGGGGTGGCACTGCCACTGTCCTTGGCATGTGGGATGTGACACTTACAGCCCTGATAAATTAATTCCCAAATTGTCCCTGCCCTGGTCCATGGGGTGCTTGGGGTGGCACTGCCATTGTCCCTGCCCTGGTCCATGGGGTGCTTGGGGTGGCACTGCCATTGTCCCTGACCTGGTCCATACGGTGCTTGGGGTGGCACTGCCATTGTCCCTGTCCTGTTGGGAGTTTGGGGTGGCACTGCCACTGCTCTGTTCAATAAATTCCCCTACTGGCTCTTTCCTGGGACGCTTGTCCTAAGTTTTGTCCTGAAATTCCAAGGCATTTGGTCCAAAATAAGGAATTTGGAGTTAGGGATCAGCCTTGTCCTAAACTGGACTAAAACTCCAAGGATTTGGTCCAGAATAAGGAATTTGGAGTTAGGGATCAGACTTGCAGCTGAGACTCCAGATCTGCTTTGAAGAATTCCAGTTTTTTGCTGTGTGAACAGATCCCAGAGCATTTTCCATGGAAAAAACCTCTCAAACCTCCTCCTTTTTCCTTTTTCCCAGGAAGTGGACATCGTGGTGGCTCCATGCCGAGGCTTCCAGTCAGCTGAGGCCACCCTGGCCGAGTTTGTGAACCAGGTGCTGCCCGTTGTCACCTTTGCCATCAGCGAGCCCCAGCTGTCCCCATCGGACCAGGCAGAACTTCGGGACATCAAACAAAAATTCTCCCTCCCCATCTTCTTCCTGCGAATCCCCGAGGCCGGCAGCGAGCTGAGCTCTCCCAAAACCCCCCCCAAGGACAAATCCCCTCTGCACCTGCAGCTGCTGGACCTGGAATACCTGAGCCCCTCCAGCCCCTGCGGCTGCGGCGTTCCCGGCTCCTCCATGCTGGTGGAGCAGCTGGAGAAGCTGCGGCTGCTGAGCTCCTTCTCCAGGCAGGTGCTGCAGCAGCACCTGGTGGAGGCAGCCACGAGGCTGAGCGAGGTGCACGGGCGCTGCCTCAACATCTTCATCAACCAGGCCTTCGACATGCAGAGGGACCTGCAGATCACCCCCAAGAGGCTGGAGTACACGCGCAGGAAGGAGAACGAGCTCTACGAGTCGCTGATGGGCATCGCCAACCGCAAGCAGGAGGAGATGAAGGAGATGATCGTGGACACCCTGGGCAATATGAAGGAGGAGCTGCTGGAGGATGCTGCCAGCATGGAGTTCAGAGGTGGGAGCCAGCTGGAGGGTTTGGGGTGATGGAGGTGAGGGAGTCGGGAAGAAATGCAAAATTGGCACGGGAGTTTGGTGGGATTGCAGCCTGCAATTCCCAGATGGTCACAGAGCCCCAAACATGAATCAAAATCTGGGATCAGGCAGATCCTGACCACAGTAATTCCATTAATTCAATGAGACTCCAACCTGCAATTCCTGGATAATCCCAGAACCCTAAACAAGGGTGAAAATCAGGGATTAGGCAGATCCTGACCACAGTAATTGATGGATTCAGTGGGATTGCAACCTGCAGTTCCTGGATGGTCACAGAGCCCCAAACACAAATCAAAATCTGGGATCAGGCAGATCCTGACACACAGTAATTCATGGATTCAGTGAGACTCCAACCTGCAATTCCCAGATGGTCACAGAGCCCCAAACACAAATCAAAATCTGGGATCAGGCAGATTCTGACCACAATAATTCCATTAATTCAGTGAGACTCCAAGCTGCAATTCCTGGATGATCCCAGAACCCCAAACAAGGATGAAACTCAGGGATCAGGCAATATCCTTTTTTTTGGTAGGATCTGTTGGATGAAGTGATAATGATCTTGGATATAATAATTGTGGGTGAAATGGTCATAATCTTGGATAAAATAATTTATAATCTTGGGTAAAATCATTATAATAATCTTGGATAAAATCATGATGATAATAATGGATAAAATGGTTGTAATCGTAGATAAAAGAATGGTGATAATATTGGATAAGATAATGATGTTAATCTTGTAGAAAATAATAGTTATCTTGGAGAAAATTATAATAATCTTGAATAAAATGGTCATAATAATCTTGGAGAAAATGGCCATAATAATCTTGGAGAAAATGGTAATAAATCTTGGAGAAAATGATAATCAATAATCTTGAATAAAATGATCATAATCTTGGCTAAAATAATGATACTGTAATTCTGGCATCATTGGGTAGAACATTGTTTTAAAACACCATTAGGATCAGCGTGTGCCCCTCAGAGCACCCCTCAGGACTGCTCTCCCAGCAATCCCAGATCTCCAGGATGGTTTTCCCTCCTCTCCCTGCAGACATCATCATTCCCGAGAGCGGCGAGCCCGTCAGCTCCAAGGACATCAAGCGCTGCATCCAGCAGATCCAGGAGCTGATCATCTCCAGGCTGAACCAGGCTGTGGCCAACAAACTGATCAGCTCTGTGGATTACCTGAGGGAGAGCTTCGTGGGCACCCTGGAGCGCTGCCTCAAGAGCCTGGAGGAGTCCTGGGAGGGCTCCGTGCACCCGCCCCGGGGGCTGGAGAAACCCCGGGAGGGATCCGTGCACATCACCAGCAACTATCTCAAACAGGTGGGATGGGGGGCTGGAACTCCCCTGGGCCTGAGTTTGGGTGAAATAATCAAATTATGGCCATGAGAGAACACAGTAAATCAATTAGCTCCTAAATCTGTATAAAATAATCAAATTATGGCCATAAAAGCACCTAGAAACTCTGGAGAAACCCCGGGATGGATCCATGCACATCACCAGCAACTACCTCAAACAGGTGGGATGGGGGTGCTGTAACTCCCCTGGGCCTGAGTTTGGGTGAAATAATCAAATTATGGCCATAAAAACACCTTAAAACTCTGGAGAAACCCCGGGAGGGCTCCGTGCACATCACCAGCAGCTATCTCAAACAGGTGGGATGGGGGTGATTTACCTGCCCTGGGCTGAGTTTGGATGAAATGGTCAAATTATGGCTATGAGATAACTGAGTAAATAAATTATCTCCCAAATCTGTATAAATAATCAAATTATGGCCATAAAACCACCTTAAAACCCTGGAGAAACCCCGGGAGGGCTCCGTGCACATCACCAGCAACTCTCTCAAACAGGTGGGATGGGGGTGCTGGACCTGCCATGGGCTGAGTTTGGGTGAAATGGTCGAATTATGGCCATGAGAGAACACAGTAAATCAGTTATCTTCCAAACCTGTATAAAATAATCAAATTATGGCCATAAAAACACCTTAAAACCCTGGAGAAACCCCGGGAGGGATGTGTGCACATCACCAGCAACTATCTCAAACAGGTGGGATGGGGGTGCTGGAGCTGCCATGAGCCTGAGTTTGGGTGAAATAATCAAATTATGGCTATGAGATAACTGAGTAAATCAATTATCTCCCAAATCTGTATAAATAATCAAATTATGGCCATAAAAACACCTTAAAACTCTGGAGAAACCCCAGGAGGGCTCTGTGCACATCACCAGCAACTCTCTCAAACAGGTGGGATGGGGGTGATTTACCTGCCATGGGCTGAGTTTGGGTGAAATGGTCAAATTATGGCCATGAGAGAACACAGTAAATCAGTTAGCTCCTAAATCTGTATAAAATAATCAAATTATGGCCATAAAAACACCTTAAAACTCTGGAGAAACCCCGGGATGGATCCGTGCACATCACCAGCAACTCTCTCAAACAGGTGGGATGGGGGTGATTTACCTGCCATGGGCTGAGTTTGGGTGAAATGGTCAAATTATGGCCATGAGAGAACACAGTAAATCAGTTATCTTCCAAACCTGTATAAAATAATCAAATTATGGCTATAAAAACACCTTAAAACCCTGGAGAAACCCCGGGAGGGGCTCCATGCACATCACCAGCAACTATCTCAAACAGGTGGGATGGGGGGCTGGAACTCCCCTGGGCCTGAGTTTGGGTGAAATAATCAAATTATGGCCATGAGAGAACACAGTAAATCAGTTATCTCATAAACCTGTAGGAAATAATCAAATTATGGCCATAAAAACACCTTAAAACTCTGGAGAAACCCCGGGAGGGCTCCGTGCACATCACCAGCAACTATCTCAAACAGGTGGGATGGGGGTGATTTACCTGCCATGGGCTGAGTTTGGGTGAAATGGTCAAATTATGGCCATAAAACACACATGAGATAACACAGTAAATCAATTAGCTCCCAAATCTGTATAAAATAATCAATTTATGGCCATGAAACACACAGGAGTTAACACAGTAAATTAGTTATCTCATAAACCTGCGTAAAATAATCAAATTATCCCATAAATCTTTATAAAATAATCGAATTACGGCCTAAAAACGTCCATGGGATAACACAATAAATCAGTTAGCTCCTAAATCTGTATAAATAATCAGATTATAGCCATAAAAACACCTAAAAAACCTGGAGAAACCCCACAAAGGATCCGTGCACATCACCAGCAACTCTCTCAGACAGGTGGGGTGGGGGTGCTGGAGCTGCCATGGGCCTGGGTTTGGGTGAAATGGTCAAATTATGGCAGAGTAAATCAATTATCTCATAAACCTGTATAAAATAATCAAATTATCTCCCAAATCTGTATAAAATAATCAAATTACAGCATAAAAATGCACATGAGATAACACAGTAAATCAATTATCTTCCAAATTTCTATAAATAATCAAATTATGGCCTAAAAACATCCATGAGATAACACAGTAAATCAATTATCTCATAAACCTCTATAAAATAATCAAATTACAGCCATGAAATACACATGAGATAGCAGAGTAAATCAATCAGCTCCTGAATCTGTGTAAAATAATCAAATTATCTCCTAAGTCTGTATGAAGTAATAACTTTATGGCCATAAAATACCCATGAAACACCACAATAAACCAGTGTGAAATGACACAGTAAATCAATTAGCTCATAAATCAGTATAAAATAATCAAATTAAAGCTTAAAAACACCTGTGAAACACCACAATAAGTCAGAGTGAAGTGACACAATAAATCAATATTATACTGATATATTTTTACAGTATATTTGATACTCATTTATCTCATAAGTCAGTATAAAATAATCAAATTACAGCCTAAAAACACCCATGAAACACCACAATAAATCAATGTGAAATGACACAGTAAATCAATATTATACTGATGTATTTTTTACAGTATATTTTATACTGATTTATCTCATAAATCAGTATAAAATAATCAAATTACAGCGTAAAAACACCCATGAAACACCACAAAATATCAGTGTGAACACTATAAATCACTGTGAAATAACACAATAAATCAATATTATACTGATATATTTTTTACAGTATATTTTATACTGATTTATCTCATAAATCAATATAAAATAATCAAATTACAGCCTAAAAACACCCATGAAACACCACAATAAATCAATGTGAAATGACACAGTAAATCAATATTATACTGATACATTTTTACAGTATATTTGATACTGATTTATCTCATAATATAAAATAATCAAATTAAAGCCTAAAAACACCCATGAAACACCACAATAAATCAATGTGAAATAACATAATAAGTCAATATTATACTGATACATTTTTATAGTATATTTTATATTGATTTATCTCATAAATCAATATAAAATAATCAAATTACAGCTTAAAAACACCCATGAAACACCACAAAATATCAGTGTGAACACAATAAATCAATGTGAAATAACACAATAAACTGATACATTTTTACAGCATATTTTATACTGATTTATCTCATAAATCAGTATAAAATAATCAAATTACAGCCTAAAAACACCCATGAAACACCACAATAAATCAATTAACCCAGTGATTCATGGACTATCCCAATGTTTTCCATTTTCACAAGCCCTGGCAAAGCTCCTGGCTGGCAGAATTCCCATTTTTCCCTCTTTTTTTTCTGCTTTTCCAGATCCTGAACGCAGCCTATCACGTGGAGGTCACGTTCCACTCGGGCTCAACGGTGACCAGGATGCTGTGGGAGCAGATCAAACAGGTGTGGACTCTTGGAAAAAAGGGAATTTTGGAGCAAAAATTCCTCTCAGCTGCTCCCAAAATTCACTCTGGGAGTTTATTCCTGGAGATTTCCATGCCTGGAATCGCCCAAGGATGGAGGTTGGAGCAACCTGGGGTGGTGGAATTTGGTAAAATTTAAAATCCTTTCCAGTCCAAACCATTCTGGGAATTGCAGGATTCTCATTCCACAGTGTTGGTGGGAAAATCAGGGAGAGCTGTTCCCAAACTGGTGACATTTCCAGGGAAGCAGCTTTTTCCTGGGCCAAGGTGTGGAAATTCCAGGTGTTGGACTCAGCACTTCCTGTAATTAGTGGGTAATTAAATGGCTCAGCCTCACCCTTCATTAGAAACCACAGAATTCCAGAGGGGATCCCTGTGCCAGGAAGGGAGCAGGAGGAATCTGGAGTTTGTTCCCACTCTGAGCTGGGATTGTCTGAGGAAAAGTTTTGTTCTTGCTCATCCATCTGAAGAGGGAATAAAGTTCCAGCTCAGAGCAGGAATTCAGGAGGAAATTTAGGCTGGATTTAGGAAAAAGTTTTTTACTGGAAGAGTGATGAAGTATTGGAATGGGAGGTGTGGAGTCAGCATCCCTGATGAGTTTAAAAAAAGGATTGGATGTGGCACTGGGTGCCTTGGATTGGGGCTGGTTTTGGGATTGGTGCCTTGGATTGAGGCTGGTTTTGGGATTGGTGCCATGGATTGGGGCTGGTTTTGGGATTGGTGCCTTGGATTGGGGCTGGTTTTGGGATTGGAGCCTTGGATTGGGGCTGGTTTTGGGATTGGTGCCATGGATTGGGGCTGGTTTTGGGATTGGTGCCTTGGATTGGGGCTGGTTTTGGGATTGGAGCCTTGGATTGGGGCTGGTTTTGGGATTGGTGCCATGGATTGGGGCTGGTTTTGGGATTGGTGCCATGGATTGAGGCTGGTTTTGGGATTGGTGCCATGGATTGGGGCTGATTTTTGGGATTGGTGCCATGGATTGGGGCTGGTTTTGGGATTGGTGCCTTGGATTGGGGCTGGTTTTGGGATTGGTGCCATGGATTGGGGCTGATTTTTTGGGATTTGTTCTTTGGATTGTGGCTGATTTTTGGGATTTGTGCTTTGGACTGGGGGCTGATTGCAGAGATTGGTGCCTGGGATTTGGGGCTGATTTTTGGGATTTGTGCCTTGGATTGGGGCTGATTGCAGGGATTTGTACATTGGATTGGGGCTGATTTTTGGGATTTGTGCCTGGGACTGGGGGCTGATTGCAGAGATTGGTGTCTTGGACTGGGGCTGATTTTTGGGATTGATTCCTTGGATTAAGGCTGATTTTTGGAATTGGTGCCTGGGATTGGAGGCTGATTTTTGGGATTTGTGCTTTGGACTGGAGGCTTATTCGAAGGATTTGTGCCTTGGACTGGGGCTGATTTTTGGGATTGGTGCCTTGGATTTGGGGTTATTCCATGGATTGGGGGCTAATTTTGGGGACTTAATTAAGGTGTTGGGGCTGGCTTGAACTCGATGATCCCGAGGCTCTCTTCCAGCCTGGTGATTCTGTGATTCTGGGATTGTGATTCCATGATTTTCCCAGATAATCCAGCGGATCACGTGGGTCAGCCCCCCGGCCATCACCAGTGACTGGAAGAGGAAGGTGGCCCAGGATGCCATCGAGAGCCTCAGTGCCTCCAAGCTGGCCAAGAGCATCTGCAGCCAGTTCCGCACGCGCCTCAACAGCTCCCACGAGGCCTTCGCCGCCTCCCTGCGCCAGGTCTGGGAGATTGGGGAGGGAAATGGGGGGTGATAACTGGAAAATGGCAAAAAACTGCCTGGGAGAGCGGGGATGGGGAGGGAAATGTGGGGTTATAACTGGAAAATGGCAAAACACTGCCTGGGAGAGCGGGGATGGGGAGGGAAATGTGGGGTTATAACTGGAAAATGGCAAAAAACTGCCTGGGAGAGTGGGGATGGGGAGGGAAATGTGGGGTTATAACTGAAAAACGGCAAAAAACTGCCTGGGAGATTGGGGATGGGGAGGGAAATGTGGGGTTATAACTGAAAAATGGCAAAAAACTGCCTGGGAGAGCAGGAATGGGGAGGGAAATGTGGGGTTATAACTGGAAAATGGCAAAAACTGCCCTGGAGAGCGGGGATGGGGAGGGAAATGTGGGGTTATAACTGGAAAATGGCAAAAAACTGCCTGGGAGAGCTGAAATGGGGAGGGAAACGGGGGGGTTATAACTGGAAAATGGCAAAAAACTGCCTGGGAGAGCGGGGATGGGGAGGGAAATGTGGGGTTATAACTGAAAAATGGCAAAAAACTGCCTGGGAGATTGGGGATGGGGAGGGAATTGTGGGGTTATAACTGAAAAACGGCAAAAAACTGCCTGGGAGAGAGGGGATGGGGAGGGAAACGGGGGGGTGATAACTGGAAAATGGCAAAAAACTGCCTGGGAGAGTGGGAATGGGGAGGGAAATGGGGGGTTATAACTGGAAAATGGCAAAAAACTGCCTGGGAGAGCGGGGATGGGGAGGGAAATGGGGGGTGATAACTGAAAAATGGCAAAAAACTGCCTGGGAGATTGGGGATGGGGAGGGAAATGTGGGGTTATAACTGGAAAACGGCAAAAAACTGCCTGGGAGAGCGGGGATGGGGAGGGAAATGGGGGGTGATAACTGGAAAATGGCAAAAAACTGCCTGGGAGATTGGGGATGGGGAGGGAAATGTGGGGTTATAACTGGAAAATGGCAAAAAACTGCCCTGGAGAGCGGGAATGGGGAGGGAAATGGGGGGGTTATAACTGAAAAATGGCAAAAAACTGCCTGGGAGATTGGGGATGGGGAGGGAAATGTGGGGTTATAACTGGAGAATGGCAAAAAACTGCCCGGGAGAGCGGGCATGGGGAGGGAAATGTGGGGTTATAACTGGAGAATGGCAAAAAACTGCCCTGGAGAGTGGGGATGGGGAGGGAAATGTGGGGTTATAACTGGAAAATGGCAAAAAACTGCCTGGGAGGGCGGGGATGGGGAGGGAAATGTGGGGTTATAACTGGAAAATGGCAAAAAACTGTCTGTCTGTCTGTCTATGTAAATGCTGTTTCTGAGCCGTGTGAGGCATTCCGAGCCGCGGGTGTGCCAGCTGTGGTCCCCCCGGTGAGGCAGCGCTGTCCCCGCAGCTGGAGGACGGCCACTCGGGCCGGCTGGAGCGCACCGAGGACCTGTGGCTGCGCGTCAGGAAGGAGCACGCGCCCCGGCTGGCACGGCTCTCCCTGGAGAGCAGATCCCTGCAGGACGTGCTGCTGCACGGTGAGATCCTGCTGGGAGGGGATCCTGCTGGGAGGGGATCCTGCTGGGAGTGGGGATCCTGCTGGGAATGGTCACTGCTGGGAATGGTCACTGCTGGGAGGGGATCCTGCTGGGAGTGGTCACTGCTGGGAGGGAGACACTGCTGGGAATGGGGATCCTGCTGGGAATGGTCACTGCTGGGAGTGGTCACTGCTGGGAGTGGTCACTGCTGAGAGTGGTCACTGCTGGGAGGGGGATCCTGCTGGGAATGGGATCCTGCTGGGAGTGGTCACTGCTGGGAGTGGTCACTGCTGGGAATGGTCACTGCTGGGAGGGGGATCCTGCTGGGAGTGGGGATCCTGCTGGGAATGGTCACTGCTGGGAATGGTCACTGCTGGGAGTGGTCACTGCTGAGAGTGGTCACTGCTGGGAGGGGGATCCTGCTGGGAATGGGATCCTGCTGGGAGTGGTCACTGCTGGGAGTGGTCACTGCTGGGAGTGGTCACTGCTGGGAGGGGGATCCTGCTGGGAGGGAGACACTGCTGGGAGTGGGATCCTGCTGGGAGTGGGGATCCTGCTGGGAATGGGATCCTGCTGGGAGTGGTCACTGCTGGGAGGGGGATCCTGCTGGGAGTGGGGATCCTGCTGGGAATGGTCACTGCTGGGAGTGGGGATCCTGCTGGGAATGGTCGCTGCTGGGAATGGGGATCCTGCTGGGAGTGGGGATCCTGCTGGGAATGGTCGCTGCTGGGAGTGGGATCCTGCTGGGAGTGGGGATCCTGCTGGGAGTGGGGATCCTGCTGGGAGTGGGGATCCTGCTGGGAGGGGGATCCTGCTGGGAGTGGGGATCCTGCTGGGAGTGGGGATCCTGCTGGGAATGGTCACTGCTGGGAGGGGATCCTGCTGGGAGTGGGATCCTGCTGGGAGTGGGGATCCTGCTGGGAATGGTCACTGCTGGGAATGGTCACTGCTGGGAGTGGTCACTGCTGAGAGTGGTCACTGCTGGGAGGGGGATCCTGCTGGGAATGGGATCCTGCTGGGAGTGGTCACTGCTGGGAGTGGTCACTGCTGGGAGTGGTCACTGCTGGGAGGGGGATCCTGCTGGGAGGGAGACACTGCTGGGAGTGGGATCCTGCTGGGAGTGGGGATCCTGCTGGGAATGGGATCCTGCTGGGAGTGGTCACTGCTGGGAGGGGGATCCTGCTGGGAGTGGGGATCCTGCTGGGAATGGTCACTGCTGGGAGTGGGGATCCTGCTGGGAATGGTCGCTGCTGGGAATGGGGATCCTGCTGGAAGTGGGGATCCTGCTGGGAATGGTCGCTGCTGGGAGTGGGATCCTGCTGGGAGTGGGGATCCTGCTGGGAGTGGGGATCCTGCTGGGAGTGGGGATCCTGCTGGGAGGGGGATCCTGCTGGGAGTGGGGATCCTGCTGGGAGTGGGGATCCTGCTGGGAATGGTCACTGCTGGGAGGGGATCCTGCTGGGAATGGTCACTGCTGGGAGTGGGCATCCTGCTGGGAATGGTCACTGCTGGGAATGGTCACTGCTGGGAGTGGGATCCTGCTGGGAATGGTCACTGCTGGGAGTGGGGATCCTGCTGGGAATGGTCACTGCTGGGAATGGTCACTGCTGGGAGTGGGATCCTGCTGGGAATGGTCACTGCTGGGAATGGGGATCCTGCTGGGAATGGTCACTGCTGGGAGGGGGGATCCTGCTGGGAATGGTCACTGCTGGGAATGGTCCTGCTGGGAGTGGGATCCTGCTGGGAATGGTCACTGCTGGGAGGGGATCCTGCTGGGAATGGTCACTGCTGGGAGTGGGGATCCTGCTGGGAATGGTCACTGCTGGGAATGGTCACTGCTGGGAGTGGTCACTGCTGGGAGCGGGGATCCTGCTGGGGGTGGTCACTGCTGGGAATGGGGATCCTGCTGGGAGTGAGATCCTGCTGGGAGTGAGATCCTGCTGGGAGTGGGGATCCTGCTGGGAGTGGGGATCCTGCTGGGAATGGTCGCTGCTGGGAGTGGGATCCTGCTGGGAGTGGGATCCTGCTGGGAGTGGGGATCCTGCTGGGAGTGGGGATCCTGCTGGGAATGGTCACTGCTGGGAGTGGGCATCCTGCTGGGAATGGTCACTGCTGGGAATGGTCACTGCTGGGAGTGGGATCCTGCTGGGAATGGTCACTGCTGGGAGCGGATCCTGCTGGGAGTGGTCACTGCTGGGAGGGAGACACTGCTGGGAGTGGGGATCCTGCTGGGAATGGTCACTGCTGGGAATGGTCACTGCTGGGAGTGGTCACTGCTGAGAGTGGTCACTGCTGGGAGGGGGATCCTGCTGGGAATGGGATCCTGCTGGGAGTGGTCACTGCTGGGAGTGGTCACTGCTGGGAGTGGTCACTGCTGGGAGGGGGATCCTGCTGGGAGGGAGACACTGCTGGGAGTGGGATCCTGCTGGGAGTGGGGATCCTGCTGGGAATGGGATCCTGCTGGGAGTGGTCACTGCTGGGAGGGGGATCCTGCTGGGAGTGGGGATCCTGCTGGGAATGGTCACTGCTGGGAGTGGGGATCCTGCTGGGAATGGTCGCTGCTGGGAATGGGGATCCTGCTGGAAGTGGGGATCCTGCTGGGAATGGTCGCTGCTGGGAGTGGGATCCTGCTGGGAGTGGGGATCCTGCTGGGAGTGGGGATCCTGCTGGGAGTGGGGATCCTGCTGGGAGGGGGATCCTGCTGGGAGTGGGGATCCTGCTGGGAGTGGGGATCCTGCTGGGAATGGTCACTGCTGGGAGGGGATCCTGCTGGGAATGGTCACTGCTGGGAGTGGGCATCCTGCTGGGAATGGTCACTGCTGGGAATGGTCACTGCTGGGAGTGGGATCCTGCTGGGAATGGTCACTGCTGGGAGTGGGGATCCTGCTGGGAATGGTCACTGCTGGGAATGGTCACTGCTGGGAGTGGGATCCTGCTGGGAATGGTCACTGCTGGGAATGGGGATCCTGCTGGGAATGGTCACTGCTGGGAGGGGGGATCCTGCTGGGAATGGTCACTGCTGGGAATGGTCCTGCTGGGAGTGGGATCCTGCTGGGAATGGTCACTGCTGGGAGGGGATCCTGCTGGGAATGGTCACTGCTGGGAGTGGGGATCCTGCTGGGAATGGTCACTGCTGGGAATGGTCACTGCTGGGAGTGGTCACTGCTGGGAGCGGGGATCCTGCTGGGGGTGGTCACTGCTGGGAATGGGGATCCTGCTGGGAGTGAGATCCTGCTGGGAGTGAGATCCTGCTGGGAGTGGGGATCCTGCTGGGAGTGGGGATCCTGCTGGGAATGGTCGCTGCTGGGAGTGGGATCCTGCTGGGAGTGGGATCCTGCTGGGAGTGGGGATCCTGCTGGGAGTGGGGATCCTGCTGGGAATGGTCACTGCTGGGAGTGGGCATCCTGCTGGGAATGGTCACTGCTGGGAATGGTCACTGCTGGGAGTGGGATCCTGCTGGGAATGGTCACTGCTGGGAGCGGATCCTGCTGGGAGTGGTCACTGCTGGGAGGGAGACACTGCTGGGAATGGGGATCCTGCTGGGAATGGTCACTGCTGGGAATGGTCACTGCTGGGAGGGGGATCCTGCTGGGAGTGGGGATCCTGCTGGGAATGGTCACTGCTGGGAATGGTCACTGCTGGGAGTGGTCACTGCTGAGAGTGGTCACTGCTGGGAGGGGGATCCTGCTGGGAATGGGATCCTGCTGGGAGTGGTCACTGCTGGGAGTGGTCACTGCTGGGAGTGGTCACTGCTGGGAGGGGGATCCTGCTGGGAGGGAGACACTGCTGGGAGTGGGATCCTGCTGGGAGTGGGGATCCTGCTGGGAATGGGATCCTGCTGGGAGTGGTCACTGCTGGGAGGGGGATCCTGCTGGGAGTGGGGATCCTGCTGGGAATGGTCACTGCTGGGAGTGGGGATCCTGCTGGGAATGGTCGCTGCTGGGAATGGGGATCCTGCTGGGAGTGGGGATCCTGCTGGGAATGGTCGCTGCTGGGAGTGGGATCCTGCTGGGAGTGGGGATCCTGCTGGGAGTGGGGATCCTGCTGGGAGTGGGGATCCTGCTGGGAGGGGGATCCTGCTGGGAGTGGGGATCCTGCTGGGAGTGGGGATCCTGCTGGGAATGGTCACTGCTGGGAGGGGATCCTGCTGGGAATGGTCACTGCTGGGAGTGGGCATCCTGCTGGGAATGGTCACTGCTGGGAATGGTCACTGCTGGGAGTGGGATCCTGCTGGGAATGGTCACTGCTGGGAGTGGGGATCCTGCTGGGAATGGTCACTGCTGGGAATGGTCACTGCTGGGAGTGGGATCCTGCTGGGAATGGTCACTGCTGGGAATGGGGATCCTGCTGGGAATGGTCACTGCTGGGAGGGGGGATCCTGCTGGGAATGGTCACTGCTGGGAATGGTCCTGCTGGGAGTGGGATCCTGCTGGGAATGGTCACTGCTGGGAGGGGATCCTGCTGGGAATGGTCACTGCTGGGAGTGGGGATCCTGCTGGGAATGGTCACTGCTGGGAATGGTCACTGCTGGGAGTGGTCACTGCTGGGAGCGGGGATCCTGCTGGGGGTGGTCACTGCTGGGAATGGGGATCCTGCTGGGAGTGAGATCCTGCTGGGAGTGAGATCCTGCTGGGAGTGGGGATCCTGCTGGGAGTGGGGATCCTGCTGGGAATGGTCGCTGCTGGGAGTGGGATCCTGCTGGGAGTGGGATCCTGCTGGGAGTGGGGATCCTGCTGGGAGTGGGGATCCTGCTGGGAATGGTCACTGCTGGGAGTGGGCATCCTGCTGGGAATGGTCACTGCTGGGAATGGTCACTGCTGGGAGTGGGATCCTGCTGGGAATGGTCACTGCTGGGAGCGGGGATCCTGCTGGGAATGGTCACTGCTGGGAATGGTCACTGCTGGGAGTGGGATCCTGCTGGGAATGGTCACTGCTGGGAATGGTCACTGCTGGGAGTGGGATCCTGCTGGGAATGGTCCCTGCTGGGAGTGGGGATCCTGCTGGGAATGGTCACTGCTGGGAATGGGGATCCTGCTGGGAATGGTCACTGCTGGGAGTGGTCACTGCTGGGAATGGTCACTGTTGAGAAGGGATCCTGCTGGGAATGGTCACTGCTGGGAGTGGGATCCTGCTGGGAATGGTCACTGCTGGGAGGGGGGATCCTGCTGGGAATGGTCACTGCTGGGAATGGTCACTGCTGGGAATGGTCACTGCTGGGAGGGGGATCCTGCTGGGAATGGTCACTGCTGAGAAGGGATCCTGCTGGGAATGGTCACTGCTGGGAGTGGGATCCTGCTGGGAGTGGGATCCTGCTGGGAATGGTCCCTGCTGGGACTGGGTCCTTGCTGGGAGGGGGATCCTGCTGGGAATGGATCCTGCTGGGAGTGGGGACATTGCTGGGAATGGTCCCTGCTGGGGATGGGTCCCTGCTGGGAAGTGTTTCCTGCTCCCCCTCCTCCCCAGGCAGCAGCAGAGGGGAAGGAGTTTGGATTTTCACTCCATTATCCAGAAAATCCAGTTTGGATTTTCACTCCATTTTCCAGCCAGGTTTCAACTGGCACCTCACAGCTGGGAACGTGCAGGAGGGAAAAACATGGATTGGGGCTGGATTGCAGGGATTGGTGCCTTGGATTTGGGGGCTGATTTTTGGGATTGGTGGCTTGGATTGGGGATGACTTTTGGGGTTGGTGCCTGGGATTTGGGCTGATTTTGGGGATTTGTGCCCTGGATTGGGGCTGATGGCAGGGATTTGTGCCTTGGATTTGTGGCTGATTTTTGGAATTTGTGCCCTGGATTTGTGGCTGATTTTTGGAATTTGTGCCTTGGATTTGGGGCTGATTTTTGGGATTTGTGCCTTGAATTGGGGCTGATTTTTGGGATTTGTGCCTTGGATTGGCGATGACTTTTGGGATTGGTGCTTTGGATTTGGGCTGATTTTTGGGATTTGTGCCCTGGACTGGGGGTGATTTTTGGGGCTGGTGCCTGGGATTTGGGCTGATTTTTGGGATTTGTGCCCTGGATTGGGGCTGATTGCAGGGATTAGTGCCTTTAATTTGGGCTGATTTTTGGGATTTGTGCCTTGGACTGGGGCTGATTTTTGGGATTGTGCCTTGCAGGGAAGCCCAAGCTGGGCAGGGAGCTGGGCCGAGGCCAGTACGGGGTGGTGTACCTGTGTGACAGCTGGGGGGGACACTTCCCCTGTGCCCTCAAATCCGTTGTGCCTCCGGATGAGAAGCACTGGAACGACCTGGCACTGGAATTCCACTACATGAGGTCTGTGTGCCGAGTGCTTCCCTCATTCCACAGGGATCTGGTTGATTTCCCAGGATTATCCAAGCTGGAAAAGCCACCCAGCCTGTGGCTGATGTCCCCTCTGTCACCCAGCCCAGAGCTCGGAGTGCACAGCCAGGTTTGCTGCAGGAATCTGGGATTGGAGCTCCTGGAATGCTCCTTCCTGCCTTAACCAGATTCCCTGCTGCCTGTGCTGTCCAAATTCAGAGGAAATCTGAGTTTACAGACCATAATAACCAGCAATTCTCCTCCCCTGATTCCTGGTGGTGAATCCTCTCTCTTCTCCCACTCCTTGTCCTGCCTGAATCCCCAAAAAAGCCAAGGGTGGCTCTGCAGTGCAGAGAGCAGCTGCTTTGCAGTAAACAGCTGCAGGCACAGCCAGCTGAGAGAAGAATGGGTTTTTTTGTGACTCTAACCTTTAAAAAGGCTTGTTTTTTTGTTTGAGTTTAATTGGCTCAGACAGCTGAGGATTGTGCTGCTCTGAATCTAAATCTGCAGCTCTGGGGCTTCTTCCCTTGGGCTGGAGGCTGGGGACAAAAATGACCCAAATTTTCACTGCTGAATCTGCTCCAGGTCCCTGCAGGGACTCAGGGGCCAAAAATTACCCCAATTTTTTATGCTGAACCTGCTCCAGGTCCCTTCAGGGATTCCCTTGGCCTGGGCTGGAGAACAGGGCCAAAAATTACACAAATTTTCTGTGCTGAACCTTCTGCAGAGATTTTAAGGCTTCTTCCCTTAGCCTGGGCTGGAGAACAGGGTTAAAAATGACCCCAATTTTTTGTGCTGATCCCTCTGCAGAGATTTTAGGGCTCCTTCCATTGGCCTGGGCTGGAGAACAGGGCCAAAACTGACCCAAATTTTCTGTGCTGAACTTTCTGCAGAGATTTTGGGGCTTCTTCCCTTGGCCTGGGCTGGAGGATGGGATAAAAATGACCCCAATTTTCTGTGCTGAACCTTCTGCAGAGATTTTAGGATTTTTTCCCTTGGCCTGGGCTGGAGGATGGGATAAAAATGACCCCAATTTTCGGTGCTGACCCCTCTGCAGGTCCCTGCAGTCCCACGAGAGGCTGGTGCACCTGCATGGCTCCGTTATCGATTATGGCTATGGAGGAGGCTCCAGCATTGCTGTGCTGCTGATCATGGAGAGGCTGCACAGGGACCTCTACACGGGGCTGAAGGTGCCAAATTCTCTTATTCCCTATTTATTTTGTTTTTATTTTATCCCTGGAAATGCCAGGACAGAGCTGGGAGCAGCCTGGTTTAGTGGGAGCTGTCCCTGCCCATGGGATGAGTTTTAATCTCCTTTCCAACCCAAAACTGAGTCTCTAATTAAAAAACCTCCCCATTAATCTGTAAAACAAAGCTGGAATTGCTGAATTTTAGTAAAGAAGAGCAGGCCAAAGTAACTTTTAGGCATAAAATCTGAGTTTTCCCCCTCAGATTAAGCCTGGTTTAGTGGGAAGTGTCCCTGCCCATGGGATGAGTTTTAATCTCCCAACCCAAAACTGATTCTCTAGTTAAAAATTCCCCATTAATCTGTAAAATAAAGCTGGAATTAATCAATTTTGGTAAAGAAGAGCAGGCCAAAGTAACTTTTAGGAATAAAATCTGAGTTTTTCCCTCAGACTAAACCTGGTTTAGTGGGAGGTGCCCCTGCCCATGGGATGGGTTTTGATCTCCCAAGCCAAAACTGATTCTCTAGTTAAAAATTCCCCATTAATCTGTAAAATAAAGCTGGAATTAATCAATTTTAGCAAAGAAGAGCAGGCCAAAGCAACATTTAGGAATAAAATCTGAGTTTTTCCCTCAGACTAAACCTGTTTTAGTGTGCAGTATCCCTGCCCACAGGATGAGTTTTAATCTCCTTCCCAAGCCAAAACTGATTCTGTAATTAAAAATTCCCCATTAATCTGTAAAATAAAGCTGGAATGACTCAATTTTAGTAAAGAAGAGCAGGCCAAAGCAACATTTAGGCATAAAATCTGAGTTTTCCCCTTCAGATTAAACCTGTTTTAGTGGGAAATGCCCCCCTGCCCATGAGATGGGTTTTGATCTCCCAACCCAAAACTGATTCTGTAATTAAAAATTCCCCATTAATCTGTAAAATAAAGCTGGAATGACTCAATTTTGGTAAAGAAGAGCAGGCCAAAGCAACATTTAGAAATAAAATCTGACTTTTTCTCCTCAGGCTAAACCTGGTTTTAGTGGGAAATGCCCCCCTGTCCATGGGATGAGCTTTAATCTCCCAACCCAAAACTGATTCTCTAGTTAAAAATTCCCCATTAATCTGTAAAATAAAGCTGGAATTACTCAGTTTTGGTAAAGAAGAGCAGGCCAAAGCAACATTTAGGCATAAAATCTGAGTTTTCCCCTTCAGATTAAACCTGTTTTAGTGGGAGGTGCCCCCTGCCCATGGGATGGGTTTTGATCTCCCAACCCAAAACTGATTCTGTAATTAAAAATTCCCCATTAATCTGTAAAATAAAGCTGGAATTAATCAATTTTAGCAAAGAAGAGCAGGCCAAAGCAACATTTAGGAATAAAATCTGAGTTTTTCCCTCAGACTAAACCTGTTTTAGTGTGCAGTATCCCTGCCCACAGGATGAGTTTTAATCTCCTTCCCAAGCCAAAACTGATTCTCTAATTAAAAATTCCCCATTAATCTGTAAAATAAAGCTGGAATGACTCAATTTTAGTAAAGAAGAGCAGGCCAAAGCAACATTTAGGCATAAAATCTGAGTTTTTCCCTTCAGATTAAACCTGTTTTAGTGGGAAATGCCCCCCTGTCCATGGGATGGGTTTTGATCTCCCAAGCCAAAACTGATTCTGTAATTAAAAATTCCCCATTAATCTGTAAAATAAAGCTGGAATTAATCAATTTTAGCAAAGAAGAGCAGGCCAAAGCAACACTTAGGACTAAAATCCAGGTTTTTCCCTCAGGCTGGGCTGGAATTGGAGCCACGGTTGCAGATTGCCTTGGATGTGGTGGAGGGGATCCGGTACCTGCACAGCCAGGGCTTGGTGCACAGGGACATCAAACTCAAAAACGTCCTGGTGAGCAAAACCCCAGAGCCTTTTTAGTGGGGAAAAACAAGATTTAAGTCAGGGAATAAATGTCTCCAGGTGGGTTTTTTAAGCTGTGCTGGTGTCAGCCACAGGGAGGTTTTGCTGCCTCCTTTCCTGGCTGGAATTTTGGGCCAAAGGGAGCAGGAGCCTCTCACACAGGGCAGCATTTAATGCTGGCCAGGGCTTTATGTACAAAATCACCAACCCTAATCACCTCAGCCCCCAGCTGGGGAATAATTGGCATTGATTCCATGACTCACAGAAGGCTGATTAATAATATTTTTTATTAAGAAACCCTCTTAAGGGGGTTAAATATAATTATTTATTAAGAAACCCTAGAAAATTATTGATTTTATAGACAGTTTCTGTACATCTGGACCTCAATGGTTCTCCAATCCAAACACCATCAGCACTGGTTAATTAAATAAACATCCTTTGGTGAACAAATCTCCATAACACATTCCAGATATTCACAATAATAGATGCAGCAAGGGAAGATAAGAATTGTTTCTCATTCTTTTCTCTGATCTTCTGCAGAGATTTTGGGGCTTTTTCTCTTGGCCTGGGCTGGAGAACAGGGCCAAAAATGACCCAAATTTTTTGTGCTGAACTTTCTGCAGAGATTTTGGGGCTTCTTCCCTTGGCCTGGGCTGGAGAACAGGGCCAAAAATTACACAAATTTTCTGTGCTGAATCTCCTCCAGGTTCCCTGCAAAGACTCGAGGGCCAAAAATGACCCAAATTTTTTGTGCTGAACTTTCTGCAGAGATTTTGGGGCTTCTTCTCTTGGCCTGGGCTGGAGAACAGGGTCAAAAATGACCCAAATTTTGTGTGCTGAACCTTCTGCAGAGGCAGGACAGTGCCTTGGGAAAGTTGTGTGTTGCTCTCTGTGACCAGAGAGCTGCTGCCACAGAACACATCTCGAGCTGTTTTATTTTCCAGCATCACTCTCATTACGTGGTTATGACAATAACCAGGAAAAAATTTATTAAATTTTTCTTTTTTTTTTTGCAAAACCAGCACAATCTCAACAATCAATATTTCACGGGACAAATGAGGTTCTCACATGCCTACCTATGGCTTTTTTTCCCCAGCTGGACAAAAAGAACAGGGCCAAGATCACAGATTTGGGGTTCTGCAAACCCGAGGCGATGATGTCTGGCAGCATCGTGGGCACCCCCATCCACATGGCTCCCGAGCTCTTCACAGGTAGGAGCCTCTGGATCCACTGGAATTCTGAGGCAATTCCTTGGAATTCCTCTCTCAGTAGCTCCTGAGGTCATTCCAGCCCCAGGAAATTCCCTGCTTTCAGTGCATGCCCTGGATTTTTCCTGTGGTGTAAGTGCCACTCGTGACAGAGGATGATGGGGTTGGTCAGCTCTGCCGAGGTAATTAACAGCCTTGCAATTAGAAGGGTAAATTATCATTAGGGGGAAGCTGGAAGGGCTTGGCTTTCATAGGGAAATACTCCAGGAAGGATTCCCTGGGAGGAATTCCCAAGCTGTTCCTCCCTTTGGATTCTCTGGGAATTCTGGCAGCTGCCCTGAGGGTTTTTCCTGAGTTTTGGAGCCACTTGGAAATTCAAATCCCACTTATCCCAATCCTTTTGTTCTGCCAGAGCTGCTCCTGCTTGGGTAAGGTTGGGATCCACTGGAAGCATCTATTTGTGTGGATTTCTGGGATGAGAGGCTGATGTTTGGCTCTGACAGAGCTGAGCCTTGCAGGTGTTGGTGTTTAAACACACCTGAGCTCAGTTGGGAATTCCTGGTACAGCTTAAATTTATAAATCCTGGGAATTGGAAAAGCTTAACCTTGATCCCAGCTCCTGCTGCCCTCCTGGGTTTCACACAAGTTTTGCCTTCCTGAGGTTTAAATTTGGGGAGGTGGGAGCCTGGAATCACCTCTCAGCCTGCCCAGCTCCCAGGGATTTTTCCCTGTTTTTTTTTTTTTCCCAGGGAAATATGACAATTCCGTGGATGTTTATGCCTTTGGGATCCTGTTCTGGTACCTCTGCTCGGGCCATGTGAAGTTACCTGAGGCTTTTGAGAGGTGTGCCAGCAAAGATCACCTGTGGAACAACGTCAGGAGAGGTACCTGGGCTTGGCTCTGCTCCAGAACACCTGGGCTGGTGGGGAAATCCAGTTTTGTTCTGGTGGTGGAGAGGTGGAAGGTAAAAATCCCAGAATTCCTGAAGTTTTGGAAAAGATTTCTGGGATCGGCTTCACCTGCTTTCCCTGGATATGGGCACGGGGCAGGGCTTCCCCTGGAAATTCCTGGTGATCCCTCTGTGCCACCCAGCCCATCCACGTGTTTTCCCTGGAAGTTCCTGGAAATTCCTGGTGGTCCCCTGTGCCACCCAACCTCTCCACCTGGAAATTCCTGGTGATCCCAGTGTGCCACCCAACCCCTCCACCTGCTTTCCTTGGATGTGAGCATGGCAGGGCATTCCCTGGAAATTCCTGGTGACCCTGCTGTGCCACCCAACCCATCCACGTGTTTTCCCTGGAAGTTCCTGGAAATTCCTGGTGGTCCCCTGTGCCACCCAACCTCTCCACCTGGAAATTCCTGGTGATCCCTCCATGCCACCCAACCCCTCCATTTGCTTTCCCTGGGTGTGAGCATGGCAGGGCATTCCCTGGAAATTCCTGGTGATCCCTCTGTGCCACCCAACCCCTCCATTTGCTTTCCCTGGAAATTCCTGGTGATCCCAGTGTGCCACCCAACCCCTCCACCTTCTTTCCCTGGATGTGGGCAGGGTTTCCCTGGAAATTGCTGGTGATCCCCTGTGCCACCCAACCTCTCCACCTGGAAATTCCTGGCATTCATGGTGATCCCTCTGTGCCACCCAGCCCATCCACGTGCTTTCCCTGGAAGTTCCTGGAAATTCCTGGTGGTCCCCTGTGCCACCCAACCTCTCCACCTGGAAATTCCTGGTGATCCTTCCATGCCACCCAACCCCTCCATTTGCTTTCCCTGGGTGTGAGCATGGCAGGGCATTCCCTGGAAATTCCTGGTGATCCCAGTGTGCCACCCAGCCCCTCCACCTTCTTTCCCTGGATGTGGGCAGGGTTTCCCTGGAAATTGCTGGTGATCCCCTGTGCCACCCAACCTCTCCACCTGCTTTCCTTGGATGTGAGCATGGCAGGGCATTCCCTGGAAATTCCTGGTGACCCTGCTGTGCCACCCAACCCATCCACGTGTTTTCCCTGGAAGTTCCTGGTGATCCCCTGTGCCACCCAACCTCTCCACCTGGAAATTCCTGGCATTCCTGGTGATCCCTCTGTGCCACCCAATCCTTCCACCTTCTTTCCCTGGATGTGGGCAGGGTTTCCCTGGAAGTTCCTGGTGATCCCCTGTGCCACCCAACCTCTCCACCTGCTTTCCTTGGATGTGAGCATGGCAGGGCATTCCCTGGAAATTCCTGGTGACCCTGCTGTGCCACCCAACCCATCCACGTGTTTTCCCTGGAAGTTCCTGGAAATTCCTGGTGATCCCAGTGTGCCACCCAACCCCTCCACCTTCTTTCCCTGGATGTGGGCAGGGTTTCCCTGGAAATTGCTGGTGATCCCCTGTGCCACCCAACCTCTCCACCTAGAAATTCCTGGCATTCCTGGTGATCCCTCTGTGCCACCCAGCCCATCCACGTGTTTTCCCTGGAAGTTCCTGGAAATTCCTGGTGATCCCCTGTGCCACCCAACCTCTCCACCTGGAAATTCCTGGTGATCCCTCCATGCCACCCAACCCCTCCATTTGCTTTCCCTGGAAATTCCTGGTGATCCCAGTGTGCCACCCTGCCCTTCCACCTTCTTTCCCTGGATGTGGGCAGTACTTTCCCTGGAAATTCCTGATGATCCTGCTGTGCCACCCAACCTCTCCACCTGCTTTCCTTGGATGTGAGCATGGCAGGGCATTCCCTGGAAATTCCTGGTGACCCTGCTGTGCCACCCAACCCATCCACGTGTTTTCCCTGGAAGTTCCTGGAAATTCCTGGTGGTCCCCTGTGCCACCCAACCTCTCCACCTGGAAATTCCTGGTGATCCCTCCATGCCACCCAACCCCTCCATTTGCTTTCCCTGGGTGTGAGCATGGCAGGGCATTCCCTGGAAATTCCTGGTGATCCCAGTGTGCCACCTAGCCCCTCCACCTTCTTTCCCTGGATGTGGGCAGGGTTTCCCTGGAAATTCCTGGTGATCCCCTGTGCCACCCAACCTCTCCACCTGGAAATTCCTGGCATTCCTGGTGATCCCTCTGTGCCACCCAACCCCTCCACCTGGAAATTCCTGGCATTCCTGGTGATCCCTCTGTGCTACCCAGCCCATCCATGTGCTTTCCCTGGAAGTTCCTGGAAATTCCTGGTGATCCCTCTGTGCCACCTAGCCCCTCCATCTTCTTTCCCTGGATGTGGGCAGGGCTTTCCCTGGAAATTCCTGCTGATCCCTCTGTGCCACCCAACCCCTGCACCTTCTTTCCCTGGCTGCGGGCAGGGTTTCCCTGGCATTCCTGGCATTCCTGGTGATCCCTCTGTGCCACCCAGCTCCTTCACGTCCTTTCCCTGGCTGCGGGCAGGGTTTCCCTGGCATTCCTGGCATTCCTGCTGATCCCGCTGTGTTTCCAGGGGTGCGTCCGGAGCGGCTGCCGGTGTTTGATGAGGAATGCTGGCAGCTGATGGAAGCCTGCTGGGACGGGGACTCCTCCCAGCGGCCTCTCCTGGGAATCGTGCAGCCCATGCTCCAGGGAATCATGGACAGGCTCTGCCGGGCCCCCTCCGAGCATCCCAACAAAGGCCTGGATGACTCCACCTGAGCGGGAGCTGCGGCAGGATTCCGGGAATTGAGGCGGGATTTGGGGAATTCCAGCCCCGCCCCTGCCGTGGAGCTGCGAGCCAGCCCCGAGCGGGGACAGGGAGGGGCTCAGGGGGGGACAGCTCCATCCCAGTCCCACCCTGGTATCCCTATGGAATTGTGGGACAGGGGGGTGACAGCTCCATCCCAATCCTGGTATCCCTATGGAATTGTGGGACAGGGAGGGGCTCAGGGGGTGACAGCTCCATCCCAATCCCACCCTGGTATCCCTGTGGAATTGTGGGACAGGGGGGTGACAGCTCCATCCCAATCCTGGTATCCCTATGGAATTGTGGGGGACAGGGGTTGACAGCTCCATCCCAATCCTGTTATCCCTATGGAATTGTGGGACAGGGAGGGGCTCGGGGGGGACAGCTCCATCCCAATCCCACCCTGGTATCCCTATGGAATTGTGGGACAGGGGGGTGACAGCTCCATCCCAATCCTGGTATCCCTATGGAATTGTGGGGGACAGGGGTTGACAGCTCCATCCCAATCCTGTTATCCCTAAGGAATTGTGGGACAGGGAGGGGCTCGGGGGGGGGACAGCTCCATCCCAATCCCACCCTGATATCCCTATGGAATTGTGGGGGACAGGGGGGAGCTCATGGGGGTGACAGCTCCATCCCAATCCTGTTATCCCTATGGAATTCTTTGGGACAGGGAGGGGCTCAGGGTGGTGACAGCTCCATCCCAATCCCACCCTCTTATCCCTCTGGAATTGTTTGGGACAGGGAGGGGCTCAGAGGGGGCTCAGGGGGTGACAGCTCCATCCCAACCCCAATCCTGTTGTCCCTATGGAATTGTTTGGGACAGGGAGGGTGACAGCTCCATCCCAACCCCAATCCTGTTGTTGCTATGGAATTGTGTGGGACAGGGGGGTGACAGCTCCATCCCAATCCCACCCTATGGAATTGTGGGGGACAGGGGGGTGACAGCTCCATCCCAATCCTGTTGTTGCTATGGAATTGTTTGGGACAGGGGGGTGACAGCTCCTTCCCAATCCCACCCTATGGAATTGTGGGGGACAGGGGGGTGACAGCTCCATCCCAATCCCACCCTATGGAATTGTTTGGGACAGGGGGGTGACAGCTCCATCCCAATCCCACCCTGCTCTCCCCATGGAATTGAGGGATGGAAAACCCAAACCCTTCCTGCTCACGGGGGGGGTTTGCCAATCCCACCCCAAGCCTTGGGAGGGATCCATGGGATGGGAAAATCCCTTCCCAAAACCCCAGGAGAACCATCCTGCTCCTCCCTCTGCCTTTGGCAGCAATTCCAGAGCGCTGGGAGAGGAAGGAAAAGGCACCAAATTTTAGGATGAGGAAGTGTTGGGAAGCTCCAAGGAGCTGGAAATGTTTACATGGACAGGAGCAAAGCTTCCGTTTATTTTTCTATGGGGACTTGGAAAACCCCACCTGGATAAGCTATTGATCCCTAATCCCACCTTTTCCTCCTCTTTTTTCCCTCTCCTTTGCTTCCTTCAATTTCTTGGAATGGCTGGAGAAACCTTCCCTTGCTTCCACCCTGCCTTCCTCAGAGGTTCTGCTCTCTAGCAGCACAAAAAGTCCTTAAAATTCCAGATTTTTCCATGGGGAAAAGTGCCAAAATTCCTTTAAAATCGGGATTTGGGGCTTGGAATTCCTGGGATTGTCGTGGTAAGTTTTAAACTGGGCTGAGTGTGCACAGGAATATTTAAAAATGAGGATTTTCCAGCTTTTTTTGTTTTTTCCAAGTTGGATGGGAAGAAAGATCCTTCCTTCTTCCCTTCACTTTCACTCCAGGGCTGGAATTTGGTTGGAAAGAATGGAAAAAAAAAAATGGGGATAGGGAAGAGGGGGATCTTGGGCAAGGTTGTCTTTCCCAAATTCCTGGAAATCCCAGTTGGCTTCCTGCACTTTTGGGGTGGAATTGGGCTGGTCTGGAGCAGGAAACGCCCTGTGGTGGCTCCGTGAGGAACTGAGGAGTTGGGAATTCTCCCTGGACTTCCCAGGGAAGGTGGAATTCCTTGGCTGAAATTCCAGCTGCCGAGGATGGCTTCAGTGGGAATCTTTTCCTTTCTTTGTGCAATAAAATGGATTCAGGAGCTTTTTATGGAGGAAAAAAAATAACAAAACAAAACAAAAAAAGGCTTTTTTTTTGTTTCTTCTCCGCGCCTGTGGGGGATGTGCCAGAATTCCCAGTGGGATGGGGATGGATCCAACCTCTCCTGCCATTCCAGAGTGGGAATTTTATGGATCCATTCCCTGTTCTGCCATTCCAGAGTGGGATTTTTATGGATCCATCCTCTCTCCTGCCATTCCAGAGGGGTTTTTATGGATTTAACCTCTCCTGCCATTCCCAGACTGGGAATTTTATGGATCCAGCCCCTATTCTGGAATTCCAGAGTGGATTTGTGTAGATCCTCTGGAAAAAGGGAATGGTCTTGGGAAAAACCTCTGGAAAAGAGGGAATGGCTCTTAGGGGAAAACCTTTGGAAAAGGGGGAATGACCCTCAGGAAAAGCCCTGGAAAAGTGGGAATGGGTCTGAGGAAGAACCTCTGGAAAAGCGGGAATGGCCTCGGGATGGCGCCGGAGGAGCGGGAATGAGGAAGGGGAAGGAAGCTCGAGCTCTGTGCCTGCGATTCCCGAGCTTTTCCTGTGGCCCCGCCCCCAATTCCCTGCTGGGGTTTTTGGGAATTTCCCCGTGGAAATTTTTTCTGCCTGCCTGGAGTTGGTGTTGGGAGATTCCACAGCTTTTGACCCCTCAAATCAAGGTTTATTTTATTTTATTTTATTTTATTTTATTTTATTTTATTTTATTTTACTTATTATTTCTTTATTTTTTATCTTGTTTTAATGTGTCATATTTTATTTTTTATATTTTTAATTATTTCATTTTTAGTTGAATTTTATTTTTCTTTATTTTTAATATTTTGTTTTATATTTTTCATTATTTGGTGGTTTATATTTTATATCTTTTATTATTTTTTAAATTTTTATTTCCTTTTCTTTCCTTTTATTTTATTTTTTCTTTCCTTTTTTTCCAAAAGCAGCCACTCCTTTCCAGTAGAAATCCAGGCAATACCGGCCTCCCCCGGTATTTTAGTTTATTATTAGAATAAAAATTATTTTAATTAATTTAATTAATGGTGCTACTTTTTTACCGGTCCCCCTTCCCGGAACGTTCCTGCCCGTCCGCAGGGCCCACTCGGCCCCTTCCGCGCGCTGCGCCGGGGCTGCCCGCCGCGCTGCCTGATCGCCGCCGCCAATTCCCGGCCCCTCCGCCGCGCCAGGAGCGAGCGGCGCCGCTCCCCGAGCCCGCCGGGAGGGGCGGGCGGGGCCGGCGCGGGAGGCGGCGGGAGCCGAGGCGGGAGCGGGGGAAAGGAGCGGCGGTTGGTCAGGCGAACGGCGAGGCGCGGGGCCGGCCGGCAGGCCCCCGCGGGGTCCTTCGGCGACGGGAGCGGAGGGAGCGGGAGCGGCGGCGCGATGAACCTGGAGCTGCTCGGTGCGGGAACCGGAGCGGGAGAGGGAACGGGGACGGGAACGGGAGCGGGAGAGGGAACGGGAGCGGGGAGTGGGAGGGGGAATGGGAGCGGGAACGGGAATGGGAATGGGAATGGGACGGGAAACGGGAGGGGGAATGGGAGCGGGAACCGGAGCGGGCGCTGCGGGAGCAGCAGGCGGCGGGAATGGCAGCGGGGAGGGAACGGGGGGCGGCGGGGGCGGGACGGCGGCGCCCCGAACCTGGAGCTGCTCGGTGCGAACGGGAGCGGGGGAGGCGCGGCTGGGAACGGGAATGGGAATGAGGAGGGAGCGAGGCTGGGCTGGAGCGGCGGGACCGGGAATGGGGGCGGCGGTGCCGGTACCGGAGCGGGGCGGGGGAGCCGGGCAGGCTCGGCGGGGCCGCCTCTCGCTCAGCCGCCGCTCTCCCGTTCCTCCGCAGAGTCCTTCGGCCAGAACTACCCCGAGGTAACGGCGCTGCCCCCGAGCATCCCCCGGCGGGGGCGGCCTGAGCGGGACTGAGCGGGTCTAACTAAGGCTGAGCAGGGCTGGCTGGTTCTGGCCGGGTCTGAGCGTGCTTGGCTGAGTCCGAGTGGGCACAAGCGGGTCTGAGCGGGTCTGAGCGAGTGTCACTGGGTGTCACTGGGTGTCACTGTGTCTGGCCAGGTCCGAGTGGGTCTCACTGGGTCTGGCTGGGTGTCACTGGGTCTGACGGGTCCTGCCTGGACACTGTCCCACACCGTCCCTGCACTGTCCCCACACTGTCCCCCCTGCTGTCCCCACACTGCCTGCGCTGTCCCCAAACTGCCCCACACTGCCTGTGCTGTCCCCACGCTGTCCTCATGCTGTTCCCCGCACTATCCACGGCTGTCCCCACACTGTCCCCACACTGTCCCCACACTGTCCCATGCTGTCCCATGCTGTCCCCACTCTACCCACGGCTGTCCCCCACGCTGTCCCTCAATGTCCCCGTGCTGTCCCCGCACTGCCTGCGCTGTCCCTGTGCTGTCCCCCGCACTGTCCCACTTTCTCCCATGCTGTCCCCACTGTCCCGCTGTCCCCACACTGTCCCTGTGCTATCCCCACACTGTCCCCACTATCCCGCTGTCCCCACACTGTCCCGCTGTCCCCACTGTCCCACTGTCCCCACACTGTCTCCACTGTCCCCACACTGTCCTGCTGTCCCCACACTGTCCCCACTGTCCCCCCACTGTCCCCCCGCTGTCCCCGCAGGAGGCCGACGGGACGCTGGACTGTATCAGCATGGCGCTGACGTGCACCTTCAACCGCTGGGGCACGCTGCTGGCCGTGGGCTGCAACGACGGCCGCATCGTCATCTGGGACTTCCTGACGCGCGGCATCGCCAAGATCATCAGCGCCCACATCCACCCCGTCTGCTCCCTCTGGTGAGCATGGCTGGGGGTCCCACCAATCCCAGAATCCCACCAAACCCACATCCACCCCGTCTGCTCCCTCTGGTGAGCGCTGCTGGGGATCCTAAAAATCCCAGGATCCCAACAAACCCACATCCACCCCGTCTGCTCCCTCTGGTGAGCACAGCTGGGGATCCTAAAAATCCCAGAATCCCAACAAACCCACATCCACCCCGTCTGCTCCCTGTGGTGAGCGCTGCTGGGGATCCTAAAAATCCCAGAATCCCAACAAACCCACATCCACCCCGTCTGCTCCCTCTGGTGAGCACGGCTGGGGGTCCCACCAATCCCAGAATCCCAAAAAACCCACATCCCACCAATCCCAGAATCCCCAAAAACCCACATCTCAACAATCCCACATCCACCCCGTCTGCTCCCTCTGGTGAACACGGCTGGGGGTCCCACCAATCCCAGAATCCCAACAAACCCACATCCCAATAATCCCAGAATCCCAAAAAACCCACATCCCACCAATCCCAGAATCCCAACAAACCCACATCCACCCCGTCTGCTCCCTCTGGTGAGCATGACTGGGGATCCCAACAATCCCAGCAATCCTACATCCCAGCAATCCCAAATCCACCCCATGTGCTCCCTGTGGTGAGCAGAGCCTGGGACTGTGGGAATCCCCAGGGAGTCCCCATGGAATCCCTCGGGAACTGCAGGAATCCCCATGGAATCCCTCTGAAATCCCCCTAGAATCTCTTGGGAATCCCCAGGGAACCCCCATGAAATCCCTCCAGAATGGCCATGGAATCCCCCTGGAATCCCCAGGGAATCCCTCTGGAATCCCCAGGGAATCCCCCTGGAATCTCCATGGAATCCCCAGATCCTTTTTCCCCTGGCTGCATTTCACCCCATTAAGGAATAACTTTGTTGGGAATTCCCTGGGCTCCTTTTCCCCCTGCCCTTTAAGCAATAACATTTTTGGGCATTCCCTGAGCTCCTTTCCCCCCTGCCCTTTAAGCAATAACATTTTTGGGCATTCCCTGAGCTCCTTTCCCCCCTGCCCTTTAAGGAATAACTGTATTGGGAATTCCCTGAGCCCCTTTTCCCCCCTGCCCTTTAGGGAGTAAATTTTTTGGGCATTCCCTGGGTTCCTTTCCCCCCTGCCCTTTAAGGAATAACATTTTTGGGCATTCCCTGGGTTCCTTTCCCCCTGCCCTTTAAGCAATAACATTTTTGGGCATTCCCTGGGTTCCTTTCCCCCCTGTCCTTTAAGCAATAACATTTTTGGGCATTCCCTGGGCTCCTTTCCCCCCTGCCCTCTAAGCAATAACATTTTTGGGCATTCCCTCCCCGTGGCACAGCTGGAGCCGGGACGGGCACAAGCTGGTCAGCGCCTCCACCGACAACATCGTGTCGCAGTGGGACGTGCTGTCCGGGGACTGCGACCAGAGGTTCCGCTTCCCCTCGCCCATCCTCAAGGTCCAGTACCACCCCCGGGACCAGTAAGTGCCCTGGAGGGGACTGGGATGCTCCCAGTGGGGTGGAACCGCTGATTTTGGGGTGTTATTGCCACTGTCGGGTCCGGGGGTTGTGTTGGGGTTGGGTTTTTGGGAGGGAGCTCTTGGGAATCGGTGTGGGAATGTGTCCTTGGGTTTGAAATTCCTGCACTGACTCAGAGGTGAAAGGGAATTAAAGTAGACCTGAGCTTCACAGCATTTTGCTGTCTAAGTACAACAAAAGGCAACAAAAATAGAAATAGCCTGCATTCCCTGATCCAGCTCAGTGCTTTTTAGCTGGGAATCCTTGTCCAAGATCTCCTGAATTCCTCAATCCAGCTCAATTCCTTTTTTGCTGGAAATCCTTGTCCAAGATGTCCTGAATTCCTCAATCCAGCTCCATTTCTTTTTTGCTGGAAATCCTTGTCCAAGATCTCCTGAATTCCTCAATCCAGCTCAATTCCTTTTTTGCTGGAAATCCTTGTCCAAGATCTCCTGAATTCCTCAATCCAGGTTGATTCCTTTTTTGCTGGAAATCCTTGTCCAAAATATCCTGAATTCCTCGATCCAACTCAATGCTTTTTTAGCTGGGAATCCTTTTCCAAGATACTCCTCGATCCAACTTGATGTTTTTTATGCTCTAACCATGGAATCCCCTCCCAAGATCCCAATTCCTCCATCCAGCTCCATGTTTTTTAGCTCTAACCATGGAAGCCCTTCCCAAGATCTCCTGAATTCTTCCATCCACCTCCATGCATTTTCAGCTCTAACCATGGAAACCCTTCCCAAGATCTCCTGAATTCCTTGATCCAGCTTGATGTTTTTTAGGTCTAACTGTGGAAACCCTTCCCAAGATCCCAATTCCTCCATCCAGCTCCATGTTTTTTAGCTCTAACCATGGAAACCCTTCCCAAGATCTCCTGAATTCCTCAATCCAGCTCAATGATTTTTGCTCTAACCATGGAAACCCCTCCCAAGATTTCCCAGATCCAGCTCAATGCTTTTTAGCTCTAACCATGGAAACCCTTCCCAAGATCTCCTGAATTCCTCCATCCAGCTCCATGTTTTTTAGCTCTAACCATGGAAACCCTTCCCAAGATCTCCTGAATTCCTCCATCCAGCTCCATGTTTTTTAGCTCTAACCATGGAAACCCTTCCCAAGATCTCCTGAATTCCTCCATCCAGCTCCATGTTTTTTAGCTCTAACCATGGAAACCCTTCCCAAGATCTCCTGAATTCCTCCATCCAGCTCCATGTTTTTTAGCTCTAACCATGGAAACCCTTCCCAAGATCTCCTGAATTCCTCCATCCAGCTCCATGTTTTTCAGCTCTAACCATGGAAACCCCTCCCGAGATCTCCTGAATTCCTCCATCCAGCTCGATGATTTTTGTGCTAACCATGGAAACCCTTCCCAAGATCCCAATTCCTCCATCCACCTCCATGCTTTTTATGCTCTAACCATGGAAGCCCTTCCCAAGATTTCATTAATTCCTCCATCCACCTCCATGCTTTCTTACCTCTAACCATGGAAACCCCTCCCAAGATCCCAATTCCTCAATCCACCTCAATGTTTCTTAGCTCTAACCATGGAAACCCCTCCCAAGATCTCCTGAATTCCTCCATCCAGCTCAATGATTTTTGCTCTAACCATGGAAGCCCTTCCCAAGATCCCAATTCCTCCATCCAGCTCCATGTTTTTCAGCTCTAACCATGGAAACCCCTCCTGAGATCTCCTGAATTCCTCCATCCACCTCTATGTTTCTTAGCTCTAACCATGGAAGCCCTTCCCAAGATCTCCTGAATTCCTCAATCCAGCTCAATGATTTTTGCTCTAACCATGGAAACCCTTCCCAAGATCCCAATTCCTCCATCCATCTCCATGTTTTTCAGCTCTAACCATGGAAACCCCTCCCGAGATCTCCTGAATTCCTCCATCCAGCTGGGTGATTTTTTGCTCTAACCCTCCCAGAGGAGGCTGGAGTTCCCACCTCTCGCTGCTGTTGCAGGAACAGGGTGCTGGTGTGTCCCATGAAGTCGGCCCCGGTGATGCTGACCCTGTCTGACTCCAAGCACGTGGTGCTGCCCGTGGACGACGACTCCGACCTCAACGTGGTGGCCTCGTTCGACCGGCGAGGGGAATACATCTACACTGGCAATGCCAAGGGCAAGGTCAGCCCCCTGCCCAGGGCACTGGGCACTCCTGGCTGCCCCCAGGGCAGCGCCAGGCTGGGCAGCAGCAGGAATTCCCCGTGGGAAAGGGGGGTCAGGCTTGGGAAGTGCCCAGGGGGGTTTGGGGTCTGCATCTCTGCAGAGTGCTCCGGGTGGGGATTGGGCACCTCCGTGGGTGAGGGGCACAGGGAGGGGTTTGGGGAGCAGGGAGGGGCACAGGGAGGGGTTTGGGGAGCAGTGAGGGGCACAGGGATGGGTTTGGGGAGCAGTGAGGGGCACAGGGATGGGTTTGGGGAGCAGGGAGGGGCACAGGGATGGGTTTGGGGAGCAGGGAGGGGCACAGGGAGGGGTTTTGGGAGCAGAGACAGTCACAGGTTTGGGAACAGGGATGGATTTAGAGAACAGGTGAGGGGCACAGGGATGAGTTCAGGGAACAGGAATAGATTGAGGAAAAGTTGAGGGGCACTGGGATGGATTTGGGGAACAGGTTAGGGGCATGGGGATGAGTTTGGGGAACAGGAATGGATTTGGGGCACAGGTTTGGGTTTGGGGAACAGAGACAGTCACAGGTTTGGGTTTGGGAACAGGAATGGATTTGGAGAATAGGTGAAGGGCACAGGGATGAGTTTGGGGAGCAGGAATAGATTTGGGGGAAAGGTGAGGGGTACAGGGATGGATTTGGGGAGCACTGAGGAGCACAGGGAGGGATTTGGGGAACAGAAATAGATTTGGGGCCCAGGGATGAGTTTGAGGAACAGGAATAATTTGGGGAACAGGTGAGGTGCACAGGGATGAGTTTGGGAAACAGGGACAGGCACAGGGATGGGTTTGGGAAGAGGTGAAGGGCACAGGGATTTAGGGGACAGGGACAGGGATGGCTTTATGGAAGAGGGACAGGGATGGCTTTAGGGAGCAGGGACAGGCACAGGGGATGGGTTTGGCTGTAGACAGGTGTAGAGATGGCTGCAGGGTTTGGGGAGCAGGTGAGGCATTGCTTGAGGATCCTGGAGGGGTTTTCCAGCCTCAGGGATTCTGGGATCTTTGACTTTGGCTTTGACACATTTTTGGGATGTTTTCTGTCTCAGCAGCTCCTGCAGTGTCCCCGGGTGGGTTCCCAGGGTTCTGTTTCAGGTGAAGCCACTGATTGTTCTCTGTCTGCTCAATCTTCAGATCTTGGTCTTAAAAACAGACACTCAGGATCTTGTTGCTTCCTTCAGAGTGACCACAGGGACCAGCAACACCACGGCCATTAAATCCATCGAGTTCGCCCGCAAAGGGAGGTGAGCGCCCGGGGGGATCCCAGAGCTCCTCAAACCCCCCAGATCTTCCACAGGACAGGATCTGTGATTGATTGATTGATTGATTGATTGATGGATTGATGGATTGGTTCTTCATTGATTTTCCCCCGTTTTGGTGCAGCTGCTTCCTGATCAACACGGCCGACCGGATCATCCGCGTGTACGACGGGCGGGAGATCCTGACCTGCGGCCGCGACGGCGAGCCCGAGCCCATGCAGAAACTGCAGGACCTGGTCAACAGGTGGGGACAGCCTGGGGACACCCTGGGGACACCCTGGGGACACCCTGGGGACAGGGCAGGGCCTGGGGACAGCCTGGGGACAGGGCAGGGCCTGGGGACAGTCTGGGGACAGGGCAGGGCTGGGGCATGGGGACGGCGAGCCCGAGCCCATGCAGAAACTGCAGGACCTGGTCAACAGGTGGGGACAGCCTGGGGACAGCCTGGGGACAGGGCAGGGCTGGGGACAGCCTGGGGACAGGGCAGGGCTGGGGACAGGTGAGAACAAGGCCTAGGGACAGGGGAGGGGCCTGGGGAGGAACGTGAGGACAAGTGAGGGGCATAGGGACAGGTGAGGGCAGGACAGGAGCCTGGGGACAGGGCAGGGGCATAAGAGAAGGGTTTGGGGAAGAATCTGAAATCTATAAAAGCTAAAACTTTAAATATAAAGCTATAATAAATAAATAAATAAATAAATAAAATAAAAGCAGCCCAGAATCTGAAAACCACAAAAAGCAAACCTGAGCCATCCCTCCCTTTTTTTCCTGGCTGCAGGACCCCCTGGAAGAAGTGCTGCTTCTCGGGGGACAGATATAAACTTACATATAAATAATAATAATAATTTTAAGAAATGAAATATAAAGGCAGCCCAGAATCTGAAAAATATAAAAGCTTAGATATAAATAATAAAAAAGACAAGTATCAACTTAAATAGGAAAGCAGCTCTGCGTCTGAAAAATATAAAAGATAAAACCGAAAATATAAAACTTAAGTATAAATAATTGAAAAAAAAAAAAACCAGGAAAAATAACCATTAAAAAACCCCCTTAAATATAAAAGCAGCCCAGAATCTGAAAACCATAAAAATCTGAGCCATCCTCCCTCTGTTTCCTGGCTGCAGGACCCTCTGGAAGAAGCGCTGCTTCTCAGGGGAGGGATATAAAACTTACATATAAATAATAATAATTTAAAAAAATGAAATATAAAGGCAGCCCAGAATCTGAAAACCACAAAAAGCAAACCTGAGCCATCCCTCCCTTTTTTTTTCCTGGCTGCAGGACCCCCTGGAAGAAGTGCTGCTTCTCGGGGGACAGATATAAACTTACATATAAATAATAATAATAATTTTAAGAAATGAAATATAAAGGCAGCCCAGAATCTGAAAAATATAAAAGCTTAGATATAAATAATAAAAAAGACAAGTATCAACTTAAATACGAAAGCAGCTCTGCATCTGAAAAGCATAATTGATAAAACCGAAAATATAAAGCTTAAGTATAAATAAAAAAAAAAAAAAAAAAAAAAAACCAAGAAAAATGACCATTGAAAAACTCCCTTAAATATAAAAGCAGCCCAGAATCTGAAAACCATAAAAATCTGAGCCATCCCCCCTCTGTTTCCTGGCTGCAGGACCCTCTGGAAGAAGCGCTGCTTCTCAGGGGAGGGATATAAAACTTACATATAAATAATAATAATAATTTTAAAAAATGAAATATAAAGGCAGCCCAGAATCTGAAAACCACAAAAAGCAAACCTGAGCCATCCCACCCTTTTTTTTTCCTGGCTGCAGGACCCCCTGGAAGAAGCACTGCTTCTCGGGGGACAGATATAAACTTACATATAAATAATAATAATAATTTTAAGAAATGAAATATAAAGGCAGCCCAGAATCTGAAAAATATAAAAGCTTAGATATAAATAATAAAAAAGACAAGTATCAACTTAAATAGGAAAGCAGCTCTGCGTCTGAAAAATATAAAAGATAAAACCGAAAATATAAAACTTAAGTATAAATAATTGAAAAAAAAAAAAAAACAGGAAAAATAACCATTAAAAAACCCCCTTAAATATAAAAGCAGCCCAGAATCTGAAAACCATAAAAATCTGAGCCATCCTCTTTCTGTTTCCTGGCTGCAGGACCCTCTGGAAGAAGCGCTGCTTCTCAGGGGAGGGATATAAAACTTAAATATAAATAATAATAATTTAAAAAAATGAAATATAAAGGCAGCCCAGAATCTGAAAACCACAAAAAGCAAACCTGAGCCATCCCCCCTCTGTTTCCTGGCTGCAGGACCCCCTGGAAGAAGCGCTGCTTCTTGGGGGACACATATAAAACTTACATATAAATAATAATAATAATTTTAAAAAATGAAATGTAAAGGCAGCCCAGAATCTGAAAAATATAAAAGCTTAGATATAAATAATAAAAAAGACAAGTATGAACTTAAATATGAAAGCAGCACTGCGTCTGAAAAACATAATTGATAAAACCGAAAATATAAAGCTTAAGTATAAATAAAAAAAAAAAAAAAAAAACCAAGAAAAATGACCATTGAAAAACTCCCTTAAATATAAAAGCAGCCCAGAATCTGAAAACCATAAAAATCTGAGCCATCCTCCCTCTGTTTCCTGGTTGCAGGACCCCCTGGAAGAAGCGCTGCTTCTCGGGGGACGGATAGAAAACTTAAATATAAATAATAATAATAATTTTAAGAAATGAAATATAAAGGCAGCCCAGAATCTGAAAACCACAAAAAGCAAACCTGAGCCATCCCACCCTTTTTTTTTCCTGGCTGCAGGACCCCCTGGAAGAAGTGCTGCTTCTCGGGGGACGGCGAGTACATCGTGGCGGGCTCGGCGCGGCAGCACGCGCTCTACATCTGGGAGAAGAGCATCGGCAACCTGGTGAAGATCCTGCATGGCACCCGCGGCGAGCTGCTCCTGGACGTGGCAGTGAGCACCCCCCCAGCCCCTGGAGACCCCTGGGATTTGGGAATTCAGCTGGCACCGTCCCTGGTGTTTGCTGATGAAGGGTTTGCTTTGTCTCCGTTGATTGCAGTGGCACCCGGTGCGGCCGATCATCGCCTCCATCTCCAGCGGGGTGGTTTCCATCTGGGCTCAGAACCAAGTGGTGAGGCAGGGCTGGGTCATTCCCTTGGGAGCAGGGCCTGGAAGGGGCTTGTCCAGGGAAATTTTGGCTCTTCCATCCTTGGAAGTGTCCCAGGCCAAGCTGGAGTGACCTGGGATAGGGAGAAGTGTGGAGTTGATGATCCCTTCCAACCCAAACCAGTCCAGGATTTCCTGGGCTCAGAACCAAGTGGTGAGGCAGGGCTGGGGTCATTCCCTTGGGAACAGGGCCTGGAAGGGGCTTGTCCAGGGAAATTTTGGCTGGTCTACCCTTGGAAGTGTCCCAGGCCAGGTTGGAGCAACTTTGGATAGGGAGAAGTGTGGAGTTGATCATCCCTTCCAACCCAAACCGGTCCAGGATTTCCTGGGCTCAGAACCAAGTGGTGAGGCAGGGCTGGGGTCATTCCCTTGGGAACAGGGAATGGGTTTGTCCAGGGAAATTTTGGCTCTTCCATCCTTGGAAGTGTCCCAGGCAATTTGGAGCAACTTGGGATAGAGAGAAGTGTGGACCTTCCAACACAGACCAGTCCAGGATTCCCTGTGCTGGTTTGGGTGGGATTTTGGGAATAAATCCTTCCCTGGGAGGGGCTGGGATGGAATTCCCCATGGAGCTGTGGCTGCTCCATCCCTGGGAGTGTCCCAGGTCAGGTTGGAGCAATCTGGGATAGGGACAAGTGTGGAGCTTCCAACCCAAAGCATTCCAGGATTCCCTGTGCTGGTTTGGGTGGGATTTTGGGAATAAATCCATCCCTGGGAGGGGCTGGGATGGAATTCCCCATGGAGCTGTGGCTGCTCCATCCCTGGGAGTGTCCCAGGCCAGGTTGAAGAGTGAATAAAATGGGTAAAATGGATAAAATTCCACCCTGGGATGGTGGGAGGTGTCCCTGCCCATGGGATTGGATGATCCCTTCCATCCCAAACCCATTCCATAATTCTCTAAAAAAATCCCAATTTCAGCATTCCAGGCTCATTTCCAGCCTGTGAATTCCCACAAAATCCTTGGCTGCCCCATCCCTGGGAGTGTCCCAGGCCAGGTTGGACAGTGGAGAAAAGGGATAAAATGGATAAA
Source organism: Haemorhous mexicanus (assembly GCF_027477595.1). Classification (NCBI taxonomy): domain Eukaryota; kingdom Metazoa; phylum Chordata; class Aves; order Passeriformes; family Fringillidae; genus Haemorhous; species Haemorhous mexicanus. The sequence continues at coordinate 3,077,085 of NC_082365.1, read as the reverse complement.
ATTTATAAAATGGATAAAATGGTTGAAATGTTTAAAAAGGATAAAATGGCACCCTTGGATAGTGGAAGGTGTCACTGCCCAAGGGATGGGATGGGATTTCAGCTCCTTTCCCACCCAAACCCATCTGGAATTCCATAATTCCCTCGTGGACTCAATTTTTGTGTGTTGAAATCCTTGATGAGTTCCCATTCCAACTCAGTTTTGCTTTCCTGCTTCTTTTTAATTTGGGATTTCGAGCTCAAAACTCCAGCTCAGCTTTGGATTCATCCTTGAGCTCCATCCCAGGGACATTTTCCATGGAATTGTCCCCTCCTTTCATTCCAGGGGTGATCCAGGTGGATGTGGATTCCTTGATTTTTTTAATTTTGTGGGATTTTCCTTGATTTTTTTAATACTTTTATGGCATTTCAATGAGATTGCAGATCCACAAAATAATTCAGGTTGGAAAACCCCTCCCAAATCCCAAATTCCAGCCATTCCCAACTTTCTCCCTTGTCCATCCACGATTTAAACCCCTCCAGGATATTGAATTCCTCGAAATTCCAGCAATCCAAGGGATCCTGTGCTGTTTGTTTGGATTAAAACTGATTTTTTATGGGTTTTTTTCAGGAAAACTGGAGTGCTTTTGCCCCTGATTTCAAGGAGTTGGATGAAAATGTGGAATATGAGGAGAGGGAATCGGAATTTGACATTGAGGATGAGGATAAGAGCGAGCCAGAGCAGACAGGTGCAGCCCAAAATATTCCCAAAAACATTCTCAAAAAATTCCCCCAAAATCCCCAAAAAGTTCTCAAAAAATTCCCCAAAAAATCCCCCAAAAAATCCCCCCCCAAAAAAAAAAAAATCCCCAAAAATTCCCAAAAAAATTCCCCCAAACCCCCCCCAAAATCCCAAAAGATTTCCCAAAAAATTCCCCAAAAAATCCACCAGAAATTCTTGAAAAATCCCCAAAAAGTTCCCCAAAAAATCCCCCCAAAATTCCCAAAAAATTCCCCAAAAATCCCAAAAAATCCCCCCCAAAATCCCAAAAGATTCCCCAAAAAATTCCCCAAAAAATCCACCAGAAATTCTCAAAAAATCCCCAAAAAGATCCCCCCCCCAAAAAAAAAAAATCCCCCAAAACTTCCCCAAAAAATCCCCAAAAATTCTCAAAAAATTCCCCATAAAGTTCCCCAAAAAAAACCCAAAAAAATTCTCAAAAAATCCTCAAAAAGTTCCTCAAAATTCCCAAAAAATTCCCAAAAATTTTTCGAAAAATCCCCAAAAAGTTCTCAAAAAATTCCAAAAAAATCCCAGAGAATTCCCACCCTCCCTGGGATCCTCCCTGGCCACGTGGTGGTGCCCAAAATCCAGGAGAAAATAAAATAAATAAATCCTGGAATGTGAAAAATAATGGGAATAAGAATTATTGCTTGTTAATGCTCCCTATTAAAGCACTTCCCATAATTTAATTAATTTGATTTTAGCCATTTTTTAAATATGAATTATTTGAGGTTTGTTTTCTGCTGTGATGGGAAATATTTTAGATTTATTCTGTGCTTTAATAGAAATTTTTTTAGGTTTTTTTTTGTGCTTTGATAATAAATATTTAAGTTTGTATTTTGATTTCATAGGAAATATTTTAGGGTTTTTTTTCTGTTTTAAAAGGAAATAATTTAGGTTTAGTAGGAATTATTTTAGGTTATTGTGTTTTAAAAGGAAATATTTTATAAATTTTTTTTGTGCTTTAATACAAAATATTTTAGATTTGTGTTTTTCTTTAATAGGAAATATTTTAGGTTTTTTTGTGCTTTAATTTGAATTATTTCAGGCTTGTTTTGTGCTATAATAGGAATATTTCAGATTTTTTTTTTGCTGTAGTAGGAATTATTCCAGTTTTTTTTGTGCTTTAATTTGAATTATTTTAGTCTTGTTTTGTGCTATAATAGGAATTTTTTCAGATTTGTTTTTGGCTATAATAGGAATTATTTCAGTTTGTTTTGTGCTTTAATTTGAATTATTTTAGTCTTGTTTTGTGCTATAATAGGAAATATTTTAGATTTGTTTTTTGCTTTAATATGAAATATTTTTTTTTTTTAAATTATGAATTGTTTTAGGCTTGTTTTGTGCTATAATAGGGAATATTTCAGATTTGTTTTTTGCTGTAATAGGAATTATTTAAGTTTGTTTTGTGCTTTAATTTGAATTATTTTAGGCTTGTTTTGTGCTATAATAGGGAATATTTCAGATTTGTTTTTTGCTGTAATAGGAATTATTTCAGGGGTTTTTTGTGCTTAATTTGAATTATTTTAGGCTCGTTTTGTGCCATAGTAGGGGATATTTCAGTGGGGTTTTTGAGGGTTTTTTCCTGCTGGGACAGGGAATTCTCCAGGTTATTTCTGGCTGTACCAGGAGCTCCAGGTGTTTTTCCTGCCCTGAATTCCCCTTTTCCCTCCTGCCAGGTGCAGATGCTGCCGAGGATGAGGAGGTGGACGTGACCAGCGTGGATCCCATCGCCGCCTTCTGCAGCAGGTGCAGCCCTGGCTGCCCCCGACCCCAAACTCGTTAATGGCCGCTAATTAACCCTCAGGGAACGTTCCCTTTAGACCCCACAACATTCCCTTTGGGAAACACAACATTCCCTTTAAACATTCCCTGCATAAACCACGAAATTCCCATTCCAAAACCCAAAATTCCCAAACTTCACCCTCTACATCCCAAACCCCACCATTCCCACATCAAAATTGCCATCCCAAACCCCAAAATTCCCATCCCAAACCCCAAAATTCCCATCCCAAACCTCAAAACTCCCATCCTAAACCCCAAAATTCCCATCCCAAACCCCACAATCCCCATCCCAAACCCCCAAACCCCATCCCAAACCCCCAAACCCCAAAATCCCTTCCCAAACCCCAAACTCACAAACCCCAAGCCCCGAAATCCCCACCCCAAACCCCCAAACCCCACAATCCCCACCCTAAACCCCAAACCCCAAGCCCCAAAATCCCCATACCAAACCCCACAATCCCCATTCCAAACCCCATCCCAAGCCCCAAAATCCCCATCCCAAAATCCCCATCCCAAACCCCATCCCAAATCCCAAAATCCCCACCCCAAACCCCAAAATCCCAAACCCCCAAAATCCCCAAACCCTGAAATCCCCATCCCAAACCCCCAAACCCCACAATCCCCATCCCAAACCCCCAAACCCCAAAATCCCAAACCCCCAAAATCCCCAAACCCTGAAATCCCCACCCCAAACCTCCAAACCCCAAACCCTCATACCTCAAACCCCAAAATCCCCATCCCAAACCCCATCCCAAACCCCCAAACCCCAAAATCCCCACCCCAAACCCCGAAATCCCCACCCCAAACCCCGAAACCCCACAAAGCCCACCCCAAACCCCCCAAACCCCACCCCAAACCCCAACCCCCAAACCCCCAAGCCCCAAGCCCGTGTCCCCACAGTGACGAGGAGCTGGAGGACGCGCGGGCGCTGCTGTACCTGCCCATCGCCCCCGAGGTGGAGGACCCCGAGGAGAACCCCTACGGGCCCCCGCCCGAGGCCCTGCCCGGCGCGCTGCCCGACGACGGCCTGGGCCCCGACAAGAAGCGGCCCGGCTCCTCGGACGGGCCCCAGAACCCCAAGAAAAAACCCAAAACCACCAACATCGAGCTGCAGGGAGTCCCCAATGACGGTGGGTGGGAGATCCTGAGGGGTTTGGGTGTTGGGGGGTGATCCTGAGGGGTTTGGGGTTTGGGGGGTGATCCTTGGGGGGTGATCCTGAGGGGTTTGGGGTGTTGGAGGGTGTGATCCTGAGGGGTTTGGGGGTTTGATCCTGAGGGGTTTAGGATGTTGGGGGGTGATCCTGAGGGGTTTGGGGGGTGATCCTGAGGGGTTTGGGGGTGATCCTGAGGGGTTTGGGGGGGTGATCCTGAGGGGTTTGGGGGTTTGGGGGGGTGATCCTAAGGGGTTTGGGGTTTGGGGGGGTGATCCTGAGGGGTTTGGGGTGTTGGGGGGTGATCCCGAGGGGTTTGGGGCTTTGATCCTGAGGGGTTTGGGATGTTGGGGGATGATCCCGAGGGGTTTGGGGGGTGATCCTGAGGGGTTTGGGGGTGATCCTGAGGGGTTTGGGGGGGTGATCCTGAGGGGTTTGGGGGGGTGATCCTGAGGGGTTTGGGGTTTGGGGGGTGATCCTGAGGGGTTTGGGGTTTGGGGGGTGATCCTGAGGGGTTTGGGGGTTTGATCCTGAGGGGTTTGGGATGTTGGGGGGGTGATCCCAAGGGGTTTGGGGTTTGGGGGGTGATCCTTGGGGGGTGATCCTGAGGGGTTTGGGGTGTTGGGAGGGTGATCCTGAGGGGTTTGGGGTGTTGGAGGGTGTGATCCTGAGGGGTTTGGGGTTTGGGGGGGTGATCCTGAGGGGTTTGGGGTTTGGGGGGTGATCCTGAGGGGTTTGGGGTGTTGGGGAGTGATCCTGAGGGGTTTGGGGTTTGGGGGGTGATCCTGAGGGGTTTGGGGTTTGGGGGTGATCCCGAGGGGTTTGGGGTGTTGGGGGGTGATCCTGAGGGGTTTGGGGGGTGATCCTGAGGGGTTTGGGATGTTGGGGGGTGATCCCGAGGGGTTTGGGGGTGATCCTGAGGGGTTTGGGGTTTGGGGGGGTGATCCTGAGGGGTTTGGGGGGTGATCCTGAGGGGTTTGGGATGTTGGGGGGTGATCCTGAGGGGTTTGGGGGTGATCCTGAGGGGTTTGGGGTTTGGGGGGGTGATCCTGAGGGGTTTGGGGGTGATCCTGAGGGGTTTGGGGTTTGGGGGGGTGATCCTGAGGGGTTTGGGGGGGTGATCCCGAGGGGTTTGGGGTTTGGGGGGGTGATCCTGAGGAGTTTGGGTTGTTGGGAGGGGTCTGATCCCGGGGGGTTTGCGGTGTTGGGGGGTGATCCTGAGGGGTTTAGGGGGGTGGTCCCGAGGGGTTTGGGGTTTGGGGGGGTGATCCTGAGAGGTTTGGGGTGTTGGGGGTGTGATCCTGAGGGGTTTGGGGCTTTGATCCTGAGGGGTTTGGGGGGGTGATCCTGAGGGGTTTGGGGGGGTGATCCCGAGGGGTTTGGGGGGGTGATCCCGAGGGGTTTGGGGTTTGAGGGGTGATCCTGAGAGGTTTGGGGTTTGGGGGGTGATCCTGAGGGGTTTGGGGGGTGATCCCGAGGGGTTTGGGGGGGTGATCCCGAGGGGTTTGGGGTTTGAGGGGCTGATCCTGAGGGGTTTTGGGTGTTGGGGGGGTTTGATCCCAGGGGTTTGGGGTTCGGGGGTTTGATCCCAGGGGGTTTGGGGTGTTGGGGGTGTGATCCTGAGGGGTTTGGGGCTTTGATCCTGAGGGGTTTGGGATGTTGGGGGGTGATCCTGGGGGGTTTGGGGTTTGGGGGATCTGATCCTGAGGGATTTGGGGGGGATCTGGTCCCGAGGGGTTTGGTGTATTGGGGGTTTGATCCTGAGGGGTTTGGGGTGTTGGAGGGATCTGTTCCTGAGGGGTTTGGGGTGTTGGGAGGAGAGTCTGATCCCAAGGGAGTTGGGAGCGGTCTGATCCAGGATTTCAGCATTCCAACTCACCCCAAATCCCCATTTCCCCCCCAAATTCCCCCCCCCAGAGGTGCACCCGCTGCTGGGCGTGAAGGGCGACGGTAAATCCAAGAAGAAGCAGGCGGGCAGGCCCAAAGGATCAAAAGGTAAAGACAAAGATTCTCCATTTAAACCGAAACTCTACAAAGGGGACAGAGGGGCTTTACCTCTGGAAGGAGCAGCCAAGGGTAAAGTGCAGGCGGAGCTGGGCCAGCCCCTGACAGGTAAGGACGGTGTCACCTCCCTGGTGGCCTCGCTTTGTCACCCCTGATCCTCCAAGGTCTCTCCGGCGTCCCCAGAATCCTCCCTCCCTGCTCGGCTGCTGGCAAGGAGAGGCAAAATTGGATTTTTGGGGGGGTTTTGGTGGGAAATTGGCATGAAATTGGATTTTTAGGAGGGAAATCGGGATAAAATTGGATTTTTGGGTGGGAAATTTGGATAAAATTGGATTTTTTTGGGGGGAAATCGGGATAAAATTGGATTTTTTAGGTGGGAAATTAGGATAGAATTGGATTTTTTTGGTGGGAAATCAGGGTAAAATTGGATTTTTTAGGTGGGAAATTGGCATAAAATTGTATTTTTTAGGTGGGAAATTGGGAGAAAATTGGATTTTTTGGGGGTGGTTTGGTGGGAAATTGGGATAAAATTAGATTTTTTTTGGTGGGAAATTGGCATAAAATTGGATTCTTTTGGTGGGAAATTGGCATAAAATTGATTTTTTTTTTTTGGGGGGGGGATGTTTTAGTGGGAAATTGGAAGAAAATTGGATTTTTGGTGGGAAATTGGGATGAAGTTGGGATTTTTGCGGGAGAAATTTGGGATTTTTGTGGGAGAAATTTGGGATTTTTGCTGGAGAAATTTGGGATTTTTGCAGGAGAAATTTGAGATTTTTGCGGGAGAAATTTGGGATTTTTGCGGGGGAAATTTGGGATTTTTACAGGAGAAATTTGGGATTTTTGCAGAAGAAGTACGGGATTTTTGCAGGAGAAATTCAGGATTTTTGTGGGAGAAATTCAGGATTTTTGCTGGAGAAATTTGGGATTTTTGTGGGAGAAATTTGGGATTTTTGTGGGAGAAATTTGCAGGAGAAATTTGGGATTTTCCTCCTTCACAATTGCAATATCCCATCCTCCAGTTTCCGCCTTTTTTGGGGAAATTTCCTCCTTTTTTTTGGGAAAATCTCCTCCAGGCCCAGCACAGACAGCACAATTTTAGCTGCAATGTTGATTTTTTAAAAAAGAATTTTAAACCTTGGATTTGATGGATCCAATTCTGCATTTCCTTGATTCCAGCAGCTGCTGCCATGGATTTTTAGGAATTCAGGAATTATTTTAATTCCTTTATTCCTTTAATTTCCAGCAGTGATTTATTCCCTTTTTCCCTCCCCTTCCTGCTCAGCTCCTCGGTGTTGCTTGTCCTGATCTTTGTTGTTTCCCAGGAATGGGAATTTTGGGATGGGAAAACCTTGGGAATGTTCTCTGGGAATGTTTCCACCTGGAAAAAATCCAGGATTGGAGCAGCCAGGAGCATCCTGGGGTTGGCTTTGGGGTGAATTTTGGGGGATTTTCCAAGATTTTCCTGTGTTTTCAAGGATGGCACCTGGATCCTCACAAGGCTGCCTTGGAGATGATTAATTTCATGTTAATTATTGCTGCTAATTAATGCAATTAATGATAGAAATGAGAAAGGATTGTGGCCTGGGAGGTGAAAAATTGGGATTTCCACGGAGAATTCCAATCCTTGGCTTCCAAACAGTGCAGGATCCTTGGATTTTCCATGTTGGAGGGGCTGCTCCCAGAAAATCAAAACTTTAATTTTTAATTAGCATTTCATTTTTAATTACCATTTAATTTTGAATTACCATTTCTTTCCTGGGGGGTGCTGTCCCTAATTCCTGCTTTTCTTTGGAGTCACTGGGAAATCCCATTCCCAGTCCTTCTGGAATGTTCCAGATCCAGCAGCTTTTCCTGCTTCTCCCCTTCCTTTTCCAGCCCTGTTTGGAAGGATTTGGGGGCAGATTTTTGCTCTTGCTGCAGGAAACTCTGGGATTCATTTCCCTGCAGGAAATTCTGGGATTCATTTCCCTGCAGGAAATTCTGGGATTTATTCCCTGCAGGAAATTCTGGGATTCATTTCCCTGCAGGAAATTCTGGAATTCATTTCCCTGCAGGAAACTCTGGGATTTATTCCCTGCAGGAAACTCTGGGATTCATTTCCCTGCAGGAAACTCTGGGATTTATTCCCTGCAGGAAATTCTGGGATTTATTCCCTGCAGGAAATTCTGGGATTCATTTCCCTGCAGAAACCTCTGGGATTCATTTCCCTGCAGGAAATTCTGGGATTCATTTCCCTGCAGAAACCTCTGGGATTCATTTCCCTGCAGGAAATTCTTTGATTTATTCCCTGCAGGAAACTCTGGGATTTATTCCCTGCAGGAAATTCTGGGGTTTATTCCCCTGCTTTTAGGTTGGGATAAAATTCCTCAGCCAACCTGGGAATTTTTTTTTCCCTCAAAAAACGAGTTCAGACCCAAATCCCACTGGATTTTCCCATCAGCTGGAGGTGGCAGAGATCCCTAAAATCTCCTTTTAGGCTTTGCTGCCTGTGGGAAGCTTGGGATGAAGGGAAATTGGGAAAAATTCCTGCCTGGAATGGTGAGGAGTTCCCAGAGGGATCCCTGGAAGTGTCCAAAGGTTGAGGTTGGAGCATCCTGGGAGGTGCCCATGGATTGGGATGGGATTGAAGCTCTTTTCCCACCCAAACCATGAAATTCCATGAAAATCCACATTTTCCTGGAATTCCTGAGCTGGAATTCCTGTAGGAGCCACATTGGGAGAGAAAAGAATCCATTCCTTGGCTCTCCCAAACCCACAGAATTCCATGGAATTCCCTCTTCCCTTTGTTCTCTTCGTGCCCTGCGCCCAAAATTCCCAACATTTTGGGCCACCAGAGGTTCCAGCACATTCCAAACTCCCCTGGAATTCCCAAGGAATTTGGATCCAGGCTCCCTTGAATTCCCTGAATTCTGCTGCTTCCTGCAGGAGCCACCCCAGGCCTGAAGCAGGAAGAGTTTTCCTGGGAAATCTTTGGGATTTCCATGTGGGAGCTGCATGGCTGGGACTGGGATTCATTCTCTCCCTTAATTAATTCTCTCCATTAATTAATTCTCTTCATTAATCCTCCTTATTCATTTTCTGCTGGCAGAAAACTTAAAATCAGATTTTTTTTTTGGTGTTAAACTCAGCTTTCAGCCTAAAACCAAAACTAATTTCCTCATTTTTCAGTTCAGAATCAAATCCTCTGCTCTGGTCTCACCCACACTCGGGTGGGGATTTATTCCCTTGGTTTTCCTTAGAAATTTGGGAATTACAAAGTATTTGACCCCAGCTCAGTTTGGCCATGAAGGATTTCCAAGCCACTGTGCTGCACTCCCAGAATCCCAAATAAATCCCAGAGCTGTCACCAGGCAGCCTCTTGCTGCTGAAATTTTGGGGTTTTAGCTATGAAATCCCACCCTCTCCCATTTTTTCCCTGCATTTCCCATTCTTTTCCCAAATTTCCCATTTCTCCCTGCATTTCCCTTTTTTTTTCCCCTGCATTTCCTATTTTTCCCTTCATTTCTCATTTTTTCCCTACATTTCCCATTTTTCCCCCTGCAATTCCCATTTTCCCCCTGCAATTCCCATTTTTTCCCTTGCATTTCCCATTTCCCCTACATTTTCCATGTTCTTTTCTACATTTCCCATTTCTCCCTGCATTTCCAGTTTTTTTCTACATTTCCCATTTTCCCCCTGCACTTCCCAGTTTCCCCTCCATTTCCCATTTCCCCCTGCAATTCCCATTTCCCCCTGCAATTCCCATTTTCCCTGCATTTCCCATTTTCCCCCCTGCAATTCCCATTTCCCCCTACATTCCCCATTTTTCCCCCTCCATTTTCCATTTTCCCCTACATTTCCCATGGGTTTTTTTTACATTTCCCATTTTCCCCCCTGCATTTCCCATTCCCCCTACATTTCCCATTTTCCCCCTGCAGTTCCCATTTTCCGTACATTTCCTATTTTCCCCTACATTTCCCTTTTTTTCCCTACATTTCCCATTTCCCCTCCATTTCCCATTCCCCCTGCAATTCCCATTTCCCCTGCAATTCCTGTTTTCCCTGCATTTCTCATTTTTCCCCTGCAATTCCCATTCCCCTACAATTCCCATTTCCCCTACAATTCCCATTTCCCCTGCATTTCCCATTTCCCCTACATTCCTCATTTTTCCCACTGCAATTCCCTTTTCTTTTTTGCATTTCCCATTTTCCCCTCCATTTCCCATTTCCCCCCCAATTCCCATTCCCCCCCAATTCCCATTCCCCCCCAATTCCCATTCCCCCTACAATTCCCATTTCCCTTTTTCATTTCCCATTCCCCTACAATTCCCATTTCCCCCGCAATTCCCATTCTCCCCCCAGTTCCCATTTCCCCCCCAGTTCCCATTTCCCAGTTCCCATTCCCCCCCAGTTCCCATTTCCCCCTACAATTCCCATTCCCCCCCAGTTCCCATTTCCCCCTACAATTCCCATTCCCCCCCAGTTCCCATTCCCCCTACAATTCCCATTCCTCCGCAATTCCCATTCCCCCCAGTTCCCATTTCCCCCCCAATTCCCATTCCCCCCCAGTTCCCATTCCCCCCAGTTCCCATTTCCCAGTTCCCATTCCCCCCAGTTCCCATTCCCCCCCAGTTCCCATTTCCCAGTTCCCATTCCCCCCAGTTCCCAGTTCCCAGTTCCCATTCCCCCCAGTTCCCATTTCCCAGTTCCCATTCCCCCCCAGTTCCCATTCCCCCCCAGTTCCCATTTCCCAGTTCCCATTTCCCAGTTCCCATTTCCCAGTTCCCATTTCCCAGTTCCCATTCCCCCCAGTTCCCATTTCCCAGTTCCCATTTCCCAGTTCCCATTCCCCCCAGTTCCCATTTCCCAGTTCCCATTTCCCAGTTCCCATTTCCCAGTTCCCATTCCCCTGCTCCCCTGGGGCTCTCAGGTTCCCGGAGCCCCTGCCTGCGGCTCGGGCTCATTCCCCTCTCCGCTCTCTCAGCAGGTGGTGCCATCTCCGAGTTGCTATGAAGACTCTCCCTTCTCCCCCTGTCTCCTTCCCTCTCTTGGCTCCCCAATCTTGGAAAACGCTGGAATTCCCAGGCAGGACTGGCACTGACTGAATTCCAAGGATTTCAGGGAGTGATTTGGGGCAGGAATGACTCTGCAAGAGGGAGCAGCTCCATCCTCCTGCTGCCTGTCCACGGATCAGGCTGGGACTGAGCTCCAGCCGGGAATTTTTGGGGACAAATCCTTGTCCCAAAGTGACCTGAGCCCTTTCCCTGCCACTCCAGAGCCTCTCCACCTTTTATCTCCCAAAATCTCTCGGCATTCCTGGATGGAAGAACAGCCCAAAGTGTGAGTTTGGATTCCTGACTGTCTCCTGCCAAGTCCCCCTTTTCCAGCTGGGAATTCCCAACTGGCTGAGCCTGGCTTTTCCCAGGGCAGAGCTGCTGATCCCAGCCCAGATTTTCAGGAATTTCCAGTGGGATTTGAGGAGCTGAGGCCCCTCTGGAATCTGCCTTGGTTTTGTGTTTGTTTTTCCCACTCTGCCAATGGCTTTTAGATAAAAAAAGTCATTTTCCAATGTTTTTTTTTTTTCCCAGCCTGTGATTCCCAAAGTTTTGCTGGAGTTCCCTCCTGTCTTTTCCAATGGTTTTGTTCCTTCTCTTCCTTGGGAAATTCTCCTCCAGGAATATCCAGGCTCCTCCTTGATAAACAAAAACCAATTTTTTTTTTGGTCAGAACTGAAGCAGAACTTTTCCAAAGGGTTTCTGTTTTTCCCACTTCTGGGTTAAAAACAGAATCTGGCAGCTCATTCCCAACTTTTATTCCTTCAGGAATTCCTGTGGGAAGGGGAATGGCACTTTCCCTGTCCAGCACTCACAGCCTGGCACCTCTCATCCCACACCAACATCCTGATCAAAGGAAATTTCATTCCTAAATCCCTTTTTTCCCGCCAGACTTTGGAGTTTCGTTGCTCTCAGTGTTCCCCCAGGTGGAATTATTGGGATTATCAGGAGCTCTTTAAATTTCCTGGGTGTCCTGCAGACACTAAAAGCAGGGAGTTGGAAAATGACGAATTTGCAGCCAGAACCGTGCAGGTGTGAAAACGAGGAGAGAGAGAGAACATTTGGAAATCAGAGGTTTTGAAATTTCTCAAAACTTGATGTTTTCATTCCCAGCTTTGGGGACATTCGGGGACATTGATGACCACGAGTGTAAAATTCCTTTTTATTTTTGCTTCTTTTTGCTTGTGGGGTGACTCTGCTGTGCCAAACCCACCCTGGGGGCTGGGCCTGACCCCCCACATTAAAAATGGCCAGGCCAAGGTTCTGCAGGTTGGGTTAAAGCCTTGAATGCCCCCAAACTCAGCTCCCCTCTGTACAGTGTAAATGCCTTCGTTTATTCCCATCCCTCTTCAGTTTCTGCTTTATTCCCATCCTTATTTCCTGCTCTGCTCCCATCTTCATTGTATTTCCATCCTTGTTTTATTTCCTGCTTTATTCCCATCTTTATTTCCTGCTTTATTCCCATCCTTATTTCCTGCTCTGTTCCCATCTTTATTTTATTTCTTGATTATTCTCATCCTTATTTTATTTCCCAGTTTGTTCCCATCCTTACTTTCTGTCCTGGTTATTCCCATCTTTATTTTATATCCTGCTTTATTCCCATCCTTATTTTATTTCATGCTTTATTCTCATTTTCTTTCCTGGTTATTCCTTATTTTATTTTATTTTATTTCATTTCATTTCATTTCATTTCATTTCATTTCCTGCCTTATTCCCATCTCTATTTTATTTCTCACTTTGTTCCCATCTTTATTTTATTTCCTTCTTTGTTCCCATCCTTATTTTATTTCCTGGTTATTCCCATCCTTATTTTATTTTATTTTATTTCCTGCTTTGTTCCCATCCTTATTTTAATTTCTTTCCTGGTTATTCCCATCCTTATTTTATTTTATTTCCTGCTTTGTTCCCATCCTTATTTTATTTTCTTTCCTGCTTATTCCCATTTTTATTTTATTTTATTTTATTTTATTTTATTTTATTTTATTTTATTTTATTTTATTTTATTTTATTTTATTTTATTTTATTTTATTTTATTTTATTTTAATTTTATTTTATTTTATATTTCCTGCTTTGTTCCCATCCTTATTTTATTTTCTTTCCTGCTTATTCCCATCCTTATTTTCTTTCCTGCTTATTCCCATCTTTATTTTCTTTCCTGATTTATTCCCACCCCTGTTTTATTCCCTGGTTTTGTACAATATTGGAGCAGCTCCTGCAGCGGTGGTGGTTCTGTGTTTGTAAATAAAGAGGTACCTTCCATTTCCTAAAACCCACGGGTAAATCTTGGCTTTTCCATGGAAAAGTTGGGGGTTTCTGTCGTGCTGGAATTTGGGAATCTTTCAGATTTGGGCTTTTTAGGATATTTCTTGTTGGTTTTAGTGAAGGGAGGGGAGTAAAGCTGGAGTAAAAGCAAACCCTGAGTGCTCAGGGAATGGAATTCCCATCCAGGGAATGTCCCAGGCCAGGCTGGATGGGGTTTGGAGCATCCTGGGATGGTGGAATGGGTGGGATTTGAGGTCTCTTCCCACCCAAAGCAGTCTGGAATTCCCAGATCCCTGAGTGCACGTGGAGCTGGGAGGGGAGGGCAGCTCCAGGGGGGCTGGGGGTGGAAAATCCTCCTGGAGCTTTGGGAATTCCTCAGTTGGGTTTGAGGAGTGTGAGGAAGGGAAATGGATCTGGACGTTCATGACGGGCGGAGGAACTCGGCAAACCCAAATCCCTGTGGGAATCCAGGGATGCCCATCAGGAGACTCTGATTATGGGATGGATGCCTTTTCCATTAAACTGTGCTCAAAAACTGTGGAGAACATGATTCCATAGAACTGTGGGGAGTTCCTGCATCAAAAAACCTGGATTTTCTAGGGAAGAACATTTCAGCAGGGCATAATGATTTTTTTGGGATGCTTGAGCACCACATGGATCCCTCCTGAATCTCCTCTCCGAGCGTTTTCCTGGGATGGCAGCGTGGGAACGATTCCTGTGGATCCATCAGTGGAGGTTTGGGGTCAGATCCCTCAGGAATGAGGGCTCTGAGAGCTCTCCCAACTCCTGTGGTTCCTTCCAAGGCTGGGAATTTCATCCAGAGCCTCTTCTGGGGCCCTCAGGATTTGCTGGACCTTCCCTGAGGGTTCTTCCTTGGAATGTTTGGGGCTGTGGTGGCCTGGCTGTGACATCAGAGCTGCTCCCATGGGAACAGCTCCAGGGCCTGGTGTGGACACGGAGTGACCGGAGCCAAACTGGCTCAGAGCACCCTTGATTCCCATGGATCAGCCCCAGTAGAGGTTGGAATATTGGGGTTGGATTTGGGGAGTGCTCCAGACTGGGATGTGTTTGTGTGAGTGAGGATTGGACAGGGCCTCCGTGAGGAATTGGGATTTTGGGATTTCCTCACACTCCACGGGGCTGTTTGGGAGATTCCAGCAGTAATTCCTGCTGGAAATTCGGAGTTTGGTGGGAAAATGAAACTGGAGCTGCTCCTTTTCCAGTGAAAATCCATCCAAAATAAAACCCATCAAAAACAATGATGGGAGTCTTACAGAGAGGAGAGAATTTCACTCTGAAATTGCCAAACACACCCAAAACTGATGGAATTTGGGCAGAGTTGGATTGGATCCAATGGATCAGAACATCCTCCTGTCCTGTTCAAGGAGCGTTCCCGATGGAATTCCTGGAATTCCCGCCCTGCTGGATCCAGTAACGCCCTGCTGTGTCTTTTTTCAGTAGTGCCTCCAGCTCCACATCCAGGAGGATTTTCCCAGGTGGAAGGATTAGATCTGGTGGGATGTCAGAGACATCCCGAAGGACCTGGAAGATTCATGGAATGATTCCTGGGGGTTCGGAGTGCTGAACCCAGACACAAAACCACCTGGAAGATGGAGCAGAGCCCCATTGTGGTGATCCTGCTGTGTGCCCTGTGCATTCCAGCGGTGCTTCCAGAACCGGGAATGGAGCTTCCCTTGGAACCGGGAATGGAGCTTCCTTTGGAACCGGGAATGGAGCTTCCCTTGGAACCAGGAATGGAGCTTCCCTTGGAACCGGGAATGGAGCTTCCCTCGGGATCGGGAATGGAGCTTCCCTCAGGATCGGGCTTGGAGCTTCCCTCGGGAGTGGGATTGGAGCTTCCCTTGGAACCAGGCTTGGAGCTTCCCTCAAGAGCAAGATTGGAGCTTCCTTTGGGATCAGGATCGGAGCTTCCCTCAGGAGTGGGATTGGAGCTTCCCTTGGAACCAGGCTCGGAACTTTCCTCAGAACTGGTATTGGGATTGGAGCTTCCCTCGGAACTGGGATCTGAGCTTCCCTCGGAAGTGAGATTGGGCTCAGAGCTTCCCTCGGAACCGGGCTCAGAGCCTCCATCGGGATCTGAGCTTCCCTCGGAAGCGGGACCAGAGCTTTCCTCTGAACCGAGATCTGAACTTCCCTTGGAAGCGAGACTGGGATCTGAGCCTCCCTCAGAACTGGGATCTGAACTTCCCTTGGAAGTGAGACTGGGATCTGAGCCTCCCTCAGAACCGGGATCTGAACTTCCCTTGGAAGTGAGACTGGGATCTGAGCCTCCCTCAGAACCGCGATCTGAGCCTCCCTCAGAACCAGGACTGGGCTTGGATCTCCCCCCGGGGTTGGAGTCCGTCCCACTGGGGCTGAAGACCATGGTGGTGGTGAACTCCACGCCCTGCAGCGTCACCTGCGGGCTGGGCGTGAAGCAGGAGCAGCTGTGCGAGGTCAGCCCGGCCGGGCAGCGCCGCAACTGCTCCGTGGTGCGCTCGCGCTGCCTCAGCGATTGGATCTGCGGCCTCCAGCACCTCAGCGTTCCCGAGGGAAAACCCCTCCAGCTCACCTGCCTCACCCCGGACGCCGCCAGCCTGGAGGGACCAAATTTTGGCTACACCTGGAGGTTCGCCCGGGGACTCATCACCACCAACGACCTCATGTTCCATCCCTTCCGCAATCCCAGCCCTTCCCTGAGCTTCTCGCCGGCGCTGGAGTCGCATTCCGGGACCTACCGCTGCGACGTGCAGGTGCTGAGCTCCTTCCAGCTCGTCAAGAGGATCTACTTCGGCCTCAGGGTGATCCCCAGCGATCTGGTGGATCTGGACTTCCAGAAATCCCTGACTTGGGAGCAGCAGCTGGCGGCCAACGGGGAGGAACCGCCGGGAAATGCCACGGGCCCCCCGGAGCAGCGGAAGAGTTTTTGGGAGAAGCAGTGGTTTTACGAGGTCGTGCTGGGAATTGGGTGTGGGGTGATCATGGGCATCACGTTCAGCCTCGGGCTCTGCTGCCTGGGCAGGATTTGCAGGAGAAGAGCAGCACGAGAAATGAACGGAGACTGACGCAATTCCCTGTCTTTGGCTCTTTGTTAGGATCAGGAATTCAGGGTGGGAATCTTGGGATCTTCCACAGTTGGATTTTGGTTATTATCCCCTTCCAACTCAGGACATACCATGGATCCCAAACTATTTAATGGGATATTTAGAATTTATTTACAACAGACACAGTTTATTATTGAATATTTTTGGCTACTTTGGAGCCTGGATTAAGAATTCAGGAATTCAGAATGGGATTCTTCAGGTCATCCACAGTTGGATTTTGGTGATCCTCCCCTTCCAACTCAGGACATTCCATGGATCCCATAAGTATTTGATGGGATATCTAGAATTTATTTGTAAAAGACACAATTTATAAATTAATATTTTCGGCCACTTTGGAGCCTGGATTAGGAATTCAGGATGGGATTCTTGGGGTCGTCCACGTTTTTTTCCTTTTACCAGAATGACACAAAAATGCTTTGATATTGAAAAACATGGGTATGGAGGGAAATAATTTTATTTATTTGAATGAAAACCAAACCAGGCACTTCCCAGAGCTGATTCCCAGAGGGTTTTTTTCACCTCCTGAACATGGAAAAATCAGGACTGACCCATCACAGCGGGCTGGGAGTTAATGGTCCAGAGCTGCCCCATCTGCAGGAGCCTCTCTGCTCTTTGTCATGGAAATTTCAGTGTCTTGGGCCCAGCTGGGATTCCCAAATCCAGCGGGATGAAAGCTCCAGCTCTGCTGGGGGAGTCAGAGCGGGAGCCAAAAATCTCCTTCATCTTTGGGTCGTGGGGTTTTGTAATTTCTGAGGGGAGCCAGATGCTCGGAGCAGGGAAAATGAATCCATAATTGGAGTTTTTATTTGGAGGCCGAGGGCTGGGATGGCCACTGGGGTCCAGCTGTCACAAAGGGCCTTTAATGGGATTTTTTTTAGGGTGCTCTTTGATTTTTGAAGGGTTATTAAGGATTGGGGGATGTTTATCATAACAGGGGAAGGAAGGAAAAAGGAACTGCAGAGGTTGGAGCTCAGTGCAAGCAGGGAAGTAAAAACCCTTTTTATCCCTCCTTTTTTCCCTCTCTCCCTGCAAAACAATCTTTTCTTAATGAATTCCCACCATAAAGGGCAGACATTTAGGAAAAAAAAGACTCTCTCTGCTCTGAACTCCGGGACCTTTGGGATCACCAGAGGCTGGAGCTGGGCAGGGCTTCTTCCCTCTCTCCATCCTCTCTCCATCCTTCCCTCTCTCCATCCTTCCTTCATCCTTCCTTCCTTCATCCTTCCCTCTCTCCATGCTTCCTTCATCCTTCCCTCTCTCCATCCTTCCCTCTCTCCATCCTTTCTTCATCGTTCCCTCTCTCCATCCTTCCCCTCCTTCACTCCATCCTTCCCTCTCTCCATCCTTCCTTCATCCTTCCTTCCTTCATCCTTCCCTCTCTCCATGCTTCCTTCATCCTTCCCTCTCTCCATCCTTCATCCTTCCATCCTTTCTTCATCCTTCCCTCTCTCCATCCTTCCCCTCCTTCACTCCATCCTTCCTTCACTCCATCCTTCCCTCTCTCCATCCTTCCCTCTCTCCATCCTCCCTCCAAATCCCCTGAATTCCACTTCCCTCCCCGGCTCCGCACACCTTTAACCCCAGGCTGTATTTTGGGAAGCTCTGAGAGTTTTTAAGGAGGATTCTGAGCCTTTTCCTGCCCTTGGTGGCTCTGGCTGGGCGTTCAATGTAGATTTTTGTCATTTCCCGAGGTCTGAGTGCCGGATTTGCAGGTGCAGATCCCTCCCCGTGGCTCTCCCAACCCTGGATTAACGGAATGCCAGAAGGGACTGCCCAAAACGGGGCTTAACAAAGCCTGAGCTGCCCTGTCTGGAGAGGGATTTCCCTGCCACCACCTGGGCTAAAAAGGGCGAGGAATTGGCATTTAAAGTGAAAACTGCACGTCAGGGCCCAGCCAGGAAATTCCAGGGTCAGGATTGCCCAGGCTGGCACGGATTTCTCTGGGATTGAGGAATCATAGCCAGGGAAAATCCCTAAACCCCCCCTTGGGATGGAACCAGCAGCAACACCAACCAATTCTCGTTAACTTTGGTCAACTGCTTTACTGGGAGACAGAGATTTCAACAGGCAACATCGATTCCCAGCCAGTCCTGTGGGTGCTCAGCTCAGCATTCCTGCTTTTCCCAGCCTCTGGAGCAGAGGGGGCTCCTCAGCATCCCAGAGCTTCCTTGGGATGTCCGGCAGCCGTCGGAGCTGGAATCCAGAGCTGCTTCCTGGCTGGATCTCAGCCTTTGCAGTCCTAATCCAAGCCTGGAATTTTGGCTGGGTGAATTCTCACTGCAGGGAGATGAATCCGAGTCCAAATTTTCCTTCTTGTCCCAGTGGTGGCTTCCTGGAGTCTCCCATTCCTGTTTTAGTTTTGTCATTTTTTAAAAATTCCTTCTTTAAGCCCCTCTGAAGTTGGATTTATTGACAGCTCCGTTTTTAGGCAGAGCTGCCCAAATTAAGGATTCTGGGAAAGGATCCCCTTCTCCCAAAGAGGCAAACAGGGTGACAAATCCACCCCAAAAGCACGTGGGAGATGGGAAAACACAGAATTTGCACCTCACAGCTGAGACAAGCACCAGGCTGGGGCTGAAAATGAACACCAGAGTAGTAAAAAAAGCTTTTCAGGCTGGAGCAGAGCTCGACCCTCCCGTGGATTTGTCTCCTTGGGCTGGTTCCTGCAGGGTTTGGCTCTTTTTTGTGGGAAAAAGGATCAATCCCTTCCCACAAATGCTCCGAGCTGGCTGTGGTGGGATGAGTGTGGAACATGCTGGTCCCTGAACTCCTCAGTCCCCGTCCCCCCCACGGAATTCACTGTACAGAGTTAAAAAAAAAGTCAAATTTAGCAGTCTGGTTATCTGATACATGGCTTCAATAAGGCAGAAAACCTATGGATACAGTGAGGGCGGGGGCAGCTGGCTGCAGAATTCCTGGAGAATTCTTCATTTTCTTCGTTTTCCTTAAAAAACATTTCATCAGTTAAAGACCCATGTCTTGTATGAAAGCTTTTCTTCCTCCAAACCAAAAAAAAAAAGCTGTTTTTAATTTCTTCCTCCCTTCCAACCACGTGGTCCAATCCTCTCTCTCCCCACGGTGCCTCCCCAAAGTGGGGTTTGCATTGTTCCCGTGGGATTTGCGTTGTTCCCATGGGATGGGGAGGAGCCGCGGTCAGAGCTCCAGGGAGCTGATCAGGGCCACCATCAGCAGGGAGTTGGTGGTGACAACCACGACGTGTGGCGCTGGCCTCATCCCCGAGTCCTCCACCATCATGCTCGTCCCTGGAAAAAACAGGGAACAGGGAGTTGAGGGAGGTTTTGTGGGGGTTTTTGTGTGTTTGGTGCTGGTGAAACTCCTGGGAGTGCTGGGAGCAGGAATTTGGTGCTGGGAGTTCGCTCCTGGATTTAGGGAATTTGCTGGAGCTGCGGCCCCACAGAGATGGGGTTTCAGTCTTAGTGGAAAACTTAAATGGTTTTTAGCTCGTAACTCTTGGGAGGTTGGGTGTTGTGGGGTCTGGAGGCTGCAGATCCTAAAGCTGGGTCAGGCTGGACTGAGTTTGGGAAGAGGAGTGGGGAGAAGGAGAAGAGTCGGGAATTCCTCTGAGTGAACAGCACAAGAGAACCAAAGGCTGATTCCAGGAAAAAGCAATTCCAGAAAGGACCAACTCCAGAGCCTGAACCTAAAACCCTGCGGGGGGATGTCCTCCCTTGGCCCTGGAAGGGGGAGGGGGAGTTTAAACCACAATTTATTGGGATCGTGCTGTGGCCAGGATGGGAGGGGCATGGCTGAGTCCTTCCTGCTGGGAAGGGAGGGACAGGAGGTGTCCTGTGAGCTCCGGGGCCTTGGAGAACCTTGGAAAGGGGAATTGGGGTGTAGAGAGGGTGTGGTCAGGGAGCACAGGAATTGGGTGTGGCCAGAGGAGTGGGTGTGGTCAGGGAGCACATGGAGTGGGTGTGGTCAGAGACATACATTAGTGGGTGTGGTCAGTGGAGTGGGTGTGGTCAGAGGGGCAGGTGTTGGCCAGAGGAGCACATGGATGGGTGTGGTCAGTGGAGTGGGTGTGGTCAGTGGAGTGGGTGTGGCTGGAGGGGCACATTGAAGGGTGTGGTCAGTTGAAGGGGTGTGGTCAGTGGGGTGGGTGTGGCCAGAGGAGCACAGGTACCGCTGTTCCTGAGGATGTGAACTTCTGCCGGGGTCCCGTCCCCGCCGGGCCCGGTCACCCGGATCTGGACGAAGGCGTGAGTGAAATCCTCAGGGATGGGGATGTCGATCTGGCTCTTGCTGGCCAGGTACAGGGTGGGGGCCGAGTGGGAATCCTGCCTGTAGAGCATCTGTGGGAAGAGGGAATGCTGAGCTCCTGTTCCCTGTGACTTCCTTGGATCAGCTCCAGGAGAAGCCCAGCCTCGCTGGCCGTACCTTGTACCCCGTCACCGCCGACTCGTCTGCCTTGGCCACCACGGGGTCCCACTTGATGCTGACTGTGGAGCCGGAAAATGTCCAGGAGATGTTCCCAGGTGGCCTTTTTGGTGCTGAGGGATGCAAAACCAGACAGGGATTGGGTAAATCAGGGAGGGAGGAGAAGGCTGTGCTGGTCCCAGCCATCCCCTGAGCTGTCACCACTGTGGGGCGTTCAGGGCACATCAAGAAAGAGCACCAAGGTCAAACTTTGGGTGAATTTGGGGGATCCTGTGGAAAGTGGAGGGGTCAGGGCTCACTCACGGGGTCTCGTGGTGGTGACGTTGGTGGCAGGGCTGGGGGGGCCGGTCCCTGCCCGGTTGTAGGCTCGCACTGACACGTGGTAGTCGGTGTTGGGGTTGAGGCCGGTGACATGGGCCGATGTCACCAGCCCCGCTGTCCTCACTCTGTCAGCCGCCTCCTCCTTGTCCCCGTCCTTCCAGTACCGGATCTGCATGGAAAGGGACGGGTTTAGGAAGGAGAGATCTGCAAATCCCGAGTCAGCCCACCCTGAAGAGCCTTTGGGTGTTGGTTTCTGTGTGTTTTGCTTTGTGTGTGCCCAGGAATGAGGCCACGGCCTCCTGAGAAAGGCAGGCAGGAAAAATGGGATGATTCCCTTTAATCTCTCCTGAGAGAGCAGTGAGAACCACGTGGTGTGAGAATTATCCCCCACCTCTGGAATCAAAACGCTGTTTCCTTTCACCTCACATAACCCGGGGGAATTTTCCTTGCTGGGCTCTCAGGCTCTCCCATTCCCACTGGAATCTCCTACCTCATATCCCAAAAGCACTCCGGTCATTTCTCCCTGCTCCACGGGCTCCCAGGACACATCCATCTCCGAGGACAGGACAGACTTGGCAATGACCCTGTAAGGAGCCGCTTTGGGTTCTGAAAGACAGGAATAAAATCCTTTTCCTGACTTTGGGCCCCGTCGGGAACAAAAGGTTTTCCCGCAGCGTCATGCCCTGGCAGACAGCTGGTGTTGTGTGAGGGAGCGAGGGGAAGGGATTTAGGGACTTAGGGGGACAAGCAGGGCCACAGCTGTGAGCTCTGGGATCCGTGTCTGCCCCGAGGCTGTGGGGCAGCTGGGGCTGGGCGTAGGGAATCCTCTCTTTGAGGGTTTGGAGGAGTAGAGGAGCCAAAGGAACATCCAAGCTCCTGGATGGACACAGATCCGCAGGGGCCTGGCTGGGGAAAGGTGATGGGTTGGATAAAACGGGGAATTCCGAGTCTGTGCAGTCATGGAATCGTTTGGGTGGAAGGGACCTTAAGGCTCATCCAGTGCTACCCCTGCCATGGCAGGGACACCTTCCACTGTCCCAGGCTGCTCCAAGCCCCAGTGTCCATCCTGACCTCGGACACTCCCAGGGGCAGCCACAGCTTCTCTGGGAAATCCATCCCAGCTCTCCACCCTCACAGGGAACAATTCCATCCCAGTCTCCCATCTATCCCTGCTGTCTGGCAGTGGGAGCCATTCCCTGTGTCCTGTCCCTCCTGTCCCAGTCCCAAATCCCTCTCCAGCTCTCCTGGAGCCCTTCAGGCCCTGGGAGAGGCTCTGAGCTCTCCCTGGAGCCTCCTCCTCTCCAGGTGAACATTCCCAGCTCTCCTGCTGCTCTTTACCTTCCTCTGCCGAGTACACAATGGCCGTGAGGCTCTCGGGGCCCTCCCCTTTCCTGTTGTAGGCCTTGATCTTCACCTCGAAGGGGGTGTAGGGCGCGATGCTCTCGTTGCGGTACACGAAGTGCAGCGACTCCGCGTGCGGCACCCGCGCCCTCAGCCAGGCCTGGCTGCCCTTCCTCCGGAAGGACACGATGTACCCAAAGCCCTCCCCGTTCTGGTAGCCCCGCAGCGTCGGCTGGGAAGAGAGAAAGAGCCTTGGTCTGTCCAAACTGGGATTTGGTTTATCCAAACTGGGATGGTGACGCTGGTTTCCTGAAGGAGATCTGCACTTGGTCCATCCAAACCAGCCCGTGGCTCAACGCCCTTGTACAAACTGGGATGGTGGTGCTGATTTCCCGAAGGAAATGTGTGCTTGGTCCATCCAAACCAGCCCTGGGCTCAACCCCCATGTCCAGTGTGGGATGGTGACGTTGATTTCCTGAAGGAAATCTGCACTTGGTCCATCCAAACCAGCCCTTGGCTCAATGCCCTTGTGCAAACTGGGATGGCAGCACTGATTTCCCCCCAAAAAATGCCACATGGTCCCACCTTGGTGCTTTCCCTGTTCCCAACTCACCGTCCAGGTGATGATGAGCTCGTTGGGAGCCCCTCCGCCGCCGCCGAGCCCAGATGGTGCCACCGTTGGTGCTGTGAAGTCCCAAAAAAAAGCAGAGTTTGGGTTAAGGAGGTGGGAGAGATGGAGAGGAGCACAAACACGGTGTGACACTGGTGACTCTGGATGGAACCGCTCCCAGGAAAGGACTGGGCTCTGTGGAAATCCAGCTTGTGCCTGACCAGGTGATTTAGGGACAAAGATCTGGTGTCCGAGGGGACGAGGATGGAGCTCAAAAGCAGGGATGTGGAAGGGAGTTTTGTTAGGAAGAAGCTGGTTTGCATTTGGTGGATTGGGTGAGGTTCTCCTGCTGTTCTCCCATCCTTTCTGTCCAAGCAGCCGGACATGGAACGAACATTCCCAGCTGGATGTAGTGCTGGCAAGTGCAGCTCTAACCCTGCTCTTCTTTGGAACAGAAATGGGCAAAAGGATGGAAAATCCTGTGGTAGCCTCAGCTTTGGGAGCTCTCCAGGAGATGTTTCATCCCTTGGGACCATCCTGGGCAGGGACAGGGACCTGGGCTTGTCTCCACACCCACCTGCTTCCTTGGTGCGGATTTTGCTGGAGGGCAGACTGGGCTCCCCAATTCCCAGGATGTTGCTGGCCAAGACCCGGAACTCGTAATCCATCCACGGGATGAGGTTCACCACCTGCGCTGTCTCCGCGTTGCCCTCGATGTTTATGGGATCTGTAAAATCCAACAGCACCAGAGGGGAAGGAATAGAGCGAGGAGCAGCATGGAGCCAGGACTGGCCGGTGGCCGGTGGCCTCGGTGTGTCACCGGTGCCACCGTGGGGACACTCACTGGTGCGCATCTGCTTCCAATGGCTGGACAGGAGGGTCCGGGCCTCGATGAGGTACCTGGCGATGGGGCTGTGGTTGTCGAAGCCACGGCTCCAGCTCAGCTGGACACTGGTGTCACCAATGTCCCTCACCACCACCCCCCCGGGTGGGCCTGGAGGTCCTGGAGGGATGGGAAATGTGTCATTGACATGGAAGGTTTGGAGGTTTATCACTCTGTGCGTTGTGCAAGTCCTAAATTCACACTGGGGCTTTCTTTTCTGGAAGCTGGGAAGCCTCACAGCCAGCTTTCGCTTCTGGAAAAGCTCCTCAACTTGGTTGGAAAGGTTGGAAAAGACCCCCAAGATGATCAAACCCAAGTTTTAGGTGAAAATAAAACCCACTGGGCCATAGAATGGAATTATTTGGTGTGAGGCGGATACAGAGCAGCTGATGGCATAGGCCATGTCCTTGCTGTGAGTTTGCCAGGAGCAGGGAACATTCCCACAGGGAATTACCTCTGACGGTGAGCGTGGCTGACTCGGACGCGCTGTCCACCACGGTCTGGGCCGTGCAGGTGTAACGGCCCGAGTGCCGCAGCTGCGCGTTGGAGATGCTGAGGTCCCCGATGGCCTCCTTCTGCAGGACAAAGGGACAACACGGTGGGGACAGCACCAGGTGACCGGTCACGGGCCAGAATCCAGTGTGGGTTGGGTTTGGTGGTGGTGGAGGTGGAGAGGAGGGAGATGGGAAAAGATTCCCTCAGGAGTATGGAGCTGGAATGGATCCAGGATGGATCCAGTGCTGGCCAAGGCTGAGGCTGTGCTGGGTCTGTTTGGGTTGGGATGGTGATCAAGGAGTGATCAATGAGTGATCACTGAGTGATCAATGAGTGATCATTGAGTGACCATTGGGCAATCATTGAGCCATCATTTAGTGATCGTTGAGTGACCAATGAATGATCATTGACTGATCAATGAGAGATCACTCAGTGATCACTTATTGACCATTGAGTGATCAATGAGTGGTCATTGATTGATCATTGAGGGATCGCTGGGTGATCTCTGCCTGCCCATATCCACAGGCCTTTCCCTTTCTCCTCCAGTTTAGGAAGGGAGTGACCATGGAATGATGGAATGGTTTGGATTGGAAAGGATCTTAAAGCCCATCCCATTCCACCCCAGCCATGGCCAGGGACTCCTTCCACTATCCCAGGTTGCTCCAAGCCCCGTCCAAGCTGGCCTTGGGCACTTCCAGGGATGTGGAATTCACAACCACTCTGGGCAAAGTGACGGAGGAGCATTGGTGGGCACAAACACACAAACAATGTGTGTAGGATTAATTTTCCACCCTTTTGGATGGTCCGGAATTCCCTCTGGACTCACAGCGCTGGCTCGCCGGTAGTGCCCCTCGGACTTGTCAAAGTCGATGGGGAAATCATCCAGGGCCCAGGTGAAGGTGAGGTCCATGGTGGGGTCGTGGGAGGCGTGGCACTGCAGGGTGAGGTTCTCACCCACGTTGATGTCGGCACTCGATGGTGCCAGCGTGATCTTGGTGGCATCTGCAGGGAACGAGCGGGAAGGGCAGTTAGCAGCGAACATCCCCATCCCAGTATCCAAACCATCCCTCCCAGCTCCTCATCCCGCTCCAACAGCTGGAGTTCCACAGGAGGAAGAGGAGGGACTGGGAAATGGAAACGTTTTGCTCAAAGGCTGTTTGTTGCTGGGTCAGGCAGAAGTTTTGCTGCTCCTCCTGAAATCACTTTGATTCCCTGATTATTTTGTTTTTCGGGAGTGTAAGGAGAGGAGAAACATCACATCATTCATTCTTAGCCATTTCTTGCTTGATTGACCCCAAATGAACACCCCTACCTCGGACAGAGAGGATTCCAGTGCTGTTGGCTTTGCCCATGAAGTTCTCAGCAAAGCAGGTGTATTTTCCCTCATCGGATTTGCTGATGTTCTGCAGGATCAAGGTCCCGTCCGCCGTAATCGTCACCCTGCAGAGGAGGAGGAGCCACACAAAGGAATGTTAAAATGTCCACTGGACATTTGGGAATTTCCACTGATTTTGGAGAAACCAGGGACAAAATCATGCGGAAGAAAAAATCATGTAGGAGTTCGCTAAAGAAGAAATTAGGGGACTAAGAAAATTCAGGGATGCGGCAGCACATTTGGATCATCGAGTCCAGTCTTCTGTTAAAAAAAATAAAATTATTTTAGCTACGTTTTCTAGGTGGAAGCTGACTCTGTGCTGCTACCTGCTGCTGTTGACCAGGAGTTCTGTCCCTTTGGTCCAGAGCACGGTGGCTTTTGGTGCTGCTCGTGGTTGGCACGGGATGATGACCTTCCCACTCCGGGCTGCCGGGATCAGGCGCTTCACCGGGTTTAGTCTAAAATCTGGAGCTAAGGCTACAGGGATAAAAAAAGAGGATTAAGGCACGATTAGAAACGCTGCCCTGGGGGGAATTTCAGCGCCGTGCGAGTGGGAATTGATTTGTTTGTTGGATGGCTCGGTAAGAGAAGCGAGGCAGAGTCTGGAGAGCGGGATAAGGGAGGAATTCCTTGGCTGCCGAGGGTGGATCCTGATGCCTGCCAGGCAGGAATTATGTGGCACACGAGTGGGACGGAGCGATGGGAATGACCCTAACAAGTGCAAGGTCTTTGAGAGACACAACAACAGCTGCTTTGGAACATGTCGAGGATAATCTCTTCAATATCCTGACCAACGCAGACATCCAGCTTGCCTGAAACTCCTCCTGGAATTGCAGATGGAATCGGGATTTACCTGTTGGCCTCGGTGTGTTAGTGTTGAGCAGTTGGTGCTCAGGGCCTTTAATTCATCTTTGGCATCTCCACGAGGAGATAACTTTTGGACTAATGTGGAATAAGTCTGGCAGCAGTTTAGCTCCAGTCACCATCCATCAAACCAGGTGGAATGGAGGCTGAATTTTCTTTTTTTTGGACCTCTTTCCACCAAAAAAGAGGAATTTGTAGTGGAAGAGAGGTTGTAGTGCTGCTGCTGGCTGTCCTGTCCACTTCCTGTAGCTAAACAGATTTTTTTTTTTCACCTTCACACAGAATTTACACAGGATTTAGAATTTCAAGGCTTGCACGGTGTCTTGTTGAACCAGCAACCATTTCAGTGGTGAGCGGAGCCGTTTTTGCCCGCTCTTACCTCGCTGCCACATCGCAATGTCAGGATCGCATCAGGATATTAGGAAGAGATTTTTTCAGTGTCCCATTGGAACCCAGAGCTCTGGGAAAGGAGGAATTACCTTGCACTGTTAATTCAGCACTTGCATAAACTGTGCCATGCTTGTTCTCAGCCACACACTGATACATGCCAGAGTCCTCCAGGACTAGCTTGGAAAATCTCAGCTCTCCACCGCTCACTTCGATGCGGTTCTGTGCAAACAAGAGGATGAACCCATTAGATGAGAAAAACAAAAAAATAAAAATGGAACTCAGTCCTCGGCTGGGTCAGGGTTGAGTTTCGTCACAGACTCCTCGGGGTGGCCTGGTTTTCCACGGGGGAAAACGCAGGAATTGTTTTTATGTCTGTGCGGTCACTCCCCGGCGTTGCCGTGCTCTCTTTGCCGAGACACCTGAGCAGCAGTGTGCAGGTGACACCAGGACAGGCACGAGGCGCTGTTTGTCCTCCCTGCTGGCCGGCTGTGAGTCCCTGCAGCTGCACGAAGCGATGGCTGGGATGGCAGCGCCAGGAGAGGGGATTTGGGGATGGTGCCGTCGCTTCGCAGCCCGATGGGGGCACATGGAGGAGGGATGCGGGGTGAGAACTGGGGCGGGGATGCAGGAGCGAGGCAGGAGGAGGGGCTGGAGGAGCGGGATCAGAGCTGGCTGGGGGGTACCTGGGACGTCAGGGGCTGCCCATCCCGCAGCCACCGCACCGTGGGCCGGGGCTTGCCCGAGGCCACGCAGCTCCAGCGCAGGTCGGACCCGATGTCGGCCTCGGTGTCCGAGATCACGTCCAGCCAGTCGGGCTGGGCTGCAGGGGACAAGAGAGACAGGGCAGAGCCAAGGAGCTCAGCTGAGAGGTGGCGGTGCCAGGCTGGCAGAAGGATGTCCCTGTGCCAGTGCTGCTGGCACAGTCGTTGGCACAGCGGGATCTGCCACGGGAACCGCCCTGGCCTTTTGTGCAGTGAGAGGCACGGCCGGGGCCTGCTGTGCCAGATCAGGGCAGAATCCAGGGCTGAGGAATTGGTTTCTCTTCTTAAGAGTAAATTCAGCCATTCCCGAACCATCAAATCATGGAATGGTTTGGGTTGGAAAGGAACTTCAAGATCCCCCAGTGCCATGGGCAGGAACACCTTCCACCATCCCAGCTTGCTCCAAGTCCCTTCCAGCCTGGCCTGGAACACTTCCAGGGATGGGGAAGCCACAGCCCCTGTGCCACCACCCCCATCCACCCTGTGCCAAACCCTCACCACTCTGACAGTAAAGAATTTCTTCCTGACATCTCCTCTGAACCTTCCCTCTCTCATCTTCAGGCCATTCCTGAACTTCAGGAAAAACTGGGATCAGGATGAGGTAACAGGGATAAGTTCTTTAACTCCACTAGATCTGCTCAACAGCTCAGAGCAGTACCCCTGGTGGGAGCTCCTCAGGCTTGGAGAGGATCTTGAGCAGCAGCCAAGTTTGATTTTTAGCACTCTCCTTCCTTCCCTGGTTCCCTGATGTTTGCTGTGATGATTTTAGAGCCTGTTAAGAGCTCTCTCTCTCTCTCTCTCTCCTTGCCACAGCCCAAATGTGCCCACCAAGGAAAGGTTTCCCCCATCCCTGCAGGTCTCGGTTGGGGCTTTGCAGCTCCTTTAATTAGGGCTGGAAAGTGGCAGGATTAGAGGGGGTGGTTTTAGTCCCAAAGCCTTGGACCAATGCCTGGGGCACCTTGGTGTGCTCTGGGAAGTGAAAATGTGTTCCTTGGATGAAGGACACGTGTTTAATGTGTTCCTTGGATGGACACGTGTTTGGATGAAGGACATGTTTTTGGATGTGTCCCCTTGGATGAGGGACACATTTTTGAATGTGTCCTCCTGGATAAGGGACAAGTTTGTGATGCATTGCCTTGGATAAGGGATGAATTTCCTGTGTCCCCTTGGATAAGGGATGAGTTTGGGTGTGACCCCTTGGAAAAGGGATGAGTTGGATGTGTCCCCTTGGATAAAGGATGAGTTTGGGTGTGTCCCCTTGGAAAAGGGATGAGTTGGATGTCTCCCCTTGGAAAAGGGATGAGTTTGGGTGTGTCCCTTGGATAAGGGATGAGTTGGGTGTGTCCCCTTGGATAAGGGATGAGTTTGGGTGTGTCCCCTTGGAAAAGGGATGAGCTTGGATGTGTCCCCTTGGATAAGGGATGAGTTTGGCTGTGTCCCTTGGATAAGGGAAGAGTTTGGGTGCGTTACCGTGGATGATGATGCGGCCCTGGTGGGTGTCCCTCCCTTTGGCGTTTTCCGCCTCACACTCGTACGTGCCCTCATCCTCAAACCCGGCGTGCTGGATCTGCAGCAGGGGCTCGCTGCCGATCCACTTGGAGGACTGTGGCCCATCCAGCTTCCTCCACTTGATCCGGGGCACGGGGCTGCGGAGAAGCCGAGCCGGTGAGTCTGGGCTGAGCTCAGTCCCCGCGGGGCCACCCCGGTCCTGTCCCACTGGGCCTTGGCTTTGGCCAGCTCCTCCCAGCTCCTCCCTTTTCCCATCTCCCTCCATCTCTGGTCTTCCATTGGAGGTGTGGAAGTTCTGCCATTCCCTCCCCATCCTTATCCCAATCCCAATCCCGATCCCGATCCACGTGGAGCTGCACTCACTTCCCAAAGGCGAAGCACTCCAGGGTCACCACCTGCCCGGTCAGAGCGTAGGTGTCCGCAGGGAACCTGGCCTTGATGCTGGGTGGGAACTGCCTGGCATCTGCCACAGGGGAAAACACCGCTCAGGGGACCTGGGTGACACCAAGATGCCACCCAGGGCTCTCAAAGGGCAGAGGGACCCATGAGGTGACTTCCCAACCCGTTTGGGTGAGGGGACAGAGGTTTCATTTTCTTTTTCAGACAGCTCTTGCTGAAGTCTCTAAAAATCTCATTTATAACATCTCAGGGCTCTGCAATTCCCAAGAATTCTGGATTCCCCAGAGTCTGGAATGGTTTGGGTTGGAAGGTCCTTAAAGCCCATCCAGTCCCACCCATGCCATGGACAGGGACACTTTCCACTATCCCAGGTTGCTCCAGTCCGTGTCCATCCAGGCCTTCCTCCTGTTTAATTCCCTTTTCCCCATACCAGAATTATCCTTTAAAAATAGAGAAACCCCATGGATGGAGTGGAAACAGGGAATCTTGGAGAGAGAGCTGCTTCCCTCCCATCCCAGCCCATCCATATTTTTGAAGTTTTTAAGAGAAGTTGGAGGGTGACTTGGGCACTGTCCCCAGACGCTTTGTGGGGATTTGTTAATTCAGATTTTTCCCATAAGAATTGGCATTTTTGGGACAATCCAAGAGCACTGACCCTCTGCAGCCAGGCTGAGGCGGGAGAACTTGCTGAAGACGCTCTTGGTGATGAAGTCCATGTGGCTCGTGGCAAAGCAGGAGTAGTTGCCCAGGTCCGAGGCCTCTGTCTTGGCAATGTAAAGGTTGCCCGTGGTCTGGGAGATGAAACGTCTCCCGTCGGCCGGGATGAAATTGGGGAACTCATTCAGGAGCCACCGGTAGGATAAACCTGGGGGAAAAGGAAAGGAATGAACTGGACAGGTTTGTCCTCCCGGGTGGGAGGGACCCAGTGGGATTCCCGACTGGAATTGGTCTTTCCATGGGAGGAAAAAGGAATTGACTGCACTGGTTGTTGTGTCCTCCCTGGTGGGAGGGACCCAGTGGGATTCCAGGCTGGAATTTTCCCTTGCGTGGACACACCAAGTCCTGCCTCTGCTGCGTTACAAACTCTGAATTAACCCTGAATTTCCTTCCATGGAATTCCCAGAAAATCTGGGAACCCCGTGCTCTGCTGTGTCCCCTTACCTGGGTAGTGGGGCGGGGGGCTGCAGGTGAACATCACCCCCCAGCCCTCGGTGATCTTCACGGGGTCCCGCTCTTCCGCCGAGAATTCCTGCAAAACTGAACAGGCAGAGTGAAACCCGGACAGGAAAATACAGCTGGAGGAGCCTCTGAGCTTTCTCCGCCCCTCCTCGGGTGGGTTTGTGCAGAGGGAGATCCAAAAATATCATTGGCTTTCTCCATAAATCCCCAAACTCTCCAAATTTCTACGGAAGTGCCAGGAGATTTCTCCGTGGGATGATGTGTTGGAGAGATTCTCTCCAGCCTTTTCCCAGGCAGGCTCCGTTAAAGCCCAGCCTAACTGGGGCTGTGTTTAATTTACCTGGCAGTGCCAAACTTACAGCCAAAGCGCAGCGAGGCCTCCCTGCTCACCACGGTGCCCCTGGAATTGGATGCCACGCACTGGTAGGAGCCGGAATCCTTGGCCTTCACGGGGTTGCTGATCACCAAATCCCCGGCCACCAGCCTGTAGCGGGAATCCGGCTCCAGCTTTAGCTCCGTGCCGTTCATCTTCCACCTGCCGGAAGAAACGGGGCAGGGACAGGGATAAATCCCCAGGGCCACGCTCGTGGGGCTGGGCCTGGTGGATTTCCAGCTGGAGGTGGATTTGGATCTGAGCTGTGCCCTGGGAGAGGTGGAACATCTCAGAATTGTGGGATTGTTCAGAGTGGAAAATCCCTGTGGGATCATCGAGTCCCAGCTGTGCCCAATCCCCACCCTGAGCACCCAGTGCCACCTCCAGGTGACACCTCCAGGGATGGGCACTCCAAACCCCCCTGGGCAGCCCCTTCCAGCCCTTTCCATGAGGAAATTCCTGCTGATGTCCAACCTGAGCCTCCCCAGCCCAGCCTGAGCCCGTTCCCTCTCCTCCTGTCCCTGTTCCCTGGGAGAAGATCCCAAATCCCCCCGGCTGTCCCCTCCTGGCAGGGAGTTGTGCAGAGCCAGAAATTCCCCCTGAGCCTCCTTTGCTCCAGGCTGAGCCCCTTCCCATCTCCCTCAGGACTCTCCAAACCCTTCCCAGCTCCCTCAGGACTCTCCAAACCCTTCCCAGCTCCCTCAGGACTCTCCAAACCCTTCCCAACTCCCTCAGAACTCTCCAAACCCTTCCCAGCTCCCTCAGGACTCTCCAGACCCTTCCCAGCTCCCTCAGCTCCTCACAGGACAAGGAATCTCATTCCCAAGTCAATAATTTCCCATATATAGAAATGGAGGGGAGAAAGCAGGATTCTGGATGTTTCTGTCCCGTTCCAGGTGCAGAGGGAGCCCTGAGCTCACCTGTAGGTGGCCGGAGGATTGGCCCGTGCTCGGCAGGCCAGGGTGACCTTTTCCTCTGCCGAGCCCTCAGGGAAGAGGGTGTGGGATGGCTGCTCCTCGAACACCGGCCCGTAGCTCCTCATGCCGCCCTGGGCTTGGCACCAAACTGCAGGAGAGGGGAAAATCTGCTCAGCTCTGCTTGGCTTTTCCTAAAAAATTCCTCCTTTTCAGTTTTGTAGGGTGTCCCCAGCAGCGAGGAGGAGAGAAGGAGCAATGTGACAACCGCACCCCATCTGTCAGCACAGCCCGGGCCTGGCTGTGGGGACACACCCTGCCACTCCCACCGAGCATCCCGCAGCATTCCTGCCCTTCAGAGGGACCAGCATCCCTGGGGACACGTGGAGCAAGGAGTTGGGACCTCCTGGAACACCACAGCTGGAGCTGGGAATGTCCCCTTGTCCCTGAGGTTCCTCCTCTGCCTGCACAGGCTTTGCCCGGTTCGTTCTTCCAAAATCCTCTCCAGGGGGAGGGAGGAGAGGGAGAACTGGGATCTTCACGGCTCTGGACACACCTGGCAGGTCCCTCTGTCCCTGCAGCTCCACCGGCTCCTGACACCTCAAACCAGTGGGTTGGTGGTGTGGAAACCAGAGCAAACCAGTGCAAACCAGTACACACCAGTGCAAACCAGTACACACCATTCTGTTCCGTGGCTGGGATGAACCTGAAGCTGCTTTTGGGGTCTTCAGACTCGGAATTGTCTCTGGTTTTGAGAAAGGGGAGGAACAAGAGGGACAAAGCCCCCACCTGCCTGATCCACACCACGCCTGGGCCACCCTTTGGGGACAATGTGCCCCTGGGAAGTGCCAGCTGCAGTCCTTTCTCAGAATTCCAAATTCCAGCAGATCCCCTCCCATAGAGGGCAATCCCAGAACCCCAGACTGGTTTGGGTGGGAAAAACCTTCAAGCTCATCCCGTTCCACCCGTGCCTGTGCTGGGACAGCTCCCGCAGCCCAGGGTGCTCCCTGGAAGGGACACTGCGAGCCAGAGCCAGGCAGAACCCGCCTGGAAATCTCTTTCTTGCAGGAACAGCCGGTGGGATAATTGCCAGCACGTCTGTCCTCGCTGTCCCTGTCCCCCTGGAGACGCCTGGCCCTTATCAGGGAAGGAGCCACCAGCACTGATAAGCTCCGAGCTCCTTCCCCGGCTCCGGGATCCTTCCCTGCTCTGTAATTGAATTAATGAGCGTCTCCAACCCGCTGTGCCAAGGCCAATCTGTCTCCTTCCCCCCTGCTCAGCGGGGCTGCTCCTCAATGAAGCGATTCCCGAGAGCGGGATGTTTGATGGAAGAGTCACTTCCAGCCGGGAAGGGGCTGGGAGCAGCGGGAGCAGCCCTTGACCCGCAGCTCCCGGGGCTCGCCTCGCGTTCCGGCTGCTCCAGGAGGAGGCTGGGAAGGGAAGGGATGGGAAGGGATGGGAGAGGGGCTCTGCTAATTGGCTCCGGGCTGGGAGCAGCTGCTCCCCGTGTCCCTGCTCCAGGCAATTATCCCGGCTCTGCAAGGATGTGCTCGCGGGATGGTCCCTGGAGCTGCACAGGGAGAGGCACCGAGCTGGGATTGGATTCTTTGGAATTAAGGAAGAGCAGAGGGTTTGGGGCTGTTTCCCCTCTCCATCTAGGATAGTTCCGTTCCTAAAGGAAAGCTGGAAATCCTCTCCCCTTTGGATGTGCTCACGGGATGGTCCCCGGAACTGCACAGGGAGAGGCGCCGAGCTGGGATTCTTGGGAATTAAGGAAAAGCAGCGGGTTTGGGTTTTTTTCCCCTCCCGGACAGCGCTGTTTTCCATCTAGGATGGTTCTGTTCCTAAACGGAATGGTGGAAATCCTGTCCTGTTTGGATGTGCTCACGGGATGGTCCCCAGAGCCAACCAGGGAGAGGCACCAAGCTGGAATTCTTGGGAATTAAGGAAAAGCAGCGGGTTTGAGGCTGTTTCCCCTCTCCATCAAATTGATTCTGTTCCTAAAGGAAAGCTGGAAATCCTCTCCCCTTTGGATGTGCTCATGGGATGGTCCCCAGAGCCAACCAGGGAGAGGCACCAAGCTGGGATTGGTTTCTTTGGAATTAAGGAAAAGCAGAGGGTTTGGGGTTGTTTCCCCTCTCCATCAAATTGATTCTGTTCCTAAAGGAAAGCTGGAAATCCTGTCCTGTTTGGGTCAGTGCTGAGGGAGTCCCGGCTGGAATAAACTCTGCTGACTGAGGGGGAAACAGTAAAGAGTTGATGGGGAATTAATGAGAAAGAATTAATTGGGTGCTGATAGATGGGTTAATTGTGCTCTGATAGATGGCGGTGGCAGGATCCAGGCTGAGCAGCTTTAATTTTGAGATTAATTAGGGAGCATAAGGTAAATAATTTCTATTTATTTAACAAATAAAATATCTATTGGTACCACTCCCATCCCTG
This sequence comes from Haemorhous mexicanus, assembly GCF_027477595.1. Lineage (NCBI taxonomy): Eukaryota > Metazoa > Chordata > Aves > Passeriformes > Fringillidae > Haemorhous > Haemorhous mexicanus. The sequence goes on along the minus strand of NC_082365.1, from coordinate 3,042,731 downwards.
CCCCTTTCCCATGGGATTTTTTATTCCAATCAAACCAAATCAGGCTGATCCTCCCTCCTGATCCCACCTGGAGCCCGTGTCCCCTTGCTCTCCTCTGCTGTCCCTTTGTCCCTGCCAAGGTCATGGCTGCCAGTGCCAGGCATCGATTTTCCCACTTGGAATCAATGCCAGGGGTTCAGGTGAATTTTAATCCACAATTCCAAGGTGCTGGGGGGTGAAACGCTTGGATTTCACTCATTAAACAAATTAGGGGTTGATTAAGGCAGTAATTAAACAGTTATGATGTGGGGATAAGGTTTAAAATAAGAACTGATAAATCCCAGAAGTTCTGAGACTGATCCAGGCCCATTCTGCCACCACAAAATTCCCAATTTTTAATGTCGCCAATGCAGGATCTGTCCTGGAGCTCTGGCATTTGGAAAATAGGGAGAAGACAGACACAAAATTAAGGTTTTTTAAGCCAGATTTCAGAGGAGAGGAGTGACCCCCTGAATTTTCCATGTTCCATCCATCTGGGAGAGCTGGAACAACGGGAAAAACCCCTCCATGCCTCTGGAATAACCTTCAGGATCAGGGAAAATGATAATTAACACCAAAATCATGAGAAACAGGGGAAAGCAGAACACCTGAAAATGAAGATTTGGAGAAGCTGCTGCAGGGAGGTGACTCCAAAGTCTCCCTTTTGGGATAGTTTTTAGGATATTTTTAGGAATTTGCTGAGGGCCAGGTCTGGAAAGCCCAGGTGTGCAGGAGGCTGCACTTTGTGCTGAGCCCGGGAAACGATGAATTTCCTCGGTGGAACATTTTCCAAGCTGGATTCCTTTTTCTGAGGACATCCAGAGCACAGCCCTGGAGCTCCTGGATCACAGCGGGGAGCTGGGCCATAAATTGGTTTTACAGGAGTTTTATGCCCAGAATCCAACCGAATTTGGGTTTTTTTTTTTTTTTTTTTTTTTGGAGGATCAGCTCACTTAGGAACCGAGGTTTTATTCTTGGTTGTTTTTAACAAAGGGTCAGGGCTTGGATTCCCAGATTTTCCAGAGCTTTTCCCAACTGAACAAAGGCCTGGGAAAGTCTGGGATTTTAGAGTGGTCTCCGTGCACTTCAGAAGCTTTAAATATTTAAATCTCCCTCCAGACCTGGAGGTTTTGGCTCTTTTCCCACTCCATAACATTTCCCTGAGCTTCACCCATCGCTTCCATCCTTTTGTCCCGATCCCTCCTCGCATTCCCAGGATTTCTGCCTGTCCCATCTGCCCTCGGATCTCCGTGCCACCACCAGCCAAAGCTCAGTGAAAATCACCCTTCCAGCCTTCCCAGGGTGCGATTTTTGGGGGGTTTGCCTGAACTCAGGTGGTTGGTGGGAGACCCCAAGTCCGGCTCCGGGGTCAGGCCGATTTCCAAGCGGGATAATTGCCTCTGGATCCAGGGCAGCTCCCCCTGCCTGGGCCTCCTCAGGGATGCAGAGAACATTAAAAGGTAATTAGATATTTATGAGGATGGGCCAGCAGGCTCTGCCTGGGGTGATGGATTGGCTGGAGGACATTAGCCAGGCTCAGCTGGAGAGGAAATGTCTCCCTGCGGAAAAGGGACCTGCAGGGAGCAGCCTGAGCCTCCCCGAGAGCCAGGGATGGGCCCTGAGGTCTGGAAATGGTCCCCAAAAATCCAGAAATGGTCCCTGAGATCCAGGGATGGTCCCTGAGATCCAGGGATGGGCCCTGAGGTCTGGAAATGGCCCCCAAAATCCAGAAATCATTCCCAAAATCCAGAAATGGTCCCTGAGATCCAGACCTTCTCCCTGAGATGCAGGGATGGGCCCTGAGGTCTGGAAATGGTCCCCAAAATCCAGAAATCATCCCCTAAATCCAGAAATGGTCCCTGAGATCCAGGGATGGTCCCTGAGATCCAGAAATGGTCCCATAGATCCAGACCTTCTCCCTGAGATCCAGGGATGGTCCCTGGGGTCTGGAAAAGATCCCCCAAATCCAGAAATGGTCCCATAGATCCAGACCTTCTCCCTGAGATCCAGGAATGGGCCCTGAGGTCTGGAAATGACCCCAAAATCCAGAAATGGTCCCTGACATCCAAAAATGTCCCTGAGATCTGGAATTTCTCCCTGAAGTCTGGAAACGGTCCCAATGATCCAGAATTTCTCCCTGAGACCCAGAAATTCTCCCTGAGATTCAGAAATGCTCCTTGAGATCTAGAAATCACCCCTGACATCCGAAAATGTCCCTGAGCTCTGGAATTTCTCCCTGAGATCCAGAAATGCCCCCTCAGGAGCAGGGGGATCTTTTCAGGGTACGGCCAGCAAGGAATCCCTGGAAAAAGCAGGATGGGGACAGGAATGAATCCCACTTGGCAGGAGGAAATTCCTAAACTGGGAAACTCCCTAAACCTGGGTTTAGAAAGGGGGAATCCTGCCAAACACTCCTGGCCCAGAGGGACATCGGGAATAGCCCAGACACGGAACAGCCCATCCCAAACCACGCGGGGATTTGGGATCCGGCAGCGCCGCATCCCACGGGCAGGAGGCTCCCGGTGAATCCCGGGGGATGTCCCGCCCCCGCCGGCCCTTCCCGCGGGAATCTCTTACCCAGGAAGGTGCCGACGGCCAGGGAGGTGTGGATGAACCCAGCGGTGCCTCCCATCCTGTGCCGGGTCCTGCGGAGCCTCTACGGGCGCGTGGGGACGGCGGCCCTGGGGGGGACACACAGCGGGGTCAGCGGGGCCCTTCCAGCCCCAAATATTCCATGGAACTGCAATTCCAGAGTCTGGGATCAGCAGGGCCCTTCCAGCCCCAGATATTCCATGCAACTGCAATTCCAGAGTCTCTGGGATCAGCAGGGCCTTTCCAGCCCCAGATAGTCCATGGAACTGCAATTCCAGAGTCTCTGGGATCAGCAGGGCCCTTCCAGCCCCAGATATTCCATGGAACTGCAATTCCAGAGTCTGGGATCAGCAGGGTCTTTCCAGCCCCAGATATTCCACAGGGCTGTGATTCCAGAGACAGCAGGGCCTTTCCAGCCCCAGATGTTCCATGGAACTGCAATTCCAGAGTCTCTGGGGTCAGCTGGGCCCTTCCAGCCCCAGATTTTCCATGGAGCTGCTGCTCCAGAGGCTCCAGAGTCCAGCTGTGCCTCCCTGCTGGCCACCAGCCCAAGTGAGACTCACTCCAGGGCAGAATTCCAGCGGTGCCCGGAGGAGCAGGAGCTGCTGAAGGAGCTCTTTTTGTCCCCATGGGAGGGGACAATCAGAGAGCAGAATTGTTGTCCCTCCTCCTTTGCCATTTCCCATTCTTCCCCCCTCCTCCATAAACTCTCCAAACGTTTCTGATGGAAAACACCAAGGCAGAAGCACATGGGGAATTGGTGGGGAGTGAGGAAGGAGGAATAATTTGGGTTTTTGTGACAATAATGAAGATATTGGGAAGGAATTCTTGGCTGGTGAGGGTTGGGATGCCCTGGAACAGGATTCTCCATCCCTGAAGTGTCCCAGGCCAGGCTGGATGGGGCTTGGAGCAGCCTGGGACAGTGGAAGGTGTCCCTGCTCATGGCAGGGGTGACACTTTAAGGTCCCTCCCAATCCAAATCACTCCAGGATTTGGGAATTCTGTGACAAAGGAATCTTTAATTGAAACTCTTTAACTGCCAGGGCAGCTCCTGATGGCCTTCCCAGCTTCTTCCACAGCCTCCTGTGATCCCAAAAGATCCCCAAAAATCAACCCCCAACCAAACCCTGCGCTCTTTGTGCGGCCCCGAGCCCTCTGTGGGAGCAGCCCCACCCCCGGCACCGCTTCCCCCTGAACTCCAGCCGGGATTTCGGGCTGGTTTCTCCCTCTTTGTTAACAAACCCTTTGGAAACGGCTCACGGAGCTCTCCCCCAGCCCGGCAGGGCCTCATTTCCCGCTGCCCTCCCCAGAACGCCCCGGCGAGGAGCTGAAGATGCTGCCAAGAGCTCCCGGGCCGCTCCTGCTGCTCATCCCCCTGCTCCAGCTGGTGCTGCTTCCACTCCTGTCCCTGCCCATCTGTCCGCCCCCAGCCCTCGGAGCAGGGATTAGCCCATCCCCTGGGATGCTCGGCCCCTTTCCAACCCCCCCTCATTACCAGCAGCACCTGAGCAAACAGCAGAGCCCAGCTCGGCAGAAACCAGCCGGGCTCTTTGTGTCCTCGCCCGGAGAGAAGGGTTTGCTGCCAGCGTCCCAAAATCCATCCCTCAATCCATCCCTCAATCCATCCCTCAGTCCATCCCAAAATCCATCCCAAATCCATCCCAAAATCCATCCCAAAATCCTGGGGGTTTGTCTTGTCCGGGTTCAAGGGCTGGATCTCAGTGCCCCTCTGTCCCCAGACCCGAGAGCAGGGCAGGGGACACGGGGAGGGGACAGAGAGGGGACAGAGGGGTCTGGCAGGAGGGGACAAATGGGACTGACAGGAGGGGACAGAGGGACAGAAAGGGAACAGAGGGGACAGAGAGGAGGGGACAGAGGGGGAAGAGTGGGGACTGTCAGGAGGGGACAGAAAGGGGACAGAAAGGGGACAGAGGGGGGACAGAGAGGGACAGAGAGGGGACAGAGGGGTCTGGCAGGGGAGGACAGAGAGGGGACAGAGGGGTCTGGCAGGAGGGGACAGAGAGGAAACAGAGGGGGAACAGAGCGAACAGGCAGCAGAGGACAGAGAAGGGACAGCCGCCCTCAGCCCTGCTGGGATTTTGCTCCCTGACAGGCCCCAAAATAAAGCTGGGGCTCCTTTACCCAGCCTGGCCGGAGAGGGAGGAGCCGCTGCCGGCAGCTCCAGGCGGGAGCTGCGGCAGGGCCAGGGAATTTGGGGACGGAGCGCAGCGGGGCGGGAGACGCTCCCACGCAGAAGCCGCTGCTTCCAGCAGCCCTGGAGCGGCTCGGTCACATGGAGTCACTTGATGTCACCGAGAATCCTGCCCCAAACAGCGTCCCGAGCCCACGGCCCTGCAGCCAACACTGTCCCTTTGTTCCCCCGGCCTGTCCCTCCGCCCTGGGGACAAGGGGCAGCTTTGAGCCGGGCGCGCTGTGGGGTTGCAGGCGATGCCAGCCCTGCGCTAATTAATGAGTTGACTTTTCCAAATCTCCGCAGTTCCCTTGCTCGGGGCTTTGGGAGAGGCGGGAGCTGCTCCCGCACCAGCGGCTGCAAATTAAACTCGGAGTTTTTGCTTCCAGCCCCGTTTTCCGAGCCTGAATCCTCTGCTGAGCCCCGGGAGCTGCCTGGGAGGGCTCCAGCTGCAGCTCTGCTCTCTTCGTTCCCTCTCCCCCTCACACTTTGAAAACAAACAGGAAAGAGAGGGGGAAAGCTGGATTTTGGGATTTTCGTGGAATCCTGGACTGGTTTGGGTGGAAAGGGACCTTAAATCCCATCCCACCCCATGCCATGGGCAAGGACATCTTTCACTATCCCAGGTGGCTCAAACCTGGCTTTGGACATTTCCAGGGATGGAGCAGCCACAGCTTTTCTGGGAATTCCATCCCAGCCAGGAATTCCTCCCAATATCCCATCTAAACCCCCTCCCTGGCAGTTGAAATCCCTTCCACAAGGAGGAGGCAGCGGGAGGAGGTTCGGTTGGGCCCGTCCTCCCTCCTGGTGTTGAGGGCTCCTTGGGGCAGCTCAGAAATCCAGGGAATTTCTCTGACATTCCCTGGATTTATCCAGCTCCCAGCTCATTATCCTGGATCTGACCCCCAGCTCCTGACCCTGGATACAACCCCCAGCTCCTGATCCTGGATCCGACCCTCAGTTCCTGATCCTGGTTCCCACCCCCAGCTCCTCCAAAGCTCAGGAACATTCTGCACTGGACACTGAGCCCTGCTCTCATCCCTAATTAGGGAAGGGCCACAGGGAGCAGTTTGTCCCCTGTTCCCGGGGTAGTTTGTCAGCCACCCGAGAGCCTGCTGGTGTCCTGAGAGGGGATCTGTCACCGCCACTAATGGAGGCTGTCACCGATACCTCGGGCAGCCGAGAGCTCCACAGGATCCCTTCCCTCTGGAGTGGGGCAGGATGGAGAGCTCCACAGGATCCCTTCCCTCTGGAGTGGGGCAGGATGGAGAGCTCCACAGGATCCCTTCCCTCTGGAGTGGGGCAGGATGGAGAGCTCCACAGGATCTCTTCCCTCCGGGAGCAGAGAGCTCCACAGGATCCCTTCCCTTTGGGATGGGGAGGGATGGAGATCTCCCCATGATCCCTTCCCTCTGGGAGCAGAGAACTCCACAGGATCCCTTCCCTTTGGGATAGGGAGGGATGGAGATCTCCCCACGATCCCTTCCCTCTGGGAGCAGAGAGCTCCACACGATCCCTTCCCTTTGGGATGGGGAGGGATGGAGATCTCCACAGGATCCTTTCCTTCTGAGAGCAGAGAGCTCCACAGGATCCCTTCCCTTTGGGATGGGGAGGGATGGAGAGCTCCACAGGATCCCTTCCCTTTGGGATGGGGAGGGATGGAGAGCTCCACAGGATCCCTTCCCTTTGGGATAGGGAGGGATGGAGAGCTCCACAGGATCCCTTCCCTTTGGGATGGGGAGGGATGGAGAGCTCCACAGGATCCCTTCTCTCTGGAGCCAGGAGCAATCCGTGAGTGGGGAGGCAGAGTCAGGGAGCTCGGGGAGATTTGGAGAGGGGCTGGGAGGGGAGGAACAGCCTGGAACAGCATCCCCAGCTCTGACTGCGGAGCTGCATCCTCTGGAGGACGATTCCAGCGGGATTTTGGGAAGGTCAGGGGTGGATTTTGGCAGGAGATGCCGCATCCAGCGCTATCCATTACCGGGATAAATCAGTGTAACTCCATCTCCTGCACTCAGCCACCAGAGGAGCATTTGGGATTAAGTGGGGCAGCTCCTTCTGCCGCAGCATTCCCCAGGGAGGGATCGCTCCGGCCAGAATTCCTCCTGTGCCTCTTTTATTCGGGATCGTGGCTAAAACTGGGAAGGGCAGGCGTGTGATGTTCCCTGGATTCTGTCTCTCAGAACCTTCCCAAGGTTGGGGACATCGTGTCCGTCCCGGCACAGCGTGGCTGGGGAGGGACAAACGGGTTCATTGTCACGGGTGTGTCCTCCTGGAAATCAGGGATGGATCGAGAGGAAAACTCCGGATTCAGCCCTTCCCAGAGCTTTTTTGGGCTCGGATCTGTCGGTGGCTCCAGGTCCTGCAGGGATTCTGGGCCACTCCAAACCCATCCTGAGCAAGGGAGGCTCCAAAGGAGGACCGAAAGAGGGGCTTGGGGTGGAGTTCTGTCACCCCAAACAGACCCTGAGCCTGGGAGCGCTTCTCCCAAATAATTGGTCACAGCTCCTCGCTGTCCCCGGGGCTCAGGGGAGTTTTCTTTTGATCCAAACTCTCCCTTTGTGCGGGAGACAAAGCCGGGAGGTGCCTTTGGTCCGGACGTGGAAAGGGAGTGGGCGGGGTGGGTTTGGGGGGAAAATCGAATTGTGGAGAAAAAAAAAAAAAAAGGTATTTTATTGTGAGTGGGACTTTTCTGCTCTGGGCAGAGTGAATTTTACATCTGAGCTTTGCAGTGAGTCAGTTTCCCTTTTAAAATTATTATTATTATTATTTTATTTTATTTTATTAATATTTTAATTATCATTTTCCTCCCCAAACGAACCCATTCCCATCTCTCTCCTCAGTGCCTACCAGGGGGAAATGGAATTTCAAACTGAGCTATTCAAATATCCCTTGGAAAATTCCCAGGGATTTGGGGCGGGAGCTCCTGGGGGTTTCGGGCTTGGGCCACCTCCGGTGGGACCTCGGGACCCCCGGGTGGCTCAGCCCTGAGCAAAGCCTTGGGACAGGTGACAAAGCCAAGGCGACCAGCAGGAAGAGCCGGGAGACTTTTCCATGGATCCCCAGCCCCCAGGGTGGGGGAATTTCGGCTCGGAAGGGAATTCCCCCCGGGCTGGGCACGGGCCCGGTGTTAAACCAGGCTGCCGCTCTAAACTCTCCCTCCAGACTCGAGTCCCAAGGCAAAGCTCAGCCCAGAGCAGTCGGACTGAGAAGTCTGGAAATCCACCCAGGGGCGATTCCAGCGGGAATTCGGGAGGCGACGTCGGCCCCAAATCCTGGTTAGCGCCTGTTAAAGTCACAGATATTCCCACAGGCACATTCCCCTGCTGCCAGCCCCTCTCGGGAAATGTTCCCTTTTCCCGGGAATTTTCCCCTTTTCCCAGGAAATCCCGGCTGCTCCTGCCCGGGAAGAGGCGCTGGGCCGGGTGGGATTTCAGGCAGCGAGGATGGAGTTGAGACCCCCTCCCCAGAATAAACCCCCCATTCCCGCTTCCCACCGCCCTCTCCAGGCCTGGATCAGCTCCGGGAAGCTGAGCCTAAAGCCGGGACTATCCCGGGCTCCGCCCGCGCTGCCGGTGGCGTCAGAGCGGCGGCGCTTTGCTGTGGCTCAGGTAAAAATAGCTCCCACCTGCTCCAGCCCCTCCCCGCCGCTGGAAGCGCTCCTGGGAGCCGGGAACAACGAGCGGGCAGCTCGGGAAACCTCCTGGAGAAGGGGCTGGAAAGGGGAGCCCTGATCCAACAGCAAGAGCCTTCCGAAGGTTTTGGGGTTTGGGGATCCCTGCCTGGCTCCAGGGATCTTCCCAAGCTTCCCGGAGCTCCTCAGCCCTCCCAGTGCACGGCTGGGTGCTTGTACTGGTCAAACTGGGGAGGGGCAGCAGCGCCGAGGAGGCGCAGGGGTTAAAATCGCCCCACGGGGGAAGGTGCAGCTGCTCCCGGCGGTGCTGGCGGGTTGGTTTGGTCCTTGGGATGCTCCAGACTCGTGTCCAACCTTCTCTCCTGCCCTTGCGTGTGGGGTTCCGGCTCCAAACATTCCCAGCCTCCTCAGGGATCGGCACTAGACAGATTTTCCTGGTCTCTCCCGGTTTTTATGGCTCTCCAGTAGATAATAAATGAATAAATGTCCTAATTTAGGGTCAGGGGTGCTGGGCAGGGCTGGGGTTGGGTGGGATTCACGGCCGGCTCCGCCTGTGAACGTCCCTGGTGCTCCCTGGGATCATCCCAGTGGGATCCTGGATTTTACAGCGGGACCGGTGGTGTTTTTCATGGAAAATGAAAGATTTTGGGTTCGGGGAAAGGGATTTTGTGCAGCTGGAGAGCTGCGCTGAGCAAACCCGTGGGAGACGGGGAAATCCCCATCCCAACCTCCCTGAAAACTCCATCCCGAGTTCCTTGAAAGCCCATCCCAATCTCCGTGGGACCCCATCCCAAACTCCCTGGGACCCCATCCCAAACTCTCTGGGACCCCACCCCGACCTCCGCGCGGGCTCCGGGAGCCAGCCCCGATCCCGGGAATGCGGCTGAGCCGGGAGCGGCTCCCGGAGCTGCCGGGAGACCCCCGGAGGTGCCAGGGGCTCCAGGTGACCGTGCGGGCTCGCGCCGTGCCCTGCGCTGCCACCCTCCCCCTCTGGGGGTGGTGGCACTGTCAGCGACAGGGACAAAGTGCCACGGCGAGAGAAACCCCGGCAGGGCTCAGCCTCTCCTCAAGTATTTCACGGATAATTTGGATTTTGGGAATTTCCAGTGCGCCTTTAACGGCTTTCACGCGGGCTCAGCTCCACGTGGATTCCCATTTTTCCATGGGGTGAAAATTCCATGTGCTGTGGGAAATCCCAAAGGCACGGTTTGGGTTTTCTGCCCTTTATGGTTTATTTGTGGTAAATCCGCGCAGAAAATCCTAAGCCAGACCGCCAAATCCTCGGCGAATATTCCAAAGGGATAAAAGTGGCCGCTCAGTTTTGTGGGAATTAATCAGGGGATGGAGAGGAGCTTTGGGAACCCTTTGTCTCGCTCTACCTGAGCCCAAGTGCAGCTGGGCTCACTGGATCCCCCCCCTCTCCCGTTTTCTGGAGTTTTTGGGAATTCTGAGCCACCCCTTGGAAAGCTCAGTTATTTCTGGAAAGTTTGGGATCCGCTGCTGAGCAAAGCAAGAGGATTTGGGGTTGTGTCGCTGTGCTAAATCCCAAACACCCAGCCTGGAAAGGTTCATTTCTTGATCCTAAATCTCCTGCGCGACCCCGTGCTCCAGCTTTGCACCCTCAGAATTCCTCCTGGATCTGCCTGGGAGGAGCAGGGCCGAGCTCGGGCTCTGGGAAAGCCTCGGGATTTCTCGCAGCTCCGGGATGCAGAGGCTGCTGCCTCCCATCCTCACAGCAACCGGTGTTTCCCGGGAGAGACGCGATCTCCCGGGAATCCGCCCCGGTCCGGCCGCGGGGATAACGCTGGGGGCTGGAGGGGGCCGGGGCCCACCCGGGGGAGTTTTGGGGTCAGCGTGGGTGGGGTGAGGAGGGAGCTGGGGGAGTCTGAAGACACGAGAAGGAGCCCCAGGGTGATCCCCCAGCTTTCATCCCTCTGGGAATGGGAGCAGAGGGGCGCCCTGGTTGTGGGGTGCCCCCCATGCCCACGGGGGAATGGATCCGCGGCTTGGCACACCCCGAGCGTCCCTGGCACAGCCCCAGACACACAAACCCCCCCCAGAGCACCCCCAAATCCCACCCTCCCCTGGGATCTGCCCTCAGGAAGGTGAACTGGGGCACCACGGCGTCCCCGCTGCTCCCTCCCTGGAGAGGAGACTCTGCCCAGGGCTCTGCCAGCTCCTTCTAGGGGTGCTGAAGTAGTTTTGGGCAGCAGAACCCCCTGCGGACCCCCCCCCAGCACATTGGAGATGCCCGACCTCCCCCCAGCGCTCTCCCGAAGTGCCTCGGGCCGGAACGCGCCGGGAAAAACCTCGCGACAACCGCTGAGAACCGAAATATTCCCCGATTTTTTTTCTTTTTTCTTCCCCGTAAGAGACATTTCTGCTGACAGCCGCCCTGACCTCGGCCGCGCAGCGCTGCCACAAGTGCCACCGCCGCCTGCCAACTCCACCCCCGGCTCCTCTCCGGAATGCCCAAACCACCCTCGGCTCCTGTCCCCGTCCCTGCGGAGCCCAGCGGGACCCCGCGGCGTCCCCCCGGCCGGAGCCGGGGCGGGATGCTCCGATCCCCCCGCAGCTGCCTCCATCCCTCCGGGATGCAGCAGAGCGGCACAAAGCGCTTACCTGCGGCGGGAGGGCTGCGTGGGCATCAGCCGGGGGCCCGCGGGGCCTGGCGGCTGCCGAGGGCTGGGCTGCGAGGCAGCGCTCGCCTGGTGGCTGGCCGAGGGTGGATGTGTGTGCCCAAAGCCACTGCAGCATCTCTGCATTAGGATGTGCTCCTCCCTCTCCTCCCTCCTTGCGTGCGCGCTCCCTCGCTCGCTGCCAACCACCACGCCGCTCCCTGGAGACGGGGAATTGTTGGGGTTTTTATTTATTTTTTTTTTTTTTTCTTCCCCCTCCTCCTCCTCCTCCTCCTCCTCCCTGCTTTTACCTCGCTTGCCACAGCGCAAGGAGCAGGCGGGCAGGCAGAGCGGCTCGGGCATCATCATCATCATCATCATCATCATCGTCGCCGTGGTGATGCATAATTCATCTCGCAGCCTCTCCCGCCTGCTGCGCCCACCGGCAGAGCCCCCTCGGGGTCGGAGCAGGTGTGGGGCCGGGGGGGTTGGGGGGGTCGGAGCCCCTCGCTGTGGGGTGGGAGCAGCCCCAGCGCCCCCCATCGCTGTGTGGGTCCGGGTGTGTGCACCCCCCGTGCCTAAAAATATCCCTGATTACACAATCGATCCATAATGATACAATCCACCCGTGGGTCTCCGTGGATTTCTGTGTCTGCAGACAGCCCAGCCTGGGATTCGGGCCGAGGAAATCGCTGCACGGCCGAATTTTGGGATGGCGTGGAGCATCCCAAAATTCCCCGACTCTCCGCGAGGCGAGGACGGGGATTCCTCACAGTGACGGAGCGGGGGTGACAGCGTGGTCACCTTTGGGTCACCCTGGGGTTTTTGGGTGTTGCCGAGCCCCCTTTGGTCGTGGCTGTGCCCGAGGGTCTCAGGTTTGCCCCGGGGGGCTCCCCCAGCGCCTTTCCCGGGACGATCCGCAGCTCCCGGCTGTTCTCGGGAGCTCCGTGCCGGAGGAGCGACGCGAGGGGAGGTGACAGGGTCACGCCGGGACCCCCCGAGTGTCCAGGTGTGAAGGGTGCCCGTGCTGGGGGGGCTTCAGATTGTGGGAACAGAGGGTTTGGAATGTGTCAGGGACCCTCCGGCCCTTCCCAGCTCCAGCCCAGAGCTGTTGATGATGTCGGGAGATCCGCGGGCGCCGGGGCCGGCCGCAGGTTAATGGGCTGCAATTAGAGAAGAGTAATTAAGGCATTAGTGTCTCTATTGATTGGCAATCTCCCGCGGGCCCGGGCTGTGCGCGGGCAGGAGGGGACCTGAGGGTCGCGTGTCGCTTCCCCTCGCCCAGTTTGTCCCAGTTTGTCCCAGTTTGGGTTCCCCGCTGCCAGTTTGAGAAAGGAAGGATGGAAGGATGGATGGAAGGAGATCCAGGGGAGGAGATGAGCCCTGTCCCAGAGCAGGGAGGGGGACCTGTCCTTTGTCCCCTCCCCTCTGTGCCAGGGTCACTCTGCAGGTGACAAGGACAGCGGTGACCCCTGGGGTGCCAACGCACAGGGACAGCTCTGAGGAATCCCTTGGATATTCCCAGCTCCAGCAGGGAAAACTCAGCCATGGGAATGGGCAACAGGCTGGAGCTGCCTCCCGGAGGAGGAGGAGGAGGAAGGAACCCGGCATCGGCCCGGTCCTGCACCCCCAGAGGTTGGGGACGATGCGGGTGTCACCGCCGGGCCATCAAAGTGCCACCGAGCGCGTCTGGCCCAGATCGATGGCGAGATCAGCACTGTCCCGCCGCCGCTCCGGGAGGGATAAAATCCCGGAGGGAATGCTGGAAGAAGCCCTTGGAGAGCCTCAGACCTTGGGCTTGGTGCTTCCAGCGGCTGCGAGCAGTGGGAATGGGGAACTGGGGGTTTGGAGGAATCCCGGATGGAATTTCTGCACCAGGAGCCACTCGCAATTCCACAATTCCACAATTCCGCAATTCCACAATTCCTTAATTCCACAATTCCATCATTCCTTGGGGCACGGCTGACCTCCATCGCGCTGGGAATGTCTCCATCGGGCAAAAAGTGCTTTCCCCCCTTTCTGCTGTTCCTGGAAATGCTGGGAAGGGGCGGGAGAAGCCCCCGCTGCAGCAGGAAGCACTCAGCCCTTCATCCTCTGAGCCGGGCCCGCCGCAATTACATCTCAATTAACCAAATTACTCCGCCGCTCCCCCTCCTTTCAGCCCCTTCCCCGCCCCGGGGAGCCTCTGCCAGGAGCGCTCTGGAGCCTCGGGCGGGAAGGGCCGGGAAAGAGGGATGGATCCCGGCGGGGGCCGCGCTTGGCTGCCGGGAATGGGGGGCTGGGGTCAATCCCACATTTTCTGAGCTGTGGGAGCTTCTCCCCCTCTGCTTCCCCAGGGTTTGGGGGCTGGAAATGAGGCTGGAGAGGATCCAGGGCTGCCCCTGAGCGCCCTCCTTTCCTGGCCAGGGAGGGAATTTTGGGCTGGTTCTGGATGGGATCCAAGGCTGATCCAGCTGATCCAGCATCCTCCTTTCCTGTTAAACTGGGAATTTTGGGAATGCTAAGGACTGGGACAAACCAACCTCTGGTTCTGGATGGGATCCAGGGCTGATCCAGCTGATCCAGCATCCTCCTTTCCTGTTAAACTGGGAATTTTGGGAATGTCGAGGACAGGCACAATCCAACCTCTGGTTCTGGATGGGATCCAGGGCTGATCCAGCTGATCCAGTGTCCCCCTTTCCTGTTAAGCCGGGAATTTTGGGAATGCTGAGGACTGGCACAATCTAACCTCTGGTTCTGGATGGGATCCAGCATCCTCCTTTTCTGTTTAGGCTGGGAATTTTGGGAATGCTAAGGACTGGCACAATCCAGGCTCTGGTTCTGGAGAGGATCCAGAGCTTCACCTGATCATCTGCCTTTCCTGGCCAGGGAAGGAATTTTGGGAATGCCAAGGACTGGCACAATCCAGGTTCTTGTGCTGAACAGGACCCAGAGCTGATCCAATATCCTCCTTCCCTGGTCAGTTTGGGAATTTTGGGAATGCCAAGGGCCAGGCTCTGCTGCTTTTCCCTCTTGTAATTTGACAGGAATGACTCTCGTGCTCAGCATGTGTTTTGAACCATGTTTTATTATATGTTTAGTGTTTTCTCTATACAAAAAAATCCAGTCTTTTCTTTTTTTTATAGTGATTCAAAAAAAAAAAAAGAAAAAAAAAAAAAGATATCTGAGTAGTTTGGCCTTCTCTTATCTCTCATGCAGTTGGTTTAGAAGTCCTTAAATTAAACCCTTTTTTTCCCCCTTCTAGTCCATAAATCACGCTGGAAACTGAATTTTCACAGCCTCAGCTTTACATTTCTCACTTGGACAGGTGGGGTTAATGCAAAGGTGGTGTTTTTTTCCTTCTTCTTTGTTTTTCTTTTATTTATTTTTTTTTTTTTGCTTTAAGAAAAAAAGGCAAATGAATACACAGGATACTTGAGACCAGCAGGGAGGTTGGACAGAGAGGACGGACGGATCACGAGATATTTACAAATTAAATCAAAACAAAACAGTCCCGGTACTTCCTGTCTGATGTGAGAGGGAGGAACAGACATTTAAAATGATATTTTGGAGGGAGGACTCTGGTCTGGGGGGTCTGACATGGAATTTTGGGGGTCCAACATGGGATTTTGGGATGTTGACAAAATTCTGGAGGGTTGACATGGAATTTGGAGGGTGGACATAAAATTTTGGGGGTCTGCCATGGAATTTTGGGGGTTGACATGGAATTTTGGGGGTGTGCCATGGAATTTTGAGGGTTAACATAGGATTTTGGGTGGTTGACACGGGATTTTTGGAGTCGACATGGAATTCTGAGGGGTTGACATGGACATTTGGGGGTCTGACAGAATTTTGGGGGGTTAACACAGAATTTTGGGGATTTGACATGGAATTGGAGGGTTTGACATGGAATTTGAGGGCTTGACATGGAATTTGAGAGCTTGACATGGAATTTGAGGGTTTGACATGGAATTTGAGGGCTTCACACAGAGTTTTCGAGGTCTGACATAGAGTTTTGGGGTTCGACATAAATTTCAGGTTTTGACATGGAATCTGGGGGGTTGACACGGAATTTTGGGGGTCCAACACGGGGTCTAGACGGCGTTGAACAACCAAACCCCGACGTGAGGGCACGGAGACAGGCGAGGGGCGCTACTGATGCCGCAGGTGGCGTCGTGAGGACCAGAAAAGCATCGTTATTCTCGTTAATAAAACAGCTTTTAGTGCAAGAAATAGGAGGTGTCTCTTTTTTTGTCTTTTTTTGTCTTTTTTTTTTGTTTTTTTCATCGATAAGGTTTTGTTTTTTTTATTGCTTAACTGAAATCTTGGTTGCTGCAGGTGCACGGAAAGCCTGGGCCGAGGAGGTGACGTCGCAGGTGGCACTCGCAGCTCTGCTGGGACCTGTGCGATGAGGAGAGGGTTTGGGATGTGCCAGGGTGGGTGGTGGCGCTGGGATGTGCCAGGAAAAGGTGGTGGCATGGCCAGAGTGAGCGCTGTGGTGGCCCTGGGTGACACTGCCCAGCTCTCCTTCCTGGATCTCCCGGATCGTCGGTGACACCTGGATTTGGGATCTGTCACCTCCAGGAGGGCAATGCCGGCAGCAGGGACAGCATGTCCTGTTAGGTTGGGTTTCTCCAAGCAGGATTTCAGGTTCTGGACCAAAATTCCAGTTTCTCCTGCTGGTTTTGTGCCTCCAGTTGTGGTGTCACCTCAGGGAGAATGGGAGCAGCCTGCGGATCAGGGAAGAGCAGCGATGTCCTCGTATCCCAAATTCCTGGTGTTCCTGTCAGCTGTCCCACTGCTGAGTGCCAGGGAAGTCCCTGGAACTGAGATGGAGCCTGGATTCATCTCCAGGACGTGGATGTGGAGTTGGCTCGGAATGTTGTAGGAACAGGACAAATCTACACGTTTGGAGTTGAGCTCGGCTCCTGAGACTGCTGGAATTTGGGGTGTGGTGCTGGAATTTGGGGTCTGGCTCTGGAATTTGGGGAGTGGTGCTGGAACTGGGGGTCTGGCTCTGGAATTTGAGGTGTGATGAGGGAATTTGGGGTCTGGTGCTGGAGTTTTGGGTCTGGCTCTTCCTTTTTATTTCTGAATGAGAAGTTGGCTCCTGATTTAAACACTTGGTGAAGAAAGGGTTCTTTCTCCTGGAGAGCTGAAAGCGTTCCCTGCCCCAGAGAGTTTGTGCAGATCCCAGGGAGGGATCGTTGTCCCTGTGATGGGAATGGGAGCATCCCTGCTAGCCCTGGGGGCCACCACAGGAATCAGGAGAGGAGGTGACTGGGATGTCCCCTCTGGAGAGGGGATAGAGCAATAGAGCTGCTCCCAGGGAATGGGATCAGGATCAGGGTGGGGAAGATCCCTCAGCACCACAAATCCTTGTGTGGATTCTGCATCCATTCATCCATCCATCCATCCTTCCATCCATCCATCCATGGATCCATCCATTCATCCATCACCCATGGATCCATCCATCCATGGATCCATGGATCCATGGATCCATGGATCCATGGATCCATGGATCCATGGATCCATGGATCCATCCATCCATCCATCCATCCATCCATCCATCCATCCATCCATCCATCCATCCATCCATCCATCACCCATGGATCCATCCATCCATCCATCCATCCATCCATGGATCCATCCCTCCCTCCCTCCATCCCTCCATCCATCCATCCATCCATCCATCCATCCATGGATCCATCCATCCATCCATCCATCTCCTGCTCCAAGGATGCTCCCAGGACACGGTGTGGGTTCATCCCAGCCCTGTCTGGTTTTTTGGGAGCTGTGGGGTCACCCTGTGAGCGCTGTGGGAGGTTTGGGGTCAGGGCTTTTCTCCCCGTGCAAACCTTGAACTTTACTCAAAGGAGTAAAAGATGAGAAGCTCGGGATGAGTTTTTAATCTGAATTTTCTTTAGGTTCCAAAACCCCAGGGGGGAAATTTTGAATAAATGTCAGAATTTTTGCTAAACCTTAGAAATGTTGAGTAACTTTTACACCGAGCTGAGACAGGGCTGTGAGTAACTTACACTGAGTTGTTTGTCCACCTCTGCATCTCCTCCCTCTTCTCATTACTCAGAGTAACCTGGGGAATTTTATGAGGAAATTTGGGATAAGGTTGGGTGGAGTCCAGCTCCTTCCCGTTCATCTTTTTCCAAAGGGATGCCGAGACATTTCCTCAGGGATGGGGTGGTTCAGGAATACGGCTTTTCATGGGAATGGCACATCATGGACACCCAACACGGACCCGCTTCCCACAATCCCGGCCTGATTTCCGAAGGTTTGGAGGCGCTTTGTGGTTCCTGTCAGCAGCGAGGACTGGGAGTGCTGGGAAGATCCCAGATCCAGAGGCTGCATTTGTTTCTCATTCCCAGCACTGCTTGGGCAGGGAGTTGTCCAAACTCAGCTGGGAGTTGGGAATGGGATTGTCCCCATCCCAGGGGCGGTGTCACCTTTGGGAATAGGATTGTCCCCATCCCAGGGGCAATGTCACCTTTGGGAATGGGATTGTCCCATCCCAGGGGCGATGTCACCTTTGGGAATGGGATTGTCCCCATCCCACGGGCGGTGTCACCTTTGGGAATGGGATTATCCCTATCCCAGGGGCAATGTCATCTTTGGGAATGGGATTATCCCCATCCCAGGGCGGTGTCACCTTTGGGAATGGGATTGTCCCTATCCCAGGGGCGATGTCACCTTTGGGACTGGGATTGTCCCCATCGCAGGGGCGGTGTCACCTTTGGCCTGGGGGGTGCTTGCCTAAAAGCTGGATGGAATTCTGGGAGTCGCTGTCCTGAAAGGGATGGGCGGCAGGACTGGGATTGGGGCGTGGCTGTGTCCACCCTGAGGGTCACAACGGGGCTGTCCCTGCCAGGGGACACCGCTGGAGGGTCCTGGCAGGGGGTGACGGATGAGGGACATCCCTGGGACAGCTCCCCCAGCTCTTTGAGGGGGCTCTGCCTCTTGACCCTGACCTAAACCCTGGAATTCCTTTGCCGTTGGTTTCATGGAACATTTCGGGTGGGAAGGGACCTTTTAAGGTCACCGAATCCAACCCCACGAGCTCCATCTTCACCCCACGTTTGACCTATCAGAGAAGACGACCAAGATAAATGATAATTATTATTTTAAGGAAGGCATTTGCATTGGATTAATTTGCATCCATCTCTCCTGTTGGCCCGGTCCGGGCTCTTCCCAGGATCCATCGGGATGTGGCAAGGTCCCTCTCCACAATCCGTAGCAGTGGGAGTTTCCCTGTCACTGACATGTCTCCAGAGCAGAAAGAATAACTGCACGAATCCAAAAAAACCTCCATTCTCCTCAGGAAAAAAAAAAAAAAAAAGACCAAAACAAAAACCAAAAGGAAAATCCATCCAAAAATCCATCTTTTCCGAAGGAAACCCGATCTCTCTCTCTCTTCTCAAAGGTACCTTTGGTTTCAAAAGTGCAGGAAGTGGGAGGATTCACGGGACACAGTCCATCAGTAATCCCTGCCTTCTACCCTGATCCATGCTGGGAGAGCTGGGAACGCTCCCAGATATCCCATTCCTACTGCTCAGGTGGATCCAAGGCCGTCGGGGGCGCGGAAGCGGAGTGGGAAGAGCATCCTTGGAGTGACTCCCCGGCAAGTCCCAAGCTGTGTAAGGCATGTGAGGGAGCGCTCGGGGGGGGGGTCGCTGAAATTCTGGGAGTCTCCAGGCGGGATGGGGGTCCCACGGTGGCTTGGCCGAGTGCTGGAGGGGGGAAAGGCCACTGTCAAAAAGGAGAAGGGAATTTAGTGGGAAAAACAGCATCCGGTTCATCCCAGTGCCCGTGGAGGTGTGGGGTTCCAGTCCAGTGTTCCTTCCTCGTGGTGTGACCCTGAATCCTTCAGGGAATCCTCCCCCTGCTCCCAGGGGGTTTTTCCATCCTCAGCAGCTCGCTTGGATTATTGTTTCGTTCATCATTCCGGTCTCCTCGTCCTATTCTGATCCCGCTCCTGCTTCCAGGCCCTCTTTGCTACATTGGATTTATGGAGTTGCCTTGGAAAGAAAGCAGGCGTGGGGTGGGGGGCGGCTCCCCACAAAATCCCTACAAAGCAAATTTAAACTCAAAAAAGTTTTTCTGCAGTGCTGTTTCCCCGGGCTTGGCAGGGGAGAGGCTCTTCCCTGTCCTTCCACAAATCCCAAAAGTTCCTCCACAACCTCTTCTCCTCCCGGGGTGCTCTGGAGCTCCGTGGGAATGGGGGATGAGCTCCCTGCGGGTTTTCCCAGCCTCAGCAAGGACAAATCCCGGTGCTGAGGGAGGTGGTGGGGACCTGCTCTTCCCTGCATAGGTTTTTTTCAGGAAGGAGTGTTTTTTGGGAGAGGTTATGGGCAAGGTGCTGCCGTGAGTATGGACGGCTCAATAATCCGGTGTTTTCACCCCAAAATCCACCCCATTCCTCCTTCCATGCCTTTGCTCTGCCCAGGCCCCTCTCACCCCTCTTCCCTCCCCAGAATTCTTTGATTTCTTTCCCCCTTCCCCTCTGATCCAGAACCTTCCTGGAAAAATTAAACCCAAAAAAGTTGGAGCTCCCTTCTAAAAGAACAAAGAAAAGCCTCGGGGAGCCGAGAACAACATGGGGCCCCTCCAGACTGGCCCTGAGGCAGCTCCAAACTGGGGACCAACCCCAAAACTGGGGAACAACCCCAATATTGGGACTCAACCCCAAAACTGGGACTCAACCCCAAAACTGGGGACCAACCCCAAAGCTGGAGAGCACCAACCAGGAAGCAACCCCAAAACTGAGGAGCAGCCCCAAAATGGGGGAGTAACCCCAAAAATGAGGAGCAGCCCCAAAATGGGGGAGTAACCCCAAAAATGAGGAGCAGCTCCAAAATGGGGGAGTAACCCCAAAACTGGGGAGTAGCCCCAAACTGGGGAGCAGCTCGAGCATCTCCTCCCCTCCAGCCACTCCAGCTCAGCCCCGATTGCCACTCCGGCTCCCGCCCCGCGCGTCCTTTGCCGTTGGCTCGTTTGCTAAGGATAAATGGCATTGGCGGCCGCCTGGGCTGCCACGTTGGTTGGAATATTTTTCTTTTTTTTTTTTTCCCCTTTTTTTTTTGGTATTTTTTTGCTATTTTTAATTTTTTTTCTCTATTTTTTTTTGTTTTGTTTTTTCAGTCCTCGCTCGATTCCCTTTTCCTGTCGGAGGCAGCGGCGGCGGCGGCTGCCGGCGGAACCCGCGGCCGCTCCGAACCCCTCGGGCTCTGGGTGATTTTCCCGGCGTTTTTGCTATGCCAAGGAATAAATGGCATTGACGGGGGACGTGGCCTCGGAGCTCTCGTTGCCCTCGGTCTCCTCTTTGTCCTTCTTGACCGTGTACTGGCCGATGAAGGAGCCGTCCTCGTTGAACTGGCCCTCGCCCCCTTCTCCGTAGTCCACCAAGCTGTCGTCGCTCTCCTGCTGCTTTATCGTCCCGTCCAGCGAGGTCTGGCTGTTGGGAAGAGGTTTGTTGTCTTCATCGCTGGCAGCAGAAGACAGACAGACACAGCAAGGGTTGAGAAACGGGGCTGAAAACCTTCCCCCGAGGGATGGAGATCCTAAATCAATCCGCAGCGGGAATGCGGCTCGGCAGAGCCCTAAATAAAGGGGACTCATCTGGGTGTTGGGGGGCGTGGGAGGTGGAGGTGGTTGGGATCTCTGAATACCCAATTTTGTGATTTTTCAGCTCAGGAATCAAATTTCTTAACCTCATTTTCCTCATCGCAAATTTCTTAAACCTCGATTACCTCATCTCGATTCCTTTCCCTCAATTCTTTAATCATAATTTCTAAATCTAAATTTCTTAACCTCAATTTATTAACCTTCATTTCTTAACCTTGATTTCTTACTCACAATTTTTTCCTCTCAAATTCTTTCTCTCAGTTTCTTTAATTTCTTACTCTCCATTTCTAAATCCCAAGATTTTTTACCTCAATTCATTAATCTCAGTTTCTCACTCTCAGTTTCTAAATCTCAGGTTTTTAATCTCAACTTCTTGCCCTAGATTTCTTAACCTCAATACTCCACCCAAAACTTGGATCAATGGGTCTGGATGAACATCAGGAATATTCTTCCCTTGGGTTCTTTCTCTCTCAGAGTTTTAGCCACCCTTGGTGACCTGGTTGAGTGGTTTGTCCCCAAATTTCCTTGAGAAAACACAGTTTTTTCCTTGAAAAAACCACACTTTTTTTCTTGGAAAACGTGGTTTTACCTTGAAAAAAATGCAGTTTTTTCTTGAAAAAACAGTTCCCCTTGAAAAATTGCATTTTTTCTTGAAAACAGAGTTTTTCTTGGAAAAAATGCAGTTTTTCCTTGAAAAAAATGCAGTTTTTTTTCTTGGAAACCACAGTTTTTCCTTGGAAAAAACCACATGCAATGGGGAGAATTGCGAGGGGACTTTTAGGATGCCAAGTTTTGTGCAGCTTCCAAAACTCCTGGGAATTTCCCTTTCCCAGTTTATTTTTGGGCGTTTTTCCTTGCTCAGTCTCGGTTTTCCTCCTTTTCACTAAAAGCCAGGTCACTTAAAAATAAAGAGTTTGACCCAAAAGGGAAAAAAAAATCACTTTAAAGAATTCCTTTTACCCAAAATCGAATCAGGGAAAAGCTGTTTTTCCTTGGAGGGCAGGGACTGGTGTCCCATCAATTGAGATATTTTGGGAAGGATGAGAGTGGATTGCTCTAAATTGATATAAAAATTAATTTTTATATCAACAATTCCTTAGTTCATGCAAATTGTGGAATATTCCTGAAGATATCCCTGAAATATTTGTCCTCCCACCTCCATTCCTGTCTTTTTCCAGTTTTTTTTTAGCTTGGGATTTGCCAGGCTCGCTCCACTCCATTCCTTAAAATTGGTGAAAATTTAGGGATTTTTTTTGGTTTTTGCACTTTTCTTGGGCTCTTGAGCAGGGCAAGGCATTAATTCTCCCTCATTCCGTGGGATTAATTCTTCCTCATTCCATGGGATTTATCAGCTCCCTGAAGTGGGTGAGGAATTCGGGATCCTACCGCGCCTTTCCTTGGATCAGCGCTTTGGGAATTCCACAACACAACCCCAATATTTGAGACTTCCTATTAACTTGGCATCACAACAAAAAAAATTAATTCATTAGCTCTGGAAGCAGCTTTTTTGGGGGGAAAAAAGGAGGAATAATTCAGTGAGGAAGCAGGACTGGTTAGAAAGCCCCAAAAACGCGGAGTAGAGAGCGGCAAAACGCAGATCCTCGATTCCCAACTCCCCTTCCCAAACTTTGGGGGGCAGCTCAAGCCAAATCTGGAGCTGGATCATCCCTAACTGAGGGGTTGCAGCACCAAATTCCCACTGGGAATGCATTCCCAGAGAATTCCTGCTGGTTTTACCTCTCTCCAGGACCGTTTATCCCGTTAGTGCGTTAGGAGGGAGCAGCGGTTTTCCGTCAGCTCCCGATGGGATCTAACCCTGTTAAAATGGATTTCTGGGAGTGCAGCTGAACCAGGCGTTAGGGAACTGCAGTGCCCAGATGGGAATCACGTGGGAAATGCTCTCCTGAATCCCATAAATCATCGGGAAGAAGGGGAGGCTGGAGCTGGAGGGAGGATTTTCAGGACTAAGAGTGGGCATTTGGACAGGATCCAGCGGTTCTGGCTCATGTCCCTCGTCCCCATCCCCTGGGATGCACTTTTTCTTGGAAAACAGCAGATTTTCCTTGAAAAAACACAGTTTTCCCTTGAAAATCCATAGGTTTTTTTTTCTTGATCCCACGTGCATTCCCAAGTTCAGTCCCGCTCCACCAGGAGGGATCAGCAGCTGGAGCTGGGGGGCCTGGCTGGATTTGGGGGGTGCACCCAGCCCAGGGAGCAATTCCAAGCAGGATCTGGGTCTCCAGAAGCCCCGATGGCAGCGGGAATTAGAGGGATCTTGTTTCATGTGTTAGGCAGGGACGTGGGAAATAGGACAGGGGAGTTTTGGCCGTGAAGAAATCAACGGGAGGAAGGAAGGAAGGAAAACAAAATTCCCAAAAAAGCGGAATGTGCCGGACTTCTGGCAGCACGAGGTCCTACCTTTCAAGAGACCTTCACGGTCCATGTGGATAGACCAGGTGAAAAGGAGGAGAAGGAATGGGAATAAAACAGAGAGAAGCAGAAAGAGCCTGATCAGAGAGAGAAATGAGGAGGTTCTGCATTCACAGGGGGAGTGCTACGACCCAAAAAATTTAAAAAAAAAAGGGAATTGTCGCCTCGTTATACCAAATGGAGCGGGGAGAACCATTCTAGGTGGGATCAGCCTCCTTGGAAGCCATCCCAGCATGGAAAGGGCCATCCAAGAAGGGCTGGGTGGTGTCCAGGGGACAGTGGTGGCTCTGGGGAGTCGTGTGCTGCAGCACAAGGGTGGCTGGGTTCACCCCAGAGTCCTGCTGGGATTCCTTGGAATGGCCCTGTGGATAAACCTGCACCTTCCCAGAGCTTTTCCAGAGCTTTCCTTCCTCACGAGGCTCCTGGGACAGTTCTGTGTCCTCCCCTCTCACTGCATGCTGAGATGTCCCCTCCTCAAGCAGCACTGCCTGCACTGTGTCACGTTTCCTTTTCCTGGAAATCCTGACTGGAAATCCGGATCCTAAATCCCCTTCCCAGCATCCAGAGTTTCCAGCTGCCTCCCCGGGGCAGCAGGGAACATTTGGTATAATGAGGCACCGGTGCTGGCATGGAACCTTGTCCATGGATAATGGTCCTGGCCTGGGAAGGAGCTTCCCTGCTTGGGGACACCATTATCCCGGGATCGGAGCAGAGAGATGTGACGGGATCTCGGGATGAGGAGCACGGAGAGTGGCATGCACGGGGCACTGGGGACGTGAGGGTGACGAGGGCACAGCAGCCATGCCATGGGGAGGAGGGGACGGGAACCGGGATGGGCTCAATTCCTGCCCTTCCCTGAAATCCTAAATGCTGCCCCTCCCGGAGCCCGGCCCCGCAATCTGCCTCGAGCTCGATCAGCCTCCGGCTTCACCTTCCCTTCTGCCTCCCAGAGGGAAACCTCCTGGAATTCTCCAGGAATCCTGGTGTTCCTCAGGAGAAGAGGGCAAAGTTGGTGGGTTTATGGGTTGTAGGATTTTTTTTTTAATCATTTTTATTAGATTGGGTTTTTTTCACTCTTTATTTGGTCCATAAAACTCCATGGACTCCATCCCAGAGTTTTATTGTCTTTTCATTATCCTCCTTTTATTGTCCTTCCACTGACTCCTGCCTTTCCCTTAGAAATTTTGGGAATGGGATTGTCCATAAAAGTCAGAGCTCCATCTGAGCAGAAAGATGAAGGATTCACCCCAATCCTTCCCCTTGGATGGTGCCAGGGGATTTCTGCCAGCCATTCCAAGAGTTTGGATTCCCTTTGGAGTGGGAAGGTGCCTGGCCATGGATTTGCCTCGGGAATGGTGGATGGGGCCAGGAGGGGGTGGCTGGACCTCCCTTTGTGGGCTCTGGAGAAGCAGAGACAGAAAATCCGGGAGTGCTGCCAGAAGCTGGGCCTGGGGAAATCCCTGTAGGAATCCCTGTGGGAATCCCTATGGGAAATGGGGGGTTCAGGCTTCTCACAAATCTGGGAAGCACGAGGCTCCTTATCCTGACTGGAATCACCGTTTGGGGCCAGGCTCTGTCCTGGTTATGGCTCATTCCCATGTCAGGAGTGCCTTGGGAAGGGATGGGTCTGACCCCAAAACCTGCAGCAGGACCAGGCTGGGCTCCTTCCTCCTCTGCTGCTTTCCTTGACCCAGAATGGAATCCGAAGGGAGCATCCCAAAAATTCACAGGTGGAATTTTTGGCCACCCCTGGAAGCGCTGAGCGGCAGGGAGGGGAGGAAGGTGTTGGCCCTGGGTGTTGCTTAGGATGTTAAGGAATGCCAGCCTTTCCCTACAACATCTTGCTTGTATTCCGTGTTTTTTGGGAGTCTGGGGAGCTTCATGGAATCCTCTGGAATAAAAAAATCCCTCTGAAATGGAGTTTCTGTGCCTCTGATGAAATTAATGTGATCCCTGGCTCTGTTCCATTTCTGTTTCTGATTCATTTTTTTCCCTCTAAATCCTCTGGCAGAATCCATTCTTACTTCATCCCTTCCTGAATCCCAAACCCATTCTTCCCATGCTGGGAATAACATGGGATTCAATCAACCCCTAGTTAAAAGGAGGAAAAATTCCCACTGGGTTTTGTCTCCAGCTCAGGTGGGAAAAGGAATTTTAATTCTTTAAGGAATTCAAATTAAAATGTCCCAAATCCCTCGGCTACTGGGTGAACCCTGAGAGCGAGGCCTGGTCCTGCTCCCGAGGGATCACAGAGAGCTGGGAATGCTTGGGAAGCTCCTGTCCCTTTCTGACACATCCCAGGAGATTTCCTGGAGGGAAAAAGGCTCTGCTGCTCTTTAGGGGTGACATTTGCGTGCAAAGAGCGGGATGGAGCCGGGGCAGTCAGAGAGGTTCCGGCTGAATCCCTGCTGGAGCCCACAGGGGGGTTTTGTGGGATTGTGTGGGGCTGGAGCACAGGCAGACCCCAAATCATTCCCCTTTCCTGCTTCCAGGGCTGATCCCTACAGAGTTTGGGGCATTTCTCCCATGGATATTCCATTATGGGAAGGACAGGGGCTGAGCTGTGGGGTGAGACTGCAGAACTACCCTCGGGCTGCTACAAAATTTGGGGTTTTGGGGGGTTTTGGGGGTTTTGCTTGCCAGGAGTTCTATAAAGGTTGTTCTGCTCCTGGAGGGAGCTGCTCCCAGAATCCCAGCTCTGCTCAGCCTGATCCAAATGGAATTTTGGGGCATTTCTCCCATGGATCCTCCTTTAGGGTGCTTCAGAAATACCCTCAGGCTGCTACAGAGTCGGGGGTTTTTGGGGTGATTTTGGGGATTTTATGTGTCGGAAGTTCCATTAAGGTCACTCTGCTCTTGGTGGGAGCCATCCCAGGGAGCTGATCCCAGAATCCCAGCTCTATCCAACCTGATCCCAATGGAATTTTAGGCATTTCTCCTTTAGGATTCTCCAGATATTCCCTAAGGCTGCTACAGACTCTGGGTTTTGGGGGTGTTTTTTGGGATTTTAAGTGTCAGAAGTTCTGTTAAGGTTGGTTTATTCCTGCTGGGAGCTGTCCAAGGTCGCCGATTCCAGAATCCCAGGAAGAGGAGGTGGAGCCCCACAACCTGGCGGCTCCGGCAGCGTTTCAGGAGCCGTTTCCTTCGGGAATTACAGCGGGAAGGCGGCGGGAGGAGGAAAGGGGGGACAGGGATCGTTCCAGGGGGGATTTGTGGCACCACGGGGTGGGGGCTGTGATGGTGGGGGAGGGGCTGATGGGGGGGGGGGGTCGGACATTCCACGGGGTCCTACCTGTAGTCGAAGGATCCGTCCTCCACGTTCTTGTCCTCGGGATTGAGGTGCTCGTCCTTGTTGTCCCGCACTGCGAAGGAGCAGAGCCCCCCTCCCAGTTAAACCAGTCAGGATTGAAGGGTTTGGGAATGGGGAGGAGCTGGGGAAGGGTCTTGGGGGTCTCTGAGGGGGAAGAGCTCGGAGACACAAAAACTGCACCCGGGGAGAGCTTGGAAAGGGTTACAAAGGGGTTACAAAGGGTTTGTGAGGGGTTTAAAAAGGGTTCCAAAGGGATTGCCCTCACCTGGCTATTGCCCGGACTGGATGATCCCCAAGGATCCTGGACCTGTTTTACCCTCGGGAACGGCCACTCCCACTCCCACCTGGATATTCCCCACCACTGGATGATATCATACCCATTTAAATTTTGGGATTTCCCCTTCCCACTCTCCCCTGGATATTCCCCACCACCTGGACGTTCCCCAAAGATCTTGGACCTGTTTTACCCTCGGGAACGGCCATTCCCACCTCTCACCTGGATATTCCCCACCACTGGATGATGCCACACCCATTTAAATTTTGGGATTTCCCCTTCCCACTCTCACCTGGATATTCCCCACCACCAGATGATATCATAGCCATTTAAATTTTGGGATTTCCCATTCCCACTCTCACCTGGATATTCCCCACCACCACTGGACGTTCCCCAAGGATCTTGGACGTGTTTAACTTTTGGGAATGTCCATTCCCACTCTCACCTGGACATTCCCCACCACTGGAAGATCCCCAAGAACCCCAGACCGACTGAAATCCTGGGAATGGCCATTCCCATCCTCACCTGGGTACTTCCCGCCGCGGCTCCTCTTGATGAAGCAGACGATGAGGAGGATGAGCACCAGGAGGGCGATGGCGCACATGAGGCCGATGAACCAGCCCTGCGTGGCGATGTCCACCTGGTTCTTGGTGTAGGCTGCGGAAAAAGGGGGAAAATATTCCTAAGGAACAGAGCAAACCGTGCAGGGAATGGAGGAAGAAGAATTCAGGGCGCTGGTTCAGGAATTTTCTTTGGTTTGGGAGTGTGGTTGAGGTTGTAGTGCAGGGATTTGTGGTTTTTCGGTGTTTTTTGGTGTTTTCTTGGTGGTTTTTTGGTGCTTTATTGGTGATTTTTTTGGTGGGGTTTTGTGGTGTTTTCTTGGTGTTTCTTTGGGGTTTTTTGTGGTTTTTTGGTGTTTTTTTCACAATGTTTTGGTTGGTTTTGGTGTTTTATTGGTGATTTTTGATGGGTTTTTTTCTGTAGTATTTTTGGGTTTTGGGATGTTTTTTGGTGGGCTTTTGGTATTTTTTGGTGATATCTTTTCATCATTTTTCTTTCCTTTTTTGGTGGAAAATAAAATCTGTTTTATCAGGAGCCACAAACAGCGAAGGGGCCCAACAGAAAGGAAAACCTGGGAAAAGGGAACTGCAAAAAAAAAAGGTGAAGGAAGCTGGGGAAGGAATTTGATGGAATTTGCTGCATCTGAGAACTGCCCTGGGTGCTGGAAGATCCAAGAGAAACATTCCCAACTCCTGCTGCCCAGGGATTTCGGGCAGCACTGCTGGATCAGGGAATTGCTGAGTTCTGAGGGTTCATTGGAAGCCTTGAACTGGGATGAGCAGGGATGAACTGGGATGAACTGGGATGAGCAGGGATGAACTGGTGTCTCTGCAGAGGTGACAGAGGTGGCTCTTCTGCCACCACCAACCATCTCCTGCTGCCTCTGGTGGTGACCGAGGGTCTCAGGGCTGGGGAGGGCCTGGTGGAAGCCCCCCAGACCCGGGAACAAGTGGGAATTCCTTGGAATGCCAACAGGAATGCCACGGATCCAACCCTGGTGTCCTGGGATTTTGTGCAGCCCTGCTGGATCAGGGAACTGCTGAGCCCAGAGGGTTCATTGGCAGCCTTGAACTGGGATGAACTGGGATGAACTGGAGCATAGAGGGGTCTGATAGCTCCAAGTGTTTTCTCCTGGAGAAGATTCCTGCTTCCAGCACCTTCCCAAGGTTCCTTTATTTATGGGATTAATTCCAAGCCTGTTCCCATCCTCCAGCTCCTCTGTCCTCTCTGCCATTCCCCGACTCCCGGCTCGCAGCTCTCCCACACGGTCAGACAGACAAATCCAGGGCCTAAAAATAGCTCCAAGGCTGCCTTTTCCAGCCTCTCCTTGGAATTCAGCGAGGCAGAGGAGAAAATAACCTTCAGCAGGGCGGAGGGGCTGGGTTGATCCAAGCTGAGGGAAAACTGAGGCGTTCCCGGTGGGAATGTGGGAGAGCCAGGGTGACTGGGATGGGATTGGGAATGGAGATGGGCTGGAGATCCTGAAAATCCTGAAGATCTGATGAGGAAAAAGAGGGATAAAGAAAGCAGGGAGCAGCCCTCCCTTAATATGTTCAGAGAGAAAGGATCTTGGAAGAGAGGCAGCGAAGGGAAAAATGGGTTGGATTGGCAAAAATTCCTAACCCACAAAATTTGAGGGACCAAACTGCTCTTGTTCCATTGGGATTGAGGCCAAGAGAAGAAGTGCTTTCCTCGGGATGGAATGCAGGGAATTGCAGGTGAAACACGACAAGGAAATTCGGATTAAAGAGGAGAATGACACGGAGCAGAATCTCTGGTCAAGAGGTGATGCTGAACCCGGAATATTTTGCAGATTTTGGGTAGCACCAAGAGAAGAAGGGGCTGCCTGATGGTTCCTCTGTCTCCAACACTGTCAAATCCCACATTTCCTCAATCCCAGCTTGAATTCCAGAGTCCTCAAGGATGAGCATTTAGATGGAGAGGATGAGATGATGACAAAGAAATGGATTCAATGATCCGAGTGCTGGGGAAGGGAAGGGGAAGGAGGCTTTGATGGAAAGACTGGAGATGGAAAAATTCCATGCACAGCAATGGGATGGGATTTTTCCAGGGAGAAACAAGGAGGTCTTCAAAATATGGAATTCCAGAGAAGCCTGAGAGGTGGGGTGGGAGTTGGAGCTGGGTTTGGAAAGGAGGGAGGATTTTAAACCCGAGCCCCCAGGAGATCTCACAGGAGGATGGGGGCACTGCCTGTAGGTAAGGGGAAAATTCCCATCCTTCCCAAAAAAGGGGGATAAATCCATCCTTCCTAAAAAAGAGGGGATAAATCCACCCTTCCCAAAAAAGCAACACTTGAGGACCAAATCAAAGTCCCTGCAAAGGTGGGTTTGGAGTAAAGAGTGACTGTCAGGAAGGAAGGTTTGAAGCCCGTGGCTGTCCCAGGGGATTTTGTGATTTGCTTTAAGGTGAGGCCAACCTCGAGGGAAAATGGAAAGCAGCTGCAGGATATGACAGGTCCTGATTGGAATTGCAGCTGCAGAGCCTTTTTAAAAAATAATTAATGATAATTTCGTGGCAGAATATTCGTTAGCTCAGAGTCATCATTGACGTGCCAGGAGCAGAACTCAGCTCCACCGAGTTTTTTTCCTGAACTGCAAAAGAAACCTTTGGGTGTGAAAAGTCCCCTCTGGCTGCAGCCCTGTGTGATCCTATTCCCAGAATCTTGGATCACTGAGGGTGGAAAATCCTTCTGGGATCAAGTCCAAGCTGTGCCCGATCCCCACCCTGAGCACTCAGTGCCACCTCCAGGTGACACCTCCAGGAATGGCCACTCCAAATCCCCCTGGGCAGCCCCTTCCAGCCCTTTCCATAAGGAAATTCCTGCTGATGTCCAACCTGAGCCTCCCCAGCACAGCCTGAGGCCGTTCCCTCTCCTCCTGTCCCCGTTCCCTGGGAGAAGATCCCAAATCCCCCCCGGCTGTCCCCTCCTGGCAGGGAGTTGTGCAGAGCCAGAAATTCCCCCAGAGCCTCCTTTGCTCCAGGCTGAGCCCCTTCCCAGCTCCCTCAGGACTCTCCAAACCCTTCCCATCTCCCTCAGGACTCTCCAGACCCTTCCCAGCTCCCTCAGGACTCTCCAGACCCTTCCCAGCTCCCTCAGGACTCTCCAAACCCTTCCCAGCTCCCTCAGGACTCTCCAAACCCTTCCCAACTCCCTCAGGACTCTCCAAACCCTTCCCAGCTCCCTCAGGACTCTCCAAACCCTTCCCAGCTCCCTCAGGACTCTCCAAACCCTTCCCAGCTCCCTCAGGACTCTCCAAACCCTTCCCCATCTCCATTCCCTTCCCTGGACACTCTTCCCACTGTTTGGATAAGCTGAGAAACTAATTTATTTATTTATTTATTTAAAATTTAGCAGCCCTCCTTCTCTACTCTGCTATTTTTGTCATTTCCAAGCGCCCTTTGCTCCTGGGAGGAATTTTTTTGGCTTAATGAGCTGCCAGTTAATCAGGAATGAAATCAGAGCTCAGCCTCCTGCAGGGGAATATTTCTTATTTATCTGCCCCCAGCCTGAAGAAACCTTTGGAACAACGATTTACAAGATATAAAAAAAACCCAAAGCCCCTAAAACTGCTCAGTTCCTTTTTATCCAAAGCATTCCCGATGCCATAGGATTGTCAGCAGGGGTCTGGCACTTGTGTCAGCAGCATCCAGCCAGGAGAGAAATGGATGTGGAGCGTTTATTCCTGCAGGGAAGGCGACAGCTCCGTGCATCCCACAGGGCTCAGGTCAGCACCAGCCTCAATCCCAGGGATAAAGGTGGCTCCATCCCTTATTCTCCATGAAAATATCAGTAGGAACCTCTCAATTATGGAAAATATATGCAGAGTCTTCCCAGCAGGAATCAGCCAAGGGTATTGTGCTTTTTTTTTGCTGTTTTTTAATGATGCCCGGCCGCTTGCTGTCGCCTCCATCACCCCACGGATCCCAAATGGGGGGAAAAGCAGGGGAGGAAGGAAAAGAGGCGGGTCCAGGTTGGGATTGGTTTTCCAGAGGGATAAAATGATTATTCAGAGGGATAAAATCATTATCCATAAGGATAACTCCCATGGGAGGGCAGGAGCTGATGGAGATTTCGGACTCAGGGAAAGATCCAGAAAGAGAAACAAAATTGGGGATTGAACTCAAAACTGGAGCTGTGCTGGGAGGGATCTGGGTCCAAAATCAGCTCTGATGGGACCAGAATATTCCAGGGGCTGCTGTGCCATGGACCTGCTCAGTCCCAGAGCAGTCTGGGGACAGAGCCAAGGGCAGCCGTAGCTGGGGTTTTGTCAGCGTTGAGCAGGGTTGGACACTCCAGAACCACCTGGATGTGGCACCTGGGGACATGGTGGCCTTGGCAGTGCCAGGGAACGGTGGCACTCAGTGATGGCAGAGGCTTTTCCAATGTTAATTCCATGGAACATCAGCAGCTGCCATCTGTCCCTGCCAGGGGATTACCCGGTGATGTTCCAGATTTTCTGACAATTTTGGCTGCTCACGGGGGTGTGGGGAGCACTGCTCCCCAATTCCCACAGCTCTCTCTCTTTGAGATTCCCATTTTCCTTTTGCCATTCCTGGCAAGGCCTGGAAATTGCCAGAGTTTCCCATCCCACAGCTGGAGCCGAGCAAAACCATTGTAATTCCTTGGAAATCCCCACCTCTACCTACGACACTCTCAGGGAGGCTGCTCCAGTATTTTCTGCTCTGTGGAATTCCAGCAGAGTGGAACTGACAGGAGCTGTGCACAGATCCCTTTGGAAAAGCCCTGGGTGGATACGAAGGGATTTAGGGCTGTTTGGATTTACTGGGAATCCTCGGGAGGGAACAGCAGAGTTTTACAAACCTACAAAGCTCCTGTGGGACAAAAGGAGGGAGCGTCTGGAGCCGGGTAGGAAATGGCAGAATCCACAACCAGGAAAATGTGGAAACCACACGGATACAAAGCCTTGAAAATTTCACACAAAGTGCCAGAGGAAACATCCCAGGAGTATGGAAACCCCTAGGAATGCTCTTGAGCCATCACCACATTCCCACTCCCAATCCTGCATCCCATCAGTGACACCTCATTGTCCCCCAGAGTCCCAATGGGCACGAAGGGGCCGCAAGCAGAGGCTGTGACAAGGTGAACGCGCTCTCCTTCCTTTCCTCCATTCCAAGGAATCTCCATCCCAAGGATCCCCATTCTGAGGGATCCCCATCCAAAGGGATCCCCATCCCAAGGGATCCCCATCCTGAGGATCTCCATCCAAAGGGATCCCCATCCAAAGAGATCCCCATCCCAAGGGATCCCCATCCTGAGTATCTCCATCCAAAGGGATCCCCATCCAAAGGGATTCCCCATCCAAAGGGATCTCCATCCCAAGGATCTCCATCTAAAGGGATCCCCATCCCAAGGGATCCCCATCCTGAGGATCTCCATCCAAAGGGATCCACATCCAAAGGGATTCCCCATCCAAAGGGATTCCCCATCCAAAGAGATCCCCATCCCAAGGGA
The DNA here is from genome assembly GCF_027477595.1 of Haemorhous mexicanus. Lineage (NCBI taxonomy): Eukaryota > Metazoa > Chordata > Aves > Passeriformes > Fringillidae > Haemorhous > Haemorhous mexicanus. The sequence continues at coordinate 3,009,994 of NC_082365.1, read as the reverse complement.
TCCCCATCCTGAGGATCTCCATCCAAAGGGATCCACATCCAAAGGGATTCCCCATCCCAAGGGATTCCCCATCCAAAGGGATCCCCATCCTGAGGGATCCCCATCCCAAGGGATCCCCATCCAAAGGGATTCCCCATCCAAAGGGATTCCCCATCCCAAGGGATTCCCCATCCAAAGGGATCCCCATCCTGAGGGATCTCCATCCTGAGGGATCCCCATCCCAAGGGATCCCCATCCAAAGGGATTCCCCATCCCAAGGGATTCCCCCTCCAAAGGGATCCCCATCCTGAGGGATCTCCATCCTGAGGGATCCCCATCCCAAGGGATCCCCATCCAAAGGGATTCCCCATCCCAAGGGATTCCCCATCCAAAGGGATCCCCATCCTGAGGGATCTCCATCCAAAGGGATCCCTATCCAAAGGGATCTCTGTTCCTTCCTGAGATTCTCATCCTCCATGCAACACCGAGCAACCCCTGAGCTGAGGGCGGTGGGATGAGGGATTTCCATGCAGCCATGGCCAAAGCACCGTGGGGATGGTGGGGCCATGCCGGGGCCATGCCGGGGCCATGCTGGGGACACGCCGGGGACACTCTGGGGACACGCGGCCGACGCCTGTCTCACCTGAGCTGGTGGTAAAGGTAATGTACGAGTGCTCGCTGGGGTGGGACCATATGGGGAACACCCACAGCTTGTACATCATCCCCGGCGTCAGATCCGCCAGCTGCACCGAGGACGGGCCCTGAGCCTTAACGGGGATTGATTTCTCTGTCTTGTTACCTGGGGAACAGAAACCGCACATCAAACCCCGCCCCGACACCCCGCGGGGACAGCGGGGACACTGCGGCCCAGGCGCGGGGCTGGCCCTGGGAGCTGGCCGGGAATGACATGGCTCCTGGGACAGGGAGCTGCTGTTTGGGGTCGGTACTGAGACAAGGAACTCCTGGTTTGGGGTCGGTACTGAGACAAGGAGCTGCTGATTTGGGGTCAGTACTGAGCCAAGGAGCTGCTGATTTGGGGTCACTACTCCAGGGACAAGGAGCTGCTGGTTTGGGGTCGGCACTGAGACAAGGAACTCCTGGTTTGGGGTCGGTACTGAGACAAGGAGCTGCTGGTTTGGGGTCAGTACTCCGGGGACAAGGAGCTGCTGGTTTGGGGTCGGCACTAAGACAAGGAGCTGCTGGTTTGGGGTCACTACTCCGGGGACAAGGAACAGCTGGTTTGGGGTCACTACTCCGGGGACAAGGAACAGCTGGTTTGGGGTCACTTTTCTGGGGAGAAGGAGCTGCTGGTTTGGGGTCGGTACTGATCCAAGGAACTTCTGGTCTGAGGCTGGTACTAAAGCCAAGGAACTGCTGATTTGGGGTTGGTGCTGAGCCAAGGAACTGCTGGCTTGGGGTCATTTCCTGAGCCAGGGAACTGCAGGTTTGGGGTCATGATACTGCAGACAAGGCACTGTAAAATCCCTGGGATTGAGTGGGAATGAGGGACATGGAGCTGCTGGTTTGGGGTCAGTACCAGAGTCAAGGACCTCCTGGTTTGGGGTCAGTACCAGAGTCAAGGAACTCCTGGTTTGGGGTCACTGCCCTGGGGACAAGGAGCTGCTGGTTTGGGGTCACTGCCCTGGGGACAAGGAGCTGCTGGGGTCGTTACCTGCTGAGAATTGTGGCTTTGAGGTTTTGTTCCATCAAATGCCATCAAAAAGGGGTGGACAACCATGGCTGTCCAGAAAGGGCTGAAATCTTCAAGATTTCCTCCCCAAGGAATTGATGCTGCTGCATGGATTCAACACCTGGGCTTGCTCCTTGTGCTTCCCAGTGACTGGGAAAAAATAGGGGTGGGTTGGGAGCTGGGATATTTGGGATTTAGGGCCTGGCAAGCTCATGCATATCCTAAAATATGGAATTTTGGAGACCAGGCACTGCTTTGCACAGGGAATAATTTCAAGGACAGTTCAAGGTCATCTCCTAAGGGAAGCTGGAATGGCAGGAGGGGTTTCCTGCCTGGAATTACAATTTCAGGGATTCTGACTGGCACAGCAGCGAATGCAAGGGCTGGGAAATAAACTCAGGGATGAGCAGCAAACAGCACTGCCTCTCCAGAAACCCCAAACCAACCAACAAGACAAAAACATCTCCCTAAACCGGCACCAAACCCAGAGATCCCGGCTCTGCTTCCAGCCCAGGACGGAGCCGTTCAACGCTAAGGAACACCGAGGAGGAGGTTTGGGATCTTAGAGGATTCTGCCAACTCCAGGTTCAGGAATCCCATCTTCCAAATTCCCGTCAATTTCATTTTCCTCTCTGTTCTCCACCTCTTCCCATTGACCTCGACATTCCCAAAGATCATCAAACCCCACGGCCGTCGGCGCACGGAGAGGGAACCCCTGGAGAACCACCACAACCGCCATGTTTTCCCCCTCTATTTTTTTCCATGGAATCATGGAATTAAATCCAAGGAAAGGGCGGGAGCTGGCAGGATCTCTAAGGGCAGCGCCACCCCGTAGAGTCCCCACGCGATCTGATGCTTACTGGTGATATACTTAACCACAAAGTCAGTTCCTGCCGAGAAATTGTGGCTCCAGGTGATGTTTGCCCAGTTACTGTTTGCCATGGCTCTGATGTCCCATATGGACGATCCATTGGCGGCTGGGGGACAGGTTAGAACACGAGTTAGTCTTTAGTGGGGTTAGGCCCGGCTCAGAGGTCAAAGCTCGTGGAAATCTCAAAAACCTGGCAGAAACCCTACAAAACTTGGCAAAAACCTTACAAAACCTCAAAAAAACCATAACAAAACTTGGCAAAAATCTTACAAAACCTCAAAAAAACCATAACAAAACTTGGGAAAAACCTTACAAAACCTCAAAAAAACCATAACAAAACTTGGGAAAAACCTTACAAAAACCTCAAAAAAACATAACAAAACTTGGCAAAAACCTTACAAAACCTCAAAAAAACCATAACAAAACTTGGCAAAAACCTTACAAAACCTCAAAAAAACCATAACAAAACTTGGCAAAAACCTTACAAAACCTTAAAAAACCATAACAAAACTTGGCAAAAACCTTACAAAACCTCAAAAAACCGTAACAAAACTTGGCAAAAACCTTACAAAACCTCAAAAAAACCATAACAAAACTTGGCAAAAACCTTACAAAACCTCAAAAAACCATAACAAAACTTGGGAAAAACCTTACAAAACCTCAAAAAACCATAACAAAATGGTACAAAAACCTTATAAAACCTCAAAAAACCATTAAAAAACTGTCCCAAGACCTTATAAAACCTCAAAAAAAAATTAAGAACTGTGCAAAACCCTTATAAAACATCATAAAAAAATTTAAGCATCATAAAAACTTCATAAAAACCTTTAAAAGCCCTACAAGCACCTTACAAAAAATGTCAGAAAATCCTTACAAAAACCTGACAAATCCTTACAAAATCCATAAAAAAGACCTTACAAAAGCACGATAAAACCTCCTGAAAACACACAAGTGTCATAAAAACCTCAAAAAACCTTACAAAATCTTAATTGATCCTCATCAAAACCTTACAAAATCCTGACAAATACCTTACAGAAACTGCAGAAAAATCTTAAAAAGCTTTACAAAAACCTTACGAAATTCTTACAAAAAACTTACAAAATCATTTCATAAACCTGGTGCAAACATTTTGGTCTCAGCCTAAGCATGAACAAACCTCAGCCTAAGGCTGGATGGATTTTTCCCAAGATTCCCAACATTTTAAGGGAATTTTGGGGGTGTTTAAACCCAACGGCACTCAGCTCATCTTGGAATTCTTCCGGGGCACATCCCTGAGGATCTGGGCCAGAGGGGAAACCTCGTCCCGGAATTCCTGCATGGATGAGCACGGATCCAGTGCTGGGAGTGGCAGGGAATTGTCACTTCACTGTGGCCCCAGTGGGACAATGAGGTCACTCGTGTGTGAGGTTGAAGTTAAGGGATCTCAAAGTTGCTTGTACAGAAGTGGGAGCCAACCCCACACTGTCGTGGGGTTTTTAAGGGAAGTGACACCTTGGGGTTTTATTGTCATTTTTCCTCGAGGTGTTTCAATGTTTTGATGCCATAAATCTGGGATCGACCACCACAATCCCTTGGAAAAAAGGGGGTTGGGGTTTTAGGGCACTGCAAGGACCTGGCGCTGTGGGATGACCTGGAACCCCTTAAATCCCAGCTTGGGTTGGAGGGGGACACTGGAGGTTCCTCATTTCCTCCTGTCCTCTTTCCCTGCTCTGCTCTCTGCAGATGCCCCCTGCAGAAAGTTTTGGTGGCTTTAAAGCATTTTAAACTGATTTAATGCAAAAATACAGAGAAGTGGCTTTGAACTCAGTCATGGAATCATCCCAGACTCATTTGAGCAGGAAGGGACCCTAAAACTCTTCTCATTCCACCCCCAATCCGCATTTTCCTCTATCCCAGGTTGCTCCAACACCCAAATTTTTAATCCTGATTTCATTCCCTTTTTAGCTCGATTTATTTTTTTTACAACCCTAATTATTTATAAACCGTCAATTCCATTATCCTAGCGTCTCACCCCCGGATAAATCCTTCCAGATTTATCCCTCAAACACATCCAGGAGGGAAGATTTCCCCACCAGAGCCAACTTTGATTCTCCTGATGGTACGAGAAGATCTGGGAAACGCCTGGCACAGGGATGGTGCTGGAACTGCCACCCTTGCCCGGCATTCCCGGGAGCTCTGGCAGCGCAGGGAGCAGCGGGATAAACCCAAGGACTCGGATAAATCCTGACAGCTCTCCTTGCTAATAGCTGAGGTGCTAAATCCGAGCTGACATCTCCTGCAGGAGCACCAGAACCCGTTTGTAACAGCTCTAAACACTGGATCACACTTTGGGGGGAATTTGTAGGGTTTTCCACCTCTTCCCAAACTGCATCCGGCATCACCACACCCCCAGCAGCGCTGGGTTGTTCCCCGGTGGCACAGAACCCTCCAAATTCCCAACGGTACTCCCAGATTCCACAGAGCCCTCCAAATTCCAACTTGATTCCAGATTCCACGGAGCCCTCCAAATTCCAACATGTGCATCCAGATTCTACAGAACCCTCCAAATTCCGACTTGATTCCAGATTCCACAGAACCCTCCAAATTCCAACTTGTGCACCCAGATTCTGTAGAACTCTCCAAATTCCAGCTTGTACACCCAGATTTCACAGAACCCTCCAAATTCTGGCTTGTACACCCAGATTCTACAGAACTCTCCATACTCCCACTCATACACTGAGATTCTACAGAACCCTCCAAAATCCAATTTGTACACCCAGATTTCACAGAACTCTCCAAATTCCAGCTTGTACACCCAGATTTCACAGAACCCTCCAAATTCTCATTTATACACCCAGACTCCTCACAAAATCCTCCAAACTCCCCCTGGTACACCCAGCTTCTGCAGAACTCTCCAAATTCCAACTTGTGCACCCAGCTTCTGTAGAACTCTCCAAATTCCAACTTGTGCACCCAGCTTCTGTAGAACTCTCCAAATTCTCATTTATACACCCAGATTCCACAAAATCCTTCAAACTCCGTCTGGTACACCCAGCTGCTGCAAAACCCTCCAAATTCCAACTTGTACACCCAGATTCTTCAGAATTCTCCAAACTCCCACTCGTACACCCAGATTTCACAGAACCCTCCAAATTCCAACTTGTACACCCAGATTCTTCAGAACTCTCCAAACTCCCACTCGTACACTGAGATTCTACAGAACCCCCCAAAATCCAACTCGTACACCCAGATTCTACAGAACCCCCCAAAATCCAACTCGTACACCCAGATTCTACAGAACCCCCCAAAATCCAACTTGTACACCCAGATTTCACAGAACCCTCCAAAATCCAACTTGTACACCCAGATTTCACAGAACCCTCCAAAATCCAACTCATACACCCAGACTTCACAGAACCCTCCAAAATCCAACTCGTACACCCAGATTTCACAGAACCCTCCAAAATCCAACTCGTACACCCAGATTCCCATCCCGGAGTCATGGGATGGCTCTGATTTTCCTGGTATCCCAAGGAATCGAGGCGGGGAAAGGTCCCAGTAGGGTTAGAGAGGGGTTAGAGGAGAAAGGAAAGCTCAGTACCCAACTCGTGCCTGGTGGTGGCTGCCGGAGCCCTCTCGGCAGCGGCGCTGGTGCTGGCGGCGGTGCTGGCGGCGGTGCTGGTGGTGGTTGTGGTGGTTGTGGTGGTGGTTGTTGTGGTTGTGGTGTCGGTGGTGGTTGGGGTGGTTGTAGGACTGGTTGTAGGACTGATTGTAGGACTGATTGTAGGACTGGTTTCAGGAGTGGTTTCTGGACTGGTTTCTGGACTGGTTTCCTCCACTGTGGTTGGAGGCGGCCCAGTTGCCTCTGGGAGAGGGAAACACCGGCTTTGTACCTGAGGTGGCATCTCCTGGGCACTGCCCTCCCTGAGGCGGCACAGCACGGAGCAAATCCCGCTGGGAACACACGGCTGGACCCCTTTTCCTACCCCTGGCCCCATGCAAGGCTGTCCTGAGCCCATCCCAGGAGCTGGCAGAGGTGCAGGAGCAAATCCCATTGGGACTCAGGGCTGAATCCCTTTTTCTTGTCCCTGGCCCCACATAGGGATGGCCTGAGCCCATCCCAGGGGCTGGAGCAAATCCCACTGGGAACGCACAGCTGGACCCTTTTTCCTACCCCTGTCCCCATGCAAGGGTGTCCTGAGCCCATCCCAGGATTTGGGAGAGGTGCAGGAGCAAATCCCACAGGGCTGAGCCCCTTTTCCTACCTTTGCCCCCTGAGCCCATCCCAGGGGTTGGGAGAGGTTCTGGGGCTGCTCCTGTTCCCCCAGTTTGATCCCAATCCCAATCCCAGTCCTAGGCCTGAAGGAGCTGCTTGTCCTCTGCCTTTCTCCTGCCCATCACCCTCCTGGGATAAACCAGCACAGCCAGCCTGGGAAAATACAGCTCAGGTTTGTCCTCACCCCATTGTCCCACGGCATTCCAGGAAATGGGATTTAGCTCGAGGAAAACCCACTAATCCCATTAATTCCATCAATCTGCCCCTGCACTACTCCTCCAGCGTTTTTGGAGATGCCAGCTCAGCCTGCAGCTTCTCAGCTCTTTCCAGCCTGGAGAAGGAGCAGCTTCAGCATCGAGGGGGGTTCAACTCGCGGGGGGAGGGAGGGATGGAGCTCCAGCAGGGCTGCCCCTCCCAGTTTACATGGAAATGAGGGTTTGGAACACCCCGAGCTGTCCAGGGGGATAACTGGGAGTGATTTGTTTGTTAATTGTCTCACTCGGGCTGTGATCCCAAGGAAAAGCAGGAGTGTGTTGCAAGAAAAGAGGGAAATGTGTCCTTTAACCCACCCTGAGCGGGGTGAGGGTCCCACAGGGAGGGAGGGCTGCCCTGGATGGGGCTGGAACCTTCCAGCAGAAAACACAGCTGGAATTCAGCTCCAAATACCAAAGGTGACTCTGAGGGGACTCACCCCGGCACGCTCAGGTTAAATTATATTTATCATCGTTATTCCTGCTGGCCACGGGATTCCAAATCCCTCTGATGGGTGAAGGAAGCCAGATTTTATAAATATCTCCCTCAAACCACAACAGCTCTAGGGAAGCACTTTAAAACCAGTCTTAAGACCAAGCCAGGCTTTTCTTCCCCACCCACCTCATCCCCAAGGAGAGCCAAGCCCTGAAAATCAGCATCCAGAGTCTGAGAGGGGCAGGAGCTCTCTCAGTCCATCTGAGATGCAAAAGTAGAGTTTGAGCACAGCTGAAAGCACCAGCCCGGGTCAGGGGTGACCCCAGGTACTCAAAAACTCCAGCCTAGCTCCAGAAGTGCCCCCAGAGCACTCCTGGATCCTCACAGTCCCCCCAAAACTCCAGGCCAGCCTCATGGATGTCTCCAGAGCACCCCAGGTTCCTCAAAAGTGCCCCAGGAGCAGCCGCAGTTACCCCAAAACCCCATCTATACCCAGGGGTGCCAGCAGAGCACCCCCAGCTCCTTAAAAGCACCAGCCCAGCCACTGAGAGCAGCCACAGCCACCCCAAAACCCCCGTCCAGCCCCAGGAGCAGCCACAGCCACCCCAAAACCCCCATCCGGCCCCAGGAGCAACCACAGTCACCCCAAAACCCCAACCCAGCCACTGAGAGCAGCCACAGCCACCCCAAAACCCCCATCCGGCCCCAGGAGCAGCCACAGCCACCCCAAAACCCCTCCCGGTCCTCTCTGACCCCACAGCATCCCCCCGATCTCATGCACCCCGACCCGAAGACCCCGTGCACAGCCCGTCCCTTCCCCGGCCCGGGGGGTCCAGCCCGGCCAGGGGGAGGTGACAGGGAGGGGACACATCCAAAGGCTCGGCTTTGCCCTCGCGTGTTCGTGGTGAGCCAAAAAAAAAACCCAAAAAAACCAAAAGGGATTTTTGCGTTTTGCCCTTCTGGGTTTGTTCCGCAAGGACTTGGCGGGGTCCCGGGGCCGCTAAAAGCTTTTCCTGCGATGGGATTTGTCCCCATCCATCTCCGCGGATTGCTGGCGGGTTTTTGGGGTTAAGAGATTGGTGTCGCCGGGTTAATGTCCCCATTAAGGGGATGGAGCGGCGCCGGAGGCTGGGAACACTCAGCTAATGCAGGCTCGGCATTCCCATGGGAATCCCGGCTCCCCTCGGAGGAAAACGAGACCTCAAAAGGCACAAAGTGAATTTGGGGAAGGCGGGAGCCGGTGGAAAACCTGGCACGGCTTTCCAGCTTCCATCGGGGCTCTCCCAGGAGCAGCAGAAATTCAATTTTTATGCTCCTCCAGACTTTGGATGATCCGGGATAAATCTCTGAGCATCCCTCACGCACCCAAATCCTCCGGGATTCTGCCCCGCCTGGAGCACCGGGATGAGCTGCCAGCGGCTCCGGGCCGGGTTTGCCCTCCCTGCCCCACTTCCCTGGCTCTGGGGGAAGCGATCCCCGCCAGCGGAGCCGTCACTTCCCATCAGGATAACGGGGGATGGATCCGAGCGAGACCCGGGAGGGGATGCGGGGATGAAAATCAGCCTGGCAGGAGCGGGGACGGGTGAAGAGTGGGATGGGGTGAGCTGGAAAACTCGGGGGGCAGGGGGGGAGCGCGGCTCCCGCGGAGAGGGAAGGAGGGGTTTGGTCCTAAAGCGGCCCCGGATGCGGAGCTGTGGCCTCGTCTGGGTTTAAATCTGAGATGGAGGCGGGAGGAGAGCTCGGGTTTGGGGAGGGGGAGATCGGGGGCGTTCGCTGGGCTTTGGAATCCGTCCCCTAATGAGGGCTGGGGGGGGATCTCAGAGATCAGAGGGATCTCAGGGATCAAGGGGGATTTCAAAGATTTCAAGGATCGAATATCCCCCAAAGTAAAGGGATCTCGAGGATCAGAGGGATCTCAGGGATCAAGGGGGATTTCAGGGATCCAATATCCCCCAAAGTAAAGGGATCTCAGGGATCGAAGGATCACGGGGGTCAAGAGCAATTTCAGACATCCCATGGATCTCATATCCCCCAAAGAAAAGGGATCCCAGGGATCAGAGGGATTTCAGGGATCTCAGGGATCCAGGGGGATTTCAGGGATCTCAGGGATCCAATATCCCCCAAAGTAAAGGGATCTCAGGGATCAAGGGGGATTTCAGACATCCCATGGAGCTGATTTCCCCCAAAGAAAAGAGATCTCAGGGATCAGAGGGATCTCTTCAGGGATCCGATATCTTCCAAAGAAAAAGGATCACAGGGATCAAGGGATCCAATGTCCTCCAAAGAAAAGGGATCTCAGGGATCAGAGGGATCAAGGGGGATTTCAGGGATCCAATATCCCCCAAAGAAAAGGGATCTCAGGGATCAGAGGGATCAAGGGGGATTTCAGGGATCCAATATCCCCCAAAGAAAAGGGATCTCAGGGATCAGAGGGATCAAGGGGGATTTCAGGGATCCAATGTCCTCCAAAGAAAAGGGATCTCAGGGATCAGAGGGATCAAAGGGGATTTCAGGGATTTCGGGGATTCCAGGGATCCCATAACCCCCAAAGAAAAGGGATCTCAGGGGTCTGACAGTCCCTTCCCGGGGTCCCCTCTGCTGCCACCAGGGGTGACAAAATCCCAAAGGGAGACAGGAGACCCAGGCTGGCATTCCCGGACCTTTGGAAAGCCTGGGAATCCCGTCCATCCTCCTAAAAACGGCCGCGGCGCTCCAGGCACGGCATTCCCGAGCTTTGTGGAGGAGCTGGAATTGTTCTCCTGCATTCCCAGGGCTTGGACAGAAAGTTTGGGGTCAGCATGAAGCACCTAGAATTTGTGGGATGGAAGGAAAATCCCCCTTTTCCGAAAGAGAGCAGCCAATTCCCCATCCCAGACCGGGCAGCTCCTGGGAATTGCTCCGAGGGGGAAGAAATCACCCGGGAAATTCGGATTAAAAAGCACCAGCAGCAATTCCCAGCTCTTTATCCCATTTCAGCCGAGCCCATCTTCCTGGAAAGCGCCAAACGAGCACTCAGCTCTTTAATTGCCTCCCTTTCAAGGCTTTTTCCGTCTCCAAGATCCATTATTCCTTCTCAGGGAAGGATGAGGGGGGAGATGATGGATTGAAGATGTAGCAATTAATTTCACTAATGAGAGATGCTGAGCCTGCCCAGCCGGGAGTGAGCAGTAAAAAAAAAAAGTCCAAACCTTCCACAAAAACCTGTTTGAAGCTCAGATTAGGGGGAAAAAATCCCAGAGAGGGAGAATCCTAAAAGAAAACCAGGATTTTTTAGAGCTCTAAGGAAAAGACTTTTTGGTTTTTTGCAAAATGCAGGAAACAATCCCAACATGTGCTGCCTTTTAATTATTTAAAGGTGCTTTTAATGCGTTGTTGGGCTGTGGCAACAGCTTTCCCTGGGGTGTGTCTACAAAATAATGAGGCTTGGAGAAATTGGGATGAATTTTTCATGATTTTTGATGATTGGGCCGAGGACATTGGCCGAGATTTATTTTTAATTCTCCTGGTTTTTACCAAGAGAATGGAATTGAGAGCCCATGGCTGTGAAGTGCTGAAAACCCGATGTGGAAAGGGAAGAAATTGGAGAAGAGAAGGGGGTGATGGAGCAGAAAGAGAGGGCTCAGCAATTCCTTCTGTTTCTAAAATGAAAAATGGGATTTTTCTCCTCAAATTCCCATTGATGGACAGAGAAAAGTCAGGATTTTCCCTTTGAGTCTAAACCCTATTTCTTTATGCTCCCTGATGAAGTTTTTTCCATAAGGATGAAAAATCAAAAATCCAGTTTTGGAATTTTTTTCTTGCTCAGAGCATAAATAAAATCTCTTTTTTAATCTCCTCCTTTTCCCAAATCTCCTCTCCTGTCATCCAAAGCCTGGCTTAGAAAGGTGAAGCCTTTCCTGAGGGAAAATCCCTGCACTTCACTTCCATTCCATCACCTGCTCTGGTTCCTCCTGACCCCGTGTCAGGTTTTCCCTGGAAAATGAACTTTTCATTCCCTGTCAGCACCGGGAGAATTTTCCTGCAATTCAGGACAGATTCCATAAAAATCCACCTGAGCTGGGTCAGCCAGTGGAGATGGGGAAGGTCAGGGAGCATTTCTTAGGATTTTTTGGGAAGGGAAACATACTCTGGAGGCTGAGGAGAAACAGATCCAGCTCTGGAGTGGGAAAGGGAATTTTCCATGCCCTGAGTCCTCTCCTGGAGCCTGGAATGGGGAGGAAGATGAGGCAGCAATTCCTGACCTCCAGCTCCACTTCCCAACTCTCCAAAGTGTCATTTCTCCTTTTGGAGAAGTGGAAAATGGAGGAATGGGCTCTGGATAATTGGGGGATTGTCCCTGAAATCACAAAGAATTCCAGTGGGGCAAGAAGTGAATGGAATGATTCGGTGCTGGCAGAGATCAGGCCGTGATTCCAGAGTTCAGCAGGAGCCTCTGGAAGCAGAAAAGGACTTGGGGTGATCCTGATCCACACAGAAAATCCGGATTCTGTTGGCTGAGCCAAACCCTGGATGGAGAAGGAGCTGGAGGAGAGAGTGGTCCTGATCCTGAGTTTTTTAATGTGGATTTTCAGGGATTTGATGTTCATTTCCAGGATATTTAATGTTAATTTTCAGGATTTTTATGTGCATTTCCAGGTTCCCACCACCTAAACCTGTTATTCCTCTTTTTTGGGGGGCGAGGTGGAGGAAGAGTAAAAGACAGGGAGGAGAAAAATTGGCATCTGTTCAGGAATGGGGGAAAAAAGGCAAAATCATATCAGGAAGAGACATTGCTGCAGCAAAATCCAAGGAAAAGGAACATCCACGAGGCAGGAAAGTGAATCCTGCACTTGGATCCCTCGGGAAAACCTTCCCTGGGAATCTGTTCCTGCTTGGAATGTGCAGAGGCAAAGCTGAGAGCCTGGGAGCTGCTGCTGCTCCCAGAAAAAGCTTTTTTTTTTGGGATGAGTTTGGGGCTGGCTGCACTCCCTGCTCGGAAATTCCTGCTTTCCTGAGCTGGGAAAAGGCTGATTGGAATGTGGGGTGTGGAGAAATCAGAATTTTCCAAGTTTGGGAGATTTGGAATGGTGTTGTGGCGATGCAGGGCGGAGCTGGGATATCCGGGATGGGGTTTTCCACGGGAGGAGGAGGAGGAGGAGGAGGAGGAGGAGGTGGAGGAGGAGCTGTCCCTGGTGCTGGAAAAGTTCTTTCCCTGCTCCCACGTTTTGGGAATAGCGAGGAGGGCAAAGCCAGCAGAAGGCTCCATGCAGAACATGCACAGCTGAAATTCCCGCTCAACCCTTCCAATGGACACCGGGAGTGGGAGGAATCTCCTGGATCGAAGCCCTGGGAGAGCTACAGGGAATCTCCAACAAAAATTTAAAA